>NC_081843.1:71377229-71698979 GCF_963259705.1 Myotis daubentonii | reverse complement strand
TGTGTTCATGAGTTTCAGTTTTATATCCCACATATGAGTAAAATCTTATCGTTCTTACCTTTTTCTGACTTATTTCACTTAGCATAATGTTCTCAAGGTCCATCCATGTTATTGCAAATGGCGCTATTTCATTCTTTCTTATGGCTGAATAGTATTTCATTATGTATATGTACCACATCTTCTTTACCCAATGCTCCATCTCGGGATACTGGTTGTTTCTATTTCTTGGCCACCGTGAATAATGATGCAATGAACATAGGGGTGCATATATCTTTGCAAATACATGATTTTCAGGTTTTTGGGTATATACCCAGGAGAGGAATTGCTGGATCAAAAAACTGAGAACAGATAATCCTTTAGGACATTTCAAAATGATTAGAATAATTACATTTGATTTGACAAAGCAGATTAAACAAATACGCCTTTAGAGGAGGAAATCAATTGCCAATGCCTTTCTCTGCTTTTCAGTTGTCCAAGCAAAATTTTTTGCTTGTATTTGTTTTGGTCCAGGGGGAGGAAGTCTGGCATGTCCCACTAATTTCCTGAAAATCTTCTTGCTTTCAATATTCACTGGTATAATGGAGGATTTTGGAAGATTCTGTTCTGGTCTGGTTTAGATGGGCAGAATGCTTTATATAAACCATAACATACTGTGTGTGTGTGTGTGTGTGTGTGTGTGTGTGTGTGTGTGTGGTCTTTTTATATTTATATACTTTGGCTGAAAACACTTTTTTCTTGAACTTCAAAAATTCTTGATGTTGGGTAAAATAGCTTATATTAATGTAAACTTACAAGTTATATTACAAGTCTTAGTAAGTACCTTGTTACTCAGAATAAAGCTCTTATTAGGGAACTATGGAATTGTAAGCATCCAGGGTCCTCCCAGATTTGTTGATTCTGTTATAGCTGACTATCAGAGACTCCAGCACTGCTGAGAGTTTAGGAATCTTTCCTCAGGCACTAGTCAGTTCCCTACAGGGCTCGTTATTGGCAGTCAGCTGCTCCGAGAGAGGCTGATTGCCTGGGAATGTCTTGCCTATCCATGTCTGACTGACCCTCCTTGATTCCATTTATTCTGATCTGAGGCTATTTGTGGGGAAGAACAGTGCACCATAGGATTTTGCTGGACTTTAGAAACCACAGTGATCACTGGGATCCCACAGAAAGAATGAAAACTTGGCTTCTAACCCGAGTTCTGCCAGTGAGTTCTGTGACTTTACAAAACTGGAGCCACAATAGAATCATCATCTGTGAGATGGAGGTGATGGCATCTATTAACTAACGGCCAGGAGCACTTATAACCACGGTCCAGGTGTTGTGTATAGACTTCACAAGCTTGATGTTTGATATTCCTCACAGTATTATTGACAATAAGTCTCCGAGTCACAGGTACTATTATTGTCCATGTTCCAGATGAGAAAGTCAAGGCATCTAGAGCTTAGAAAACTTGCTAAGATTATACAGCTTATATGGTAATAGGACTGGGGTCTAAAACATCTTTAATGATGATATTCAACCTCCTCATTCTTGGCCCTACTTCTTAAGGTAGTGAAAATCAACTAAGGAAATATATGAATAAGAACTTTGAAAACTTGTCAAGTGTTACTGAAAGTATCTTATTTAATAAAAGCCTAATATGCTGAGTGTCTGGTCATCTGGTCATCCATTCAACCAATCTGCTGGAAGCCGGTCCATCCTTGCTGCTTGACACAGTCGCTGCAGGATAGAAACATCTGCACAGCATATGTTTCAAGGGACCGTCCCTGTTCGGGCGCCATATGCCAGGGTCCAACCACAGCAGGTCCAGGGGTCCCCAAAGGCGTAGATGGAGTCGGTGAAGAAGGAATGACACGGAGACAGCGTTCAGTTGATCAGCAGCCTAGCCAGGATCTCTAGCCAGGATCTCCAGCCAAGTTCTGGTCTGGATCTCCAGAGAGGTTCTGCTGTTTATTGTCTTGTTACATCCGTATTTATACCAGTTGATTTTAATCCTGTCAATTTCTATTACAAAGGTTAGGGCGTTTCTTATCTCCATTCCAGGGAGTAAAGATTATGTATCTTAAGCATGATTGTTTGTAGTTAAAGTGATTAACTACCCGCCTGGCACTTAGTTAAGGAGTTTCATCCCCTCCCTAACTTCAGGGAAAAATCCCTACCTGGGGAAACAACCTTTCTCAGAGAGGTGACCTTGGTTAAAACACACAGCGCTAAGGGGAGCAAACATATTAAGAACAGTATGCCATATACGCCAGGTCCCTTGAAACATATGCTGTGCAGATGTTTCTATCCTGCAGCGACTGTGTCAAGCAGCAAGGATGGATCGGCTTCCGGCACCAATCAAAGCGTAATATGCTAATGATATGCTAAGGCCGCTCAACCACTCACTATGACATGCACTGACCACCAGGGGCTAGACCCTCCGACTGGTAGGTTAGTTTGCTGCTAGGGTCCGGCTGGGACTGAGTGAGATGGGCCAGACATGCCCTGGAGCCCTCCCTGGCTGGCCAACCTCCCGCATCCCTCCCTGGCCCTGATCATGCACTGGTGGGGTCCCCCAGCCTGGCCTGCACTCTCTTGCAATTCAGGACCCCTCGGGGAATGTCAGAGAGCCAGTTTCAGCCCGATCCTGCAGGCCAGGCCTCTAGTATGTTAGGAGACCTTCCTAACATACTAGTGGTAACTAGTGTAAAATAGTGTCTAGTTACCTGGCGGAGAGGCCCAAAGAAGTTTTGGGTTTCACAATGCACACATTAATGATTGGGTGGAACCTGACTTTTTTCTTCTTGGTCATCGCTCTAGAATTATACTCAGGGCAAGAACTGAGTGTGCAGCACCTGCTTCCTCCACGGGGATATGGGAGGCTTCCCGGGATATGGGAGGCTTCCCAGGATGTGAGGTGGTCAAGGACCAGCTGCGGAGACGGAGTGTCTGTCCCCGATTCCTGACTGAGCATGCAGTGCTGGCTAACAACTCATGTCCTCAAGAACCAGAAAGGGAGTTGCTGAAAGAAAAACTTAAGCAAGGTCATGTAAGGTCAAAAGCACAGATTTAAAAACGATGAACGTTTTTTAGTACTTGAAAACACAATGTTCAGGGAAAGGCAAATAGTTGGCAGACAGATTTCCAATGGAAGTCTTGTTAAACAGTCAAAGACCTACAAGTAGAGCATAATCCTAGTATCTGTCTATATTTTGAATTAAGCAGTTATAGTCTGAAGAATTCAGAATCCATTTTAAACATGGGAGGTAGGGAGTTTGGAAGAGTAAAATAAGCTCCTTTTTGAGTGACTTGCTAGGTTGCATTTCTCCTTTGTGTATCATTTACCACGCATTGCCTGGCACTTAACGGTTGCTCACTGAATGGTCATTGAATTTGCTTTGTTGAAATCAGGTCTCATGTTCTTTTTAAAAAATTGATTTTCTGAGAGGAGAAGGGAGAAGGAGAGATAGAAACATAAATGATGAGACTCATCAATCGGCTGCCTCCTGCATGCCCCCTACTGGGGATTGTGCGAGTGCCCTGACCAAGAATCCAACTGTGACCTCGTGTTTCATGGGTGGATGCTCAACCACTGAGCTACACCAGCAGGCCTCATGTTCTTTACTCTGCAGCGGAGCATGTTAACAGCTTTCACTAAAACCAGGACTGCTGGAGAAAACTCAAGTGTCAGAAGCGTGGGGGCTGTTGGGCTTCTCCCTCAGGAAAGGAGGACAGAGATTAGGGCATCTCAGCATGGCTTTACTTTAGCAGCGGTTCTCAACCTGTGGGTCGTGACCTCTTTTGGGGGTAGAACGACCCTTTCACAGGGGTCGCCTAAGACCATCAGAAAACACATATGTAATTACATATTATTTTTGTGATTAATCACTATGTTTTAATTATGTTCAATTTGTAACAATGAAATTGGGGGTCACCACAACATGAGGAACTGTATTAAAGGGTCGCGGCATTAGGAAGGTTGAGAACCACTGCTTTAAAGTTTCCTTGTGCTTCTTTGTAACCATCACTCCTGCTCTCCCACCTCTCTAGGTAACCACTGATCTGCTTTCTGTCATTACAGACTAGTTTGTGCTTTCTAGAATTTTATGTAAATACAATCATATAGTGTACGTTCTTTCCCTTTAGCTAGTGATTTTGATATTCTTCGATGTGGTGCATGTATCAAGGGTATGTTCCTTTTTATTGCTGAGTAGTATGTACGTCATATGCATATACCACAACTTTTTTATCCATCCACCTCATGATGGAAATTTGTTTTTTTCTCCTCAGAGTGGAATAGCTGGAACACATAGTACGTATATGTTTAGTTTTTCTTTTTTTAGTGTAAATCAAATTTTATTTTTTCCGTGCAATAAACATTAATATTTCAAGGAAAACTATTTTAAGTATAATGTTACATGCTGTTTAGTTTTTAAAGTAACTGCCAAACTGTTTTTTTAAAGTGGTTGTACCAGTTTCCTTTCCACCACCATTGTACGAGAATTCTATTTACTTCACATCCTCACCAACACTTGGTATGGGCAGTGTGGAACTGTAGAGAAAATATTTTTGTTTCTGCATGGCTAGTAATTTCTGAACACCTTTTACTGGAACTTGGGTGAAAAGATAAGCCTCAGGCTAGTAAGAGATTTTCCTCCTTAGAGGAATGTGTTTACAGGTCAAGTAATAATAAGCTCAGGGCTGTGGAGACATTCCAGGGCTTGGAAACCCAGAGAGGCTTCTGATCTTCCCCTTGGAGACATACATTTACATACCATGGTTTTGGGCCTGCAGCCATTTGTCCCTTTTTATAATTGATTTTTTTTGAGAGAGAGAGAAAGGAAGGGTGGGGGAGAGAGAGAGAAACATTGCTGTGAGAGCGAAACATCGATTGGCTGCCTCCTACACGCTCCCTACCAGGGATCAAGTCCACAACCCAGGCATGCACCCTGACCAGGAATTGAATGGCAACCTTTCTGTGCATGGAAGATGGACACACAACCCACTGAGCCACACTGGCCAGGGCAGCATTTGTCTTTTTTTCCCTCCTAAAGTATATTTTATTGATTTTACAGAGAGGAGGGGGAGAGGAATAGAAACACCGATGAAAGAAACATCGATCAGCTGCCTCCTGCACGCCCCCTACTGGGGATCCAGCCTGCAACCAAGGTGCATGCCTTTGACCAGAATCGAACCTGGGAGCCTTCAGGCTGAAGGCCGATGTTCTATCCACTGAGCCAAACCGGTTAGGGCCCATTTGTCTTTTTTATGGTGAACTATTTGCTCTCATCCAAAGACTAATGAAACTCACCTGCTTACATTCTGTGGCAGATACCCAGGATTCTTCCCTTCTTTCTTCCCAAAGAACATTTTTGGCACCGAGGAAGCAGATGTGTCTCTCCTCTCTCAGGAGGTGCTGCGGGACTGCTGCCGCTCTCCTATGTAAACTCCCAGATTCATAATGTTATGGGACAGGAACCAGACCCAGAGCATGTTTGCCGCGGGCTGGCCAGCAATGTGGGGGTTCTTGATTTTGTGCAGGAAAGATTTCACAATATGAGTCCAGGTGATTTTGAGAGTACTTTCAATAAAGCCGGGACAGTGAAACAAGGGAGGTCTTAGGATAGAAGAAGCAACAGGCAGGACTGCTTTGGTTCACTGAGAAGTCAGAGTAAAGGAGGCCTTGAAGACAGGTTCAGGGGGTGAGCCTGGGATGAGCTGCAGCTGCCCAGTACTCCCCTGGTTGCAAGACCCTTAGAATTTAGGAGATGCATGCCTGAGAGGTGAGAGAGGCTTGGGCATGATCCTGGGAGGGAGAGCATGCTGGGGTTCTTCCTCTTGAGGGTTTTAAAGCCTGAGAGTTTTGGGGAGGATCTCAATACAATATTCATCAGCTTTATGCTGATGCAGCAGAATGGGATTTACTCCCCTGCCCCTGACTTCATCGGTTCTTAGGTGTGCTTGGCACAAATGGCACTAATTGGATTTTTGTTATTTATATCCCTGAGTAGGATGATTTAAGCTATTTACCCTGTGGTTGAGGAGAAGTGCAAACCATTTACTCTTAAATGTCCTTGGTTAGGGAAGATAGGATTTGGTTATTTACTAGATGGTTGTAAACTGCGTGGCTGTTTAACTGTCTGTCTCAGTTTCCCTGTTCCGCTTGTCCTGGCTTACTAGCCTGTCTCAATAATTCTGATGCTCCTCACCTGCATTACCAATCCCAACATGTGCAGGGTGATATCTGGGTCTCAGCATGTGGTCAGGGGGAAGAACTGGGTTAAAAGGGAACTAATGTGGTTATTGTTATGAGTAAGTAATAATTTGTCTCTGCTCTAGGAAATCTCAAGTTAACTTTCAGGAAAATGTGAATAAATATAGATATTAAAAACTGAAGAGTAGAAAACAAACAAAAAACAAACAAAAAACCCCTGAAGAGTAGATATTTTTAAAAAGTTTGAGTCATTCTTATTACTGCACCATGGTATCTTATAGTGGGTTTATTTTATATTTTCCTGATGACTAATGATGCTTAGCATCCTTTCATGTACTTACTGCCATTTGTATATCTTCCTTTATGAAGTGCCTGTCTTTTGACCATTTTTAAGTTAGGTTTTGTCAGTATAACAAATGTCTAAACCTGTAAAGAATTTTGATGACAGTTTACTTGAGCTAATTTGAAACATAAGCTGGGGAACAAGATCTCGAATGCTCCACAAAATAACAGCTTTGCAGCTTCTTTGAAGCATTTGAAATTGAGGGAAAGTAAGAAAAGTTCCAAGGAAGTGGGGGGAAAAAGCAAAGTGGTGATTGAATTACAGAATCCTATATAATAAAAGCCTAATATGCAAATTGTCCCCTTGGGCGGTCATTCAACCGAGAGACCGGGAGTTTGACTGCTCGCTGTGACGTGCACTGACCATCAGGGGGCAGCGCGGAACATGGCAGGCGTTGGTGACATGCTGCGACCTCTCATTGGCTACCTGGAAGGGGGGGGGGTGACAGGGACAGAGGTGTGGTGAGAATGTGGAGTGTCTGCCGAGCTCGCTCTCACTCCCTCTGCTACCCTCCCCAGGGACACCAGGACTCACATGCCGGGGAAGCCCCCGCGCTCAGGTGCTGGGTGCCTGTGAGGACCCCATCCCACATCCACATGGCCTCTTCTGGGTGAACCAGGCTGCAGCTGCCGGGACCACAGGGGCCAGTAGGGCTCCCTGTGGGTTTGCGCAGGAGCCAGGAGAGAGTGTGCTGCCCACCCACTTCTGTGCGGCGCTGCTGGCCAGCCCAGAGGCCCATGTTGCACCCTGGCCCATGGGGTTCGGCCACGCTCACTGCATCTCCACGTGGGGACTCAGGCACTGTGACTCAGGTGGAGTGGGGCATGCGGGGGCCTGGGGGCCCAGGTGCTGCCCAGGGCTCAGAGGTCAGCTGTGACCTGCCCTTCCACACCAGATGCTTACGCTTTGATCGCTGGCTAGGACTAGGGATAGCACCCGTGCATGAATTTCATGCACCGGGCCTCTAGTATTTAATAAGATTGTGCGTTCTCTTGAGGATGGTTACACTTATTTCAAAGTTGTATTAACCTAGATCAGTGGTCGGCAAACTGTGGCTCGCGAGCCACATGCGGCTCTTTGGTCCCTTGAGTGTGGCTCTTCCACAAAATACTGACTTCTGCGCATGGGCCACGAAGTTTCAATCGCACTGTACGTGCGTGCCCACATGTGGTATTTTGTGAAAGAGCCACAATCAAGGGACCAAAGAGCCACATGTGGCTCGCGAGTCGCAGTTTGCCAACCACTGATCTAGATGCACAGAAACAATGGACAGGGCTTACTTAAGGCAAAGATAAACTTTTTGCTAACAAGTTATATGCCCAGGGCATGACTGCCCACCTTGACCGGCCCAGTTAGGAATTTATGATCAGATTACCCTGTGAGATTACTTTCCATAGAACCCCTTTTTTAGTGCATAGGTTGTCTTATTATTGTTGAGTTGTTAATGTTATTTATTGTATTCCGATACAAATTCTTTATGCGTATGTGTTGTGAATATTTTCTCCCATTCTTTGGCTTGTTTTTTTTTCTTCCTAATGATGTCTTTTGAAGAGCAAAGTTATTGAATGTAATAAAGTACAACTATTGATTTTTTTTATGGTTCATACTTTTGTGTTTTTTCAAGAAACCATTGTCTATCCAAATTTGCAAAAATGTTCTTCTATGTTTTTCCTACAAGTTTTTTAGTTTTAGTTGTTACATTTAGGTCTATGATTTATTTTGAGGTGATTTTCTAGTATAGTGTGAAGCGCTATATTGTTTCTGTTTTCTTAGGTTGTCTCTGAAATTTGACGATGCTGAAAATCCCAAAGGTCTTGAGATAAGGTAGGTATGGATACCACTTTGGAGTTCTATAGGTTCAGCACTTCAAGTTAGCTCCATATAATTTATTCATTCAACATGTAAGTACCAAGGGCCTGCTCTGTGCTAAGCAGTGACATGTGAAATGTCACAGCTACCTAATTACCCTGAAAAGCCGGTGGTGTTCTGTGATGGGATCTTATAGTCATGCTTTCTTTAGTTTTTACTAAAGCATCTGTAGTTTCCTCATTTAGGGACCGAGAGAACACATGAACACATGAACGTGAGAATGTGTAACCATTTTCACCTGAGCAGAGAATAAAATATATTTAAAACTCCAAGAGCTAAGGCTCCGGTTTGAAGTTATTTTCTGTATGGCTCTTTACAGTGAATCACACATCATTTAATGATAATGAAAAAGTGTCTGTTAGCTGAATCCCCCAGTGGACAGTTGGCACAGGCCTACGTTTTTCTGTGTTTATGTATGGAAGGATATAGCTGCCAAAAGTGATTTATCTAAGCAGTTGGGAACTGTTCTAAAGAAGGGGAGAGGGCAGCAATTTTAAGGGATTGCATTTTTTTCCTTATAAAAATACTAGAGACCTGGCACATGAAATTCATTTGTGGGTACGGTCCCTAGGCCTGGCCTGCAATCAAGGCCATCCTACCCAGCTGCCCTCAGCCGGCCCCACCCCCGCCACCACCCACCCCCAGTTCCCCATTTGCCATTGGGTGATCGGTGCTTGATGGCCAGGGGAAGGGACCCAGAGGTTGGCTATTCCCACCTGCTCGCTGGCCCCGCCCCCGCAGTGGGTGGCCATCAGGTGATTGGAGCCTGCCAGCCGGGGAAAGAGACCAAGAGGTGGTCAGTGCGCCTCATGGTGACTGGTCCAGTGGTCGTTCTGGTCATTCTGCCATTAGGGTGAATTTGCATATTACCTTTTTATTATATAGGATAACGTTCCCCTTCCTGTAAGACCAGGCTTTCAGTGGAGGTAGTGGCTTTGTCTTTAACATTACTTGCAAAACCAGCGGAACTTGTTAGGAGCAGTCTGCCTGGAGCTGTGTTCTATGAACTACTCCTGGTCTGTGAAAATGTAAGATTCCTCAGAAGAGGCATTCTTTGGTCAGACATGTTTGAGAAAGACTGCACACCATGTGCGCCTATTGGAGACTCACAGTGTAAATTTGTATTTAAATAATATTTTTTATTCTCACCCGAGGATATGTTTTTATTGATTATAGAGAAAGAGTAAGGGAGAGAGAGAAACATCGATGTGAGAGAGAAACACCCACCAGTTGCCTCTCATATGCACCTCGAGCGGGTATCAAACCCACAACCTAGGTATATACCCTGACTAGGATTCGAACCCACACCTTTTTGGTGTATGAGACGATATTCTAGTCAACTGAGCCACCCGGCCAGGGCTAAGTTTGTATATGAAGGTTCTGTGAAGACAAGCTCCTTAGGAAGATGGTTGTGCTTGGTGACTTTGATTCACCTAGTGTTTACCACCTTCAACTTTGGAAAGCTCTCTCCTCAGAACACTTGTCTGCATATAATGGAGCACCAATGTTTCACTGCCCATATTGAGGTAATGTAATGCATGCACTACCTTTCAGAGAAACTTTATGAGAAAAATAGAATCTCACAACATATCTAAACACATATACATATCTGTTTGATATAGAAATGAATATTCTTTTATTCAAATCATACTTCCCCCCCCCAAAAAAATAGCTTTCTGACTTTTTTTCCTGATGATAAAGATATATGGCAGACACTGTCAGTACCCCATCCGTATCCCCTTGGGTGTTTCCATTTGAGAGCACTATCGTCCACCAGCTCTACTTTCAATTGCCAATCTTTCTTTGTCTGAAAGTTTTCTCTGGCCAGTCAGACCCACCGCCTCCCCTCCCTACCCCAGAAATCCTCAGCAAGTGACTGACAGGTGTAGAAATATCCCAGCTCCCTCACCTTCTGGTGATAACTCACAAGCATGTGTTCCCCTTTGGAGCCCGGCATCCCAGGGTTCCCCATAGGCATTAGGCCCGTTGCCCACGGTGGAAACTCGCTTGATAATTTGTCCTTTTGGCTGCCTTCCATTCTTTTTTTTATTTCTCTTCTCTCCGTCCTACATCTTTTGAATGACTAAATTACCAAATTCATTTTGGACCACCTTCCAAAAATACTTCTTGTATTTATATTCTTGTCTCAGGGTCTGCTTCTGTAGGAGCCCAAGCTAAGACAAGGTAATAATACATGTCCATTGATAACAGAAAATTCAGAAAATATTGAGATATGGAAGATAAAAGTCACCCATAATTCAACCACAATTTATAATCACCATTAACATTTTGATCATGTATTTTTTATGTGAAAAATGATCACAGCAAATGTACATTATAATGTGTTTATGGCTGGAGAATATGCAATTCTACAATAGCTAAGAATCAGGGCTCTTGTCTGCAGATTGAATTCAATGCTCAGCTCCAATACTTACTCTCCGAGTGAACTTGCACAAGTTATATATTTAACCCCTCTGTGTCTTAGATTCCTCATCTGTCAAATGAGGATAACAATATTATCTCTCTTTATTGTTGTAGTGGAGATGAAATAAGATGTATATGAAAAACATAGAGTACTCAACACAAAGTACCATTACTGTTAATTTTGATCATTATTTCTTTAGCTAATTCTATATTGATGTCCACTTAAGTTTTTCTCAATGTTTTTAGCAATAATAAAATCAAGTGTTAATTCCAAAACAGAAAATAGCCAATATTTTTGTGTTTTTCCTTTTGTAGGAATTGTATTGCTACAATCTGGGGGGCTGCCTGGTCTTTTGCTTTCATTCCCACCCAGCAGGAAGCTCTCGTTCAGAACCATGCCAGATTCTCTTTGAACCACTTCTTCTATCTGACAAAAGAGGGCGAGATTGCTCTGTTTATAGATGATGTTCTTTGTCAGCAAGTGTAAAAGTGCTTTGGGGGTAATACTGTTTTATATTTGTTTTCAGATTCACTCTTACCAATTACAACAAGTTTTCTCTGCAGAGCTGGTTTAGTTTGCACCGAGTTGACATTATTTTTAATAATTCAATCCAAGCAACTTTTAATGCAACTGGCATATATGCTCCGTCAAGTTATTCCTACCACTGCCAGCACGTCAGCAGCCAGCAGCAGTATGATGCCTTCTTGCTGCCCAGCGACATGGATTATATGTCAAGCCTGTGGGAGGTCACTTTCATTGATTTCCAGGTAATAAACTATTATACATGCTCCTGTGTGTTTTGTGCCAGAGAAACTCAGTATTTGTTTGAAAACACCTGACATAGAAACATAGGTGTTCAAGGGAAAAAGAGGAGTGGATACGTTTAAAATAGTATTTCTTTTTCTTTATCCTCCAAGTCTAAAGTGTGAAATGGAATAGGATAGTCTTTCCTCTCCCTGCATACTCCCCATCCCTCTTGATTTTACATTTAGGTTTATCCATTCACTAACAGATTATCAGTGAGGAATGCCAGCAATCTAAGCCCCAGTGAGTCTGTGGCCCAAAGCCCAGTCACTGACACTTCTGGAGTGAGAAGCCCTTCTAGGGAAAGGAATTACCAGACAATTATTTTATTTCCTTCAGGGAGTGGAGCAGTGATCCTATCAGGGCAGATAAGAAGTATATCTATAGTGTGAGTGACAGCTTTGGCAGTTAGCGTAGGAATGGAGCTGTCAGCCAGGGAGTCAAAAATATCTCAGAGATCCTCTTGAAAGTATTTGGGGAAAGGCATGGGGTCATAAGAGGTTCCTTTTCACCACCAGGATCTCAGGCTCAGAGATATCTGTCAAGTTCTTTTGTCCTGTTTACCTGTGAAAAAAGCTTTAACTTGTTCTTGCAACTCACTGAAATAGCAGGCAGGGTTGTCCCTTTTCCAATCTTTCACGTATATATTTACCCCCTCCCCCCAGCTTGGAGAGGTATGGTGTTGATGAGAGGCGATTTGGCATAGGGAAGGAACTTGCATTTTGGAGCCTGACAGTCCTGGTTTCCAATTACTTCTCAGCCACCTGGGCAAGTTACTTCACCTTCTCAATTTCAGATCTATCTTTATGGGTGTAAAGAATTCATGGCCTAATATATGTAGCAACACCAGGAACGTGTCAGGCGTGGATTAACAATACTACTTACGAGTCCCATCTGTGTGTCAGCCTGTTGCAGTTATTTTTCCAATGAGGTGACTGGAGCACTGATTTGCATCATTTTTCAAAATGACATAACTGGTAAATGGTAGAGACAGAATTTGAATTCTGGACTGTTTGGCTCAAAGACACTTTAATACATATTAAACATATACTTACTCTATTTCAAAAATATATATACACACACACAGTATATATATCTTGTCCCTTTAAAAGAGGAGCAGGAAGAAAGGGCAATGAGGTGGTAATAATGAAAACAAGGAATAACACACACAGTTTCACCTAATTAGAACAGAAGAAGTGACTTATTTTTACAAAAATATATTTTTATTGATTTCAGAGAGGAAAGGAGAGGGAGAGAGAGATATAAACATTAATGATGAGAGAGAATCATTGATCGGCTGCCTCCTGCATGCCCACACTGGGGATTGAGCCCACAACCCGGGCATGTGCCCTGACCGGATATTGAATCGAACCATGACCTCTTGTTCATAAGTCGATATTCAACCACTGAGCCACACCAGCTGGGAAGAAGTGACTGATTTATGCCTCCACCTTGTTCCAGAAAGGACTTAAGATGACTCATACACATACTATGATAAACATAACTTTGCAAAATAGGCAAAGACATGAAGGTTAAGAAAACCAAAGGAAGAAAAGATCAGTTAGATCTGGTGAGGTTGGTACATAGAACCACAAGACCATCTGTGCGCCCTGGCTAGAGAAGGCTCAGTCATTTGATCCTGAAGCTTTGGAGCAGCCAGAATAAGAAAGACTCACCCAGTTACGTGCTCGTGGGGTTCGTAAGACTACTAAAAGTGTGTGTGTGAGGAGTACGTCCATCCCTGGTGCTGTGCAATAAATACGTGCCAACATTTTGGACAGCAGCCTTGGTGTGAACACAGCAATCTCCAGTCCAGAAAATGGATGGAGAACATATCTTTCAGGCAGTCTCTGTAGATACTGTTTGATTCAACCAAGTCTTGTTAAGAGTGACATGGCAGTCAGTGTGAGGACATTCTCTTGGGCTAGAGTTGCAGCGTCAGTGAGTTCATCATTTGTAATTGAGGAGCTTGACTTCAGGCATTGATCTGGAGACTGGCCACTTTACCTCTTCATTGAGGGGGCAGGCCAAGGGTCGCAGAAGCCGGGCCAAAACTCTCCTTCAGAAGCTGTTTTGGATTCAGTCTAGAGCACAGACAATTGGACGAGCAAGGCCCCTAAGGTCTGTGGCATGATGAGTGGTTACAAGCACTTTAGCATGGAAAAATGCTACCGTGCCCACTTACATCATAAAAATGAATTCTCAGTAAAGCACTCATGGATAATGCGATTTCCTGATGTACTTCTTTAAAGTTAACTAGGTGACTGAGTGAAGTGACACAGTGCAGCGTTACGTTCTAAAAGCCAGCTACCTGTGGGGCTGCCTTCCACAAAAGGTTGCTCCCTTCAGAGTAGTTGCTCTGCAGCCTTGTTTCTTTCATTGTGATAGTATTTGGATGTCAGGGCCAGTTGTTGATTTGAGCTCTCCTTGTTCCAACTAATTAAACCACTTCATTGTGCATATGGGGAAGCTTTCCTTTCTATTCTCTGGGTAGGATGCAAGGAAGGACTGCTATACAGCTCTTCCAGAAACAGTACCAAGTCGGTAGGGCACAACAGATAAAGAGGGAGAGGTAGTGATGGGAGGGAGAAGAGACAGACCACACCAGGAGTTATGGGGTAGTGAGCTAGGAAGTGACTCTGAAGCCAGACTGCCTAGGTTTGAATTGTACCTTTACTATACATAATGCCGTGTGACTGAGCAAGTTACTTAACTTTTCTGTGCCTCAGTCTCCTCATCCATAAAATAGGACTAGGATAATAATGTACTCACAGGCTCCTGTAAATATTGAGTTAAGGCAGCATTAAACCTTAAATAACTGTTAGCTTTTATTATTTTCTGTTTTATGTCATTGGAAATCATGTTATCTTCCCTTAAAAGAGTCTTCCTGTCTAATTTCTATCAACAGAATCAAAGGTAGACCAACTAAGACTTAAAATTCTTTGTGAAATTTATACTAAAACATAAAATTTGAGTGTGTTTGAATTTTAGAGACACTACAGCAGTTGTGGTTTTACGTGAATGAGAACATTTCTTAGAGTCTGATTAAAAGAAGTTTTATTTTAGATCCTTGGAATAAAGGTTTTATTTCAGAGCCTTGAATTTCATGAGCTTCTTAATTATGGCAGTCATACATCCTAGAGGAGTTTCTGGGTCAGTCTTGATTTAAAAGTCAGTTTCACTGTCCTGTAAGCACACTCATACTTGTTAGATAATGGGCTTAAATTATTTCATAAATATGGGGCTAATTAGAGGTCCAGAACCCCAGCCTGACTGGGAAATATATCTTAGGAGAAAATCTGTCATTTCAGCTCTTCTTTTTTTCTTTTCTTTTTTAAAAATGTATTTTTATTGATTTCAGAGAAAAGGGAGGGAAATGGAGATAGAAACATCAATGATGAGAGAGAATCATTGATCAGCCTCCTCCTACACGTCCCCTACTGGGAATCGAGCCCGAAATCCGGGCTTGTGTCCTTGACCGGAATTGAACCCTGGAACCTCCAGTCCACAGGCTGACGCTTTATCCACTGAGCCAAAACAGCTGGGGTGTCTTCTCTTTCTCCTGACAGATCCAAGGCTTTACCATGAATGGGGCACAGTTTGCCAAGGCCCGAGACTGTGCCTCTCCCTTCTCACCAGCTATTCTGATTGGCCTGGCCATGTCCTTGATCCTGCTGCTGGTTCTGGCCTACGCCCTACACATGCTCATCTACCTGCGGCATCTGGACAGGCACTATGATTTCATCACCTCTCCGGCCCACTTCCCCCAGCTGAAAGCTCCAGATGCAGCAGAAGAGAAGGAGCTGCTGAGGAGCCAGGGAGTTGAAAGCTATGAACTGAGAACCCAACAGATCTGCAAAATGTACGTGTAGTAGCCAGGCATCCTCTCCTACGAAGTCCACAGGGGGCTTAGAAAGGAGTTGTTTCTATTCTGTGTTGTTGGACTTCTGATGCACAGTTTTCACCAAATGGCTTGATTTTTTAAAAAGTAAATACATGTAAAAAATACATAAGTATCCACTCACCTACTGAAGTAAACTTGGGGCAATGAAAAAGAATTGTCAGGAATCCTACAAAGATAAATATGATGGTTCATTGCCCCAAAGCTACCTTGAAAGCAAGTGGATGTTTGAAGTTAGGGAGATGAAAAAAACACAAAAACACACACCAATGCAATATAAAGAAGGGAAAACACTTGTTCCTTCTTGCCTGTGCCAGTTTGGATGTGATAAGTGTAGAAATAATAAATCCAAGGTTATCTGGAAGATCTGAATTTAAAATACTTTGTAACATAGTTTGCATTTTTCATAAATTATGTCACAATTTTTTTAAAAAAACTAGTCTTTTTTTCTCATTCATAGACCTGTTTAGTGGGACTCCTATCAGTATAGTAGATCACTTTATTCAAGGGTTTTCTTTCTTTCTTTTTTTTTTTTAAGAAACTAAACTTTGAAAAATATATGTATTTTTATTGATTTCAGAGAGGAAGGGAGTGGGATAGAGAAACATCAATGATGAGAGAATTATTGATCAGCTGCCTCCTGCATGCCCCCTACTGGGGATCAAGCCTGCACACAACTTGGGCATGTGCCCTGACCAGAAATCAATCCATGACCTCCTGGTTCATAGGTTGATTCTCAGCCACTGAGTCACACCAGCCGGGTTCAAAGGTTTTCTTGTCACTTATTTTGCTATTCAGAGGAAGCCCAGTTCAATCTGTGAAGTAAGGGTAGTAATCCTGGGAGCATTTTTACCTTTTCTATCTGGTTGTGATGTGAAGGTTCACCCTACTTGTCTGATTTAGACCTCCATTAGCTCCCCTGGGTGCCACTTGAAACAAACAACTGAGCTAAGTAAGAACAGTGTATTTGCTTGGCAAACACAGCTTCAAGGCAAATCCCCTGAACCCACTTCCAATGAGATAGTATCCCCTAAACTCTTCTTGAATAGGAAATCTGTAGCCACCACTAATCTTCTGTCTCCCATTTTCTTCCATATGGATTTCCCCATAATCTTTTTCAGTTCTTAGCAGATACTGGAGATTGGCTCACTCTGCATCTTCACCAAAACCTCTCTAATAGGCCTTCTGTGTTAAAGAGATCTTAACTATAAAAGGTACACTGCATTTGCCTAACAAGGTTTCTATACATGACCTTGCTTCAACTGATACCCTCGCACAAAACGTAGAATGCAGATAGGAACAACGTGGGAAGCGGCGGTGGGGTGGGGGAGTCGGGGAGGAGGGTGGTGTCAGGCACAGGGAAATCGGATCTTCAGGGCAGTTGTGCAGATGGGTAATCTAGTCTCAAGTAGCAAATGACAATGGCTGTGGGATTTCTGATAGAACAGTCTCATGCTGGACTTTCTTCTTGCTGCATTCTTGATTGTGAATATAGGTTTGGTTCTAGCCCTCTCAGAATTATGTAAGCTTCCAAAACTGTATGGTGGATTCCTTTCTGTTTTAATAACAGAATTTAATCAATTCTGTTTTAATAGGTTGTGTAGTCTACAACCAAGAGTCTTGATTTATGTACTTATTAGTAGAAAAGATGATTGTAGGGAACAGACCTTCAAGAAAATGGGAATCTGGGATTATCTGACTCTGTTTGACTTAAAACCAGTGAGGATTCTGTTAGCATTAGAGAATAGAAAATTGATAGCCCATACCATTCCTTAATGAAATAGATTTGCACTGTGGTCGCCTTGATGGTCCAATGGTGGTACAGATGGCTGCTGTGTTAGGTTATAGGCCCATGAAGAGTAAACATAATCTACTGTTCAAATAGGGGGTCACTTTTGAAAGTGAAAGGGAGTGTCAACAATTGCAAGATAAGATACATAAACAGGATGGTGCCACACAAGTTGGGATATAAAATCATCCCAGGTATGGGTGATACACTGAGGGAAAGCCGGCTCTTTCTATCTGGGCTGGAAGGCTTACAGAAAGAAAATAATAGCTCAGGATTTAAATTTGCAGCTCAAGGTGAAAAATTTGGGGAGTTTCTGTGACTGATTTATAAGGATCTCATCTCTTGTCAAGGGGCTGACAGTTGAAAATCAGACCGAAGTCTGATCCTGCAAATTGGTAAACTGCATTGCAGGTAGAATTCATAGCTTGCCAGGCCTCTTATATGAACACGAGAGCATTGATTACAAAAGAGAGGAACCTTGAAATAAGAATGGTAACTTTTGGGAGAATTTAGATGACTTTAAGGAGGTTGACCCTCCAAACTCCACTGAGGTTTTCTTGCTAGCAGAAGTAGCCCCCGAGAGAAGAGTCTATTCCCGCCTTGCTTGAAAACTCTGCGAAGGGCCTCACCAGAGGTAGTTACTTGGCTAGTGTGTGCCATTTTTCTTCAATGCCTCTAGGCAAGTAGAGTCATGTTCTAGCATACCCCAGGGAACCAATTGCAAAGTCAAATCTGAGAAAATAATATTGCAAGGGTTTGCTAATTTATGCAGCAAAAGACTTGGGGGAATATATGTGGGAATGGATTCTGAAGGTGCTAACTCAGAGAGTGAGGTGTATAATTTTAGATTGGGCTGAATTTTTTTGAGATAGTTTTTCTTACTAGATTTTAGAATAAATGTGCTGATTTGAACAACAGGGAATATTTTTAACAATTATTTCAGTTAGTTGATTAAAATTTGGACTCAACAGTGGCATACACTAAATGAAGTTGATACCAGAAATCCCTTAGCATGATATAGAGAAATAAAATAAATTTAATAACTTAGAAAATTGGGATGTAGGAATAAATTTATCATACTCTCCCCTACATAATTATTTTTCTCTGTGAAGGCCTAGAAAACATTCCTTTTTGTCATAACACTGTATAATACATTGGGAACATAGCATCGGCATTTTTGAAGCATTGTAGTGGCTGCCTCTGTGGGCTATAGGGGAAGGTAGGAGATACTATCCTAGAAGTGGAATCCTTAGTCTCAGTAGGGATGCTGGGATTCTGGAATGGCAGAGGTCAATTAGCAGCCAGCAACCTTAAAGGGCTGAAGGGCAGGAGTGTTAATCAGATTAGATTATGTTTATTAATAGTAAAATAATTTATGAAAAATCCACTGAAGTGCTGCTGCTGCTGCCTCTTCTTCTTTCTCCTCCTCCCTCTCCTCCTCCTCCTCCTCCTCCTCCTCCTCCTCCTCCTCCTCCTCCTTCTTCTTCTTATTCTTCATTATCATCATCATCTAATTCTGGTTTAAAAAAACTTTACTGAGCCATCATAGTGTCTTCCTAGAGCTGAGACTGCTTGTAACTCAGACTCCTTGAATGAAATAGGGACCTCGTAAAAAAGGATTTATACTCTTCATATCTAATGTTGAGCATTCTCATAAACAGTTTTATACTTGTCAATTGGTTTCTGTATTTTTACATTACTTATGGTGTGTTCTGATCTTTGGTAAAGAAGTTACACTGTTCCCATGGATACCTTTATTATCAACCCAACAGATATGTGATTATTGCCCTGAAATTGTTATTACAGGAGAATAGCCTAAGAGATGTCTGTCTTCCTGGGATGTCTGGAACAATATGGCAAAGAAAGTGATGTTTGATAGGAGGAGAAGTTGACCAGGTAGGTAATGTGGAGAAGGAAAAACATAGCAAAAGGAAACATATATGTAAATACTGGACTTTACCATGTGCAGAGAACTATGCAATACATGTGTGTGGGTAGGCACATATAATGTATTTAGAGGAATGAAGAGAGGGAACAGATGATTCCAATTCTGTTTAGCACTCAACTAAATAATTAGAATCTTGACTTCAGGTAATGGTGAGGCCCCCAAGAGGATTTTAAGCAAGATAATTACATGGTATGTAAGTGTGTATAGAATAAGATAGAAATGCCAATCAGAGATTATTGCAGTAGTTCAGACAAAAAATGATGGGACCTAAACTAAGACAATGGGGTGGGAGGAAAGAGCTACAAGAGGTGTGTAGGAGGTTGGTTCAATAAGGCTTGGCAAACATTGGCAAAACACAAATGACTGGTAGGTATCTTATGTGGGGTGCTGGGTGGATGGTGATGCCAGTCTCTATAATCAGGGAGAAAGGGATGAAAGGAGTGGGAGTGGGAGTTGGGACCTGTAGGCAGGTCCTATAGTAGAGTTCCAAGTATGGATCTGGGACCATATGTGTATAGAAAGGTCTTGACTAGAAAATTGGAAATGTAGCAGAAGCTGTCATCCACATACCTTTACCATTTCAGTGTATCCTGGTGGCCCCTTTTCCATTGCCAATAACTACCCTCAGAGGTAGCTCTACCTGTGTTCATGGAAGGTTAGAAGCACTGAAGAATTAATGCCCTCCTTGGAGTAGTCTTCATCCGGTGACTCTTAGGAGTTGTATATAAATACTCCAGTCATTTGCCCCTTGACTGAGATCATTCTAGAGGGTCTTTTACACCATTTCCTGGAGTTCCCAGCAAGACTAAGCTTTTGCCCATTGTGATATCTTGCTTGATAATGTTCACTTTATTGATTCCATTCTCTGCCCTGTTTTACTTCCCTGCTTTCCTAATGATATTTCCTGGTGTCACCTCCAAAATGAAGGAGTTGTATGCAAATTCTTTTCTCAGGAGCTCAAATTAAGTCAAGCACTGATGGGCATAGGGGGAAACGAGGTGGTAGTGATGATGGAGAAATGAATGAGATCACCAGAGGAGAAAAGATAGGCTGATAATAGATTTCGGAGGACCCATCATTTATGGAGTCAGATGAGGAGAAATCTGAAAAGGAGCTAGAGTAGGAGCAATCTGAGAAGGAAGAAGTCAGACCATGAAAAGAGTAGTGTCTCAGAAATCAAAGGAAAAAACTTTCAAGATGAAGGGAATAGTCATGTCAAATGCTGGAGAGAGGTCAAGCAAGAAAAGAACTGAAAAATGTTTATTCCTTAGATTTAGCCAATAGGAGATCATTGATGAACATCATACTTGGAGATAGTTTAAACTATTTATTCCTCTGGCTTCCTCCCTGGGGGAATATCTTGGACTGGTTACATTGCTTCTGTCAAGACGTGTTCTGCCACATGACTCTCTCCTTCTGGCTTTTAGTAACTTCTCCTTCCCTTGTTCCTTTGGGCTCAGAGATGGTAACAAGTCCATTGCTATTAGCCCCAGGTTACTATACTGTTCCTTGTGGATCTCCTATGCCCTACTGGGATCTTCATAAATGGTCCCTTTGTACATAAACCCTCCTTAAATTTGAGAGTGCTCACTTCCTGTTGGGTTGCAGTCTTATATAGAGGTTTACACAAATTAAAATTTATTTGTTGCTTTGTTTCTTTTATATCTAGTAGTTTTTCAGAAAATTTAAAACAGCTATTTTAATAAGATGGAAGAAACTTGAGTATGTTGTAGGGTAAGACAGTAGTTCTGAGGTTGTGGTGTTTTGTTGTTGTTTTTCCCTGCTGTAACATGAACAATGATGTTCATATGTGGAATACACTGCCTTAGACATGCCCACATATCCTTACGCTTTGCCCAACTTTCCATGTGTAACTGAAATAGGTAGCTGCAGACAATTCCCAGGTAACAAACCGAGGCTTTCTCACTGACAAAGCATATCACAATGTAAGAAAGCCCTTGGATATTCTCTAATTCATACAAACAGTATAAAAGTAATTGCTAACAAGCTGCATGGGCACCGCATCAAGTTAATTGCCTCTGTAGCTAGGAGCTCCTGGGTTGGAAGGAACCAGGGTGTATACAGATTAAAAGTATATTCTAGAGAGGAGAGAAAACTGATGGAACAAAGTCCTCAGAGAAACCTTCATGTTACAGATTTCCTTGTGGGGCTGGTGGAGAAGCCACTTTGTCCTCAGTGGAGGCACACAGCCTTCTGTGAGCCTCCTGAAGAGCTGTCTCTTCTGCTGTTCCTGCTTGTGCTTTTCATGCCCTTACACCTCAGAGGTTGAAAGACACAGAAATGAATAAATCCAGCTTTTCTGTCAGTTTTTTGGGACAATCTGCCTTTATATCAGATTTTCTCTTATAAGTGTAAGGATATGTGGGCATGTCTAAGGCAGTGTATTCCACATACAAACATCATTGTTCATGTTACAGCAGGGAAAAACAACAACAAATTGCAGTGTTTGCTGTATGATGCTTTCAGTTACTGAGTGCAATGGCATTTTATAAGGACCAAAAGGTACTAGAGCAAAATTTCTAGTTCCAAATGAATGGAATTGAAAATGTGGTTTGGACCTTCTGATATTTTATGCAGGAAAAATAGGACCAATGTAGGTGGTCTGGTTTAGTTGTTTATAATGGTTATTATTTTGCAACACATGTAAGCCTGATGCTGGCCACCTGGTTATTCCAAAAGCCTATGGCCTTCAGGCATCAACCTATTAGTTTATTCTCCTAATAAAATGGCTTGAGTCCCCTTAGTGTGAGAAATAAATCTGCTCCCCAAGACAGCTGAGAATTAGCAGGAGGGTGGATTGGTGACTTGAGCTGGAGTGACTTATTTTTGTTTCTTCAATAGTTCAGGTTTCCGGTCTCTGTTGATTTTCAGTTACCCCTCTGGTGGCCTCACCTACTCCTATTGCTCTCAGTTCCTGCAGCTGCTGTCTGACACTGACATGAGCATCACAGACTTTTTCTTTTCCTTTTTATTGAATTTATTGGGGTGACACTGATTAACAAAGTTATACAGGTTTCAGGTGCACAATTCTATAACATATCATCTGTACACTGTATTGTGTGTTCACCTCCCCAAGTCTCCTTCCATCACCTTTTATCCCTCCTATATCCTCCTTTACTTTCCTCCAACCCCCTGACTCCCATGCTGTTGTCCACATCCATAAGTTTTCTCTCTTTTTTTTCATTTTTGCAACATGAGCATCAAAGATTTTTTTTTTTAATGAAAGTTAGAGAAAAATAGGATAGCTATAGCATAGGGAAGGGAATCATTTCAAATTCTCTTTTTATGGATGTTTAATACTATTCCCTATCGTAGGGAATTTCTCACCGGCCATCTTCCTCTTTTGACCTTGAACTTTCACCATCTTGGAGACTTCTATTCTTCTTCCCCCACATTCCACACCTCGCCCCCCACCACACCTCAGTCTTAGAGGCTGGGTCCTAAAACCCTCACTTTTCTTAATCAATTTTGCTCAGTATGGTGTTGCTCTTAAAGAAAAGAGCCTTTCTCCCTCATCAGAATTCTTTCTTTTTAATCCACCCAGGTCAAACTCAGCCACTTTAAAATAACAACTCTTCATCTATTGATATCCCTCCTCCCTTTCCCCTCTCTCCCCTTCATCTATCCATCTGTTCATCATCCATTCCTCTGTCCACTCATCCATCCTGTTTCATATGTAAGATGAATGTGGTTTTACAATATTAAAAAATTTAAAAAAGATGTTTTAAATGTCTATAGAGAGTGGGACAAAAGTAGGTTTACAGTTATTTGTATGGGAAATAATACAATAATTTATAATACAAGCATAAACTGTTTGTGTCCTCACAGCTGTAAACTTACTTTTGCCCCCCCTCTCGTATATTAAGGCCCTGAATGATGCATACTCACTCTTTATTTATTTATTTTTTTAAAATATATTTTATTGATTTTTTACAGAGAGGAAGGGAGAGAGATAGAGAGTCAGAAACATCGATGAGAAAGAAACATCGATCAGCTGCCTCCTGCACATCTCCCACTGGGGATGTGCCTGCAACCCAGGTACATGCCCTTGACCGGAATCGAACCTGGGACCTTTCAGTCTGCAGGCCGACGATCTATCCACTGAGCCAAACCAGTTTCGGCGCATACTCACTCTTCACTTTAAAGTTATACCAAAAGTTTAGAAACATGAAGAAAATAAAAATTTTTGTTCTTAGAAAAATACTTGACCATAGAATGCATGTTATTGCAAGTTTTGGTTAAGAAGTTAAACTTTATTTCCAACTATTCTCAGTGATAAAGTGTTTCCCAAAATGTTCTTTATTTATTTTATTTTATTTTTTATCCAGCAATGGATCATTCTGAGTAAACCTCATCTGGCCCTGAGTTTGTTGTCACATTTATGTGAGGCATTAGATTTAGAAGCCTAGTCAGAAGTATCAGATTCTTCTCCTTGAGCAAGACATAGTCTTGTTCCCACGTCCATGAATCTTTCCAGTAAGATCTGAACAGCTCTCTAAGTGTTATTAATTTTTCTATTCTTTAGGAGGGTCCAGGTCCAGGAAATATGCTTGTAGAGATTTGGATAAATGTTCAAATCTTAATTAGTCTCCCTCCCTTTCCTGAGCTCCCAGGCCCTCGATTCCATCCCTCTTCGTGTTGAGGGTGTGCATATTCGGAGACCGAGCCTGATTTCCCAGTACAGCCCCCCATCTCACAGTGATAGTTTCTGAATGCAGACTACAGTGAAGACTGAATGGCTGAATTCACTTCATGTTTATATGCCTTATGGGCAGAATTCAGGACTTGCCAACCTTCTCCATTTGTTTGGAGTTTACATTTTTTCATCCTGCAGCTGCAAAAGGGTTTTATGTTTGTTTTCAGGGAAATCAACTCTGAACTGACCTTAGTAAGTGTAGAGACAGACACAGATTTTGAAACACATACTATTTAGAAGACCCTCATTAGGAAAATGAATATAAAATTACAAATATAAATTTGGCACAAAGATGATTATGTATTTAGAAAGATAAAACAAATTATAATTAAAAATATTAAAAGTTGGCTACATTTGAAATAGCTTATTTTTATAGCTTTACAAAAATATGCAATTCTAAGAACCCAAAGTTAGGGACCCTTTGAGGGCTATGGAAGAGTCCTATACAAAGTGTGTGTGTGTGTGTGTGTGTGTGTGTGTGTGTTTATGTGTTTATGGAATTTTACAGAGATTTGACCTCATATACAACTGTGGACATTGGTTAAATAGTCTCCATGAGCTTGTTGTCTTCATGTCTGATGCTAAAACTTGAAGTCTGCATAGAAGGCAACTTGGAGGAGAAGATAGATGTAAAGTGGGGGAGAGCAGGATGAGCTAGAATTCATAAAGAGGAGTTGGGACCATGAGAAATAACTGGGACCTGTATCAGTGTTCACTGCCTTCATCCTTGATAAAGTAGTGCTCTTTGTCACAGAGCTGAATAGATGACCCAGGAATTGATGTTGAAGGAGGATCCAGTAGAAGGTGTGGCAGCTGTAGGCCTGGGTGTTGCCAGGTGCCAAGAAGATGAGTCAGCAGATATTTTTGTTGATTTCAGAGAGGAAGGGAGATAAAGAGAGACATAGAAACATCAATGATGAGAGAGAATCATTGATTGGCTGCCTCCTGCATGCTCCTCACTGGGGATAGAGCCCACAACCCAGGCATGTGCCCTTGACCAGAATCAAACCTGGGACCTTTCCAATGAGCCAAACCAACTAGGGCTGTGTGCACAGTCTTGTTGTAATTGAGCCTTGATTGCTGTTGGTGTCACTGGGAGGAATTGACCACCAGGCCAATTGGCTGTGGGGTCCACCTGTGACTACAGTGGAGGGCTGATGTGCAGGAGACATCCTTATGGAGTAGGACTTGCTTCAGTGGGGCTTTGGTGCTCACTGAGTCTGCCCTTTGAGTGTGTCGCTTATGGATGTGAAGAATTGTAATCTGGTATGGTCTGACACTGACTACCAGGTACACTGGCTCTTGGGTCTCCAGGGAGATGCGAAATCAGCCGCTGCTTGGGGTCACCCAGCAGGAGCTATAGAGAGATCTGCAGATTCCTCCTCTTTGCATCAGGTTTGGAAGTGCCCAGATGAGGCCCAGCTGTGAAGCAAGACAGGCTGTTGCTGGTGCTGGGTCTTGGGCCTTTTATTGATAGGTTTGGGGCTCCCTGACCCAGCTGCAGCTTTTTTGACAGGTTTTAGCCTGAGAGAGGACAGGACATTCATATGCATATCTGCTGTGCACAGCTTGCCTAAGGTTGTAAATTGGGTGGGGCGTGGTCTAAGGGATCACCAGGGCTGAGCAAACAGAAATGCTGCCAGTCAGCCCTGCAACCAGGGAGTTCCCAGCACTGGAGCAATGACTACTGTGAGCACCTCCATCTGGAAGAAAGCCACCCCTCCCCCGCACCAGAGTTCCTGCCCCGATGCCAGACAGTCATTTCTCTTCACATGTGTCTGGGTCCCCCAGATTCTTGCCCAACACTGGAGCTCAAGGATATGGAAGTTTGTAAGTTCAGTTCGTGGTGGCGGCCTTTTAAGAGGAGTAGCTAGGTCTCCAGCACCCTGTGTGTCACTGAGCCCCAATCCCCACTGGTTTTTACAGCTCATAGTTCTTACTGCCCGTAGGGACTTCTTTTCCTAGCTCTTGGACTCTGGGCTGGGGGTCTGGTGTGGGGCTGGAACCCCTTGCTCCTCTGGGCAGACTCTGTAGAGATTATCTCTCTTTGATTAAAAAAGTGGCACACATAGGTGCGAGACCAGCCCATTCTGCACCTCTGCACCTCCTACCAGTTTCTGTTTGCTTTCTTCTTTACTTCTCTAGTTGTGGAACTTCTATTCAGCCAGCTTTCCAGCAGTTCTGGATGATGTTTGTTTTGTATTTTAGTTGTAATTTTGTTGTGGTTGTGGGAGGCAGCATACAAGTGTTTGTTTGCCATATTGGTTCTCCACTCAGACTCTACCTTTTGAAGGTTAAAAACGAGATGGCTGCTGCTTTACTTCCACCTAAATCTCATGCAGATAGGTTTCTCAAACATGGTCCACCTTAACCAGAAACATACAGGGAAAGGAATCAGCCTATCTTTTGGACATATTCCAAAGCCTCCATAGCCTACTCATTGTCAACTTGGCACCCACATTCATCTCTGAAAAACTATACTATTTTAAAAATAAACATATTAACAACGTTACACTTCTGCCCAACTACAGTGTGTACCACTGAAAATATTCTAACCCTTTCTCCAAAATGAATACTAATTTGTATTTTTGGTCATATTCATTCTTCTTGTAGGTTATTCAGCCTCCTACTTTGATATTCTGTAACTTATACTATGATATAAGGTTAACAACTACTACACATCTTATGTTAGATGGTAGGGGAATGAGAGAGAGGAAGAAAATAAAGATTTTGTATATACTATGTTCATATCAAAATAAGGAAGAAATACTTATAACTACCATACTCCTCATTTCTACAATTAGTCACATGATCTAGTTAGCATTTATAATTGCCTTTTTCTACTAGTTGGAGTACCTTGAATGTGGGTAACCTGAACATTTATTCCTCAAGTTTCTGGGCTATTACATTTTGCCTGAATTGACTTGTTGCAGTTTTCCATTGACTTTGGCCATAGAATAGGAAAGTACTAACAGGCACCCAGGGGTCCTCTCTGCCCTCATTGTGTGGTGGCAATCCCATCACCAGGGCCAATGAAGTGAATCCAGAGTTTTCACACTATTGGCATTTGAACTAGATAATTCTTTGTTGCAGGAGGGGCTGTCTTATGCATTGTAAGATGTTTAGCACCATCTTTGACCTCTACCCGCAAGGTGCTAATAGTGCTCTCATGCAGTTGTGACAACCGAAAATGTTTCCAGATATTGCAAATGTCCTCTGGATAAAATTGCCCCCAGTTGGAAGCCACTGGAGTAACCCCTTTCTTTGCCAGTAGGTTCATAGACATACGGACCCAAAAATGGCTGTGTGGTCGTCTCAACTTCCAGTTCAATGCAATCATTGTTTTCTCTCCTGATGAAAGCATTCCTCTCTTGGGAACTAGGACCTTCAAGCCAATTGAGCCTAAAGTTACAGGACTGGAAAGTAAAAACTTTGTTATCCAAGGAATGTTAGCTGAGATTGCACACAATAGGGATACTTTATTTTCTACTTTTCTTTTCTTTTTTCATTACAGCTTCATTGAGATATAGTTGACATACAACATTTTGTAAGTTTAAGGTGTACAGCATATTGATCTGATATATATTGTAAAATAATCACCACCATAGCATTAACTAATACTTCCATCATGTTGCACAATTACCATTTATTTTTTGTGGTGAGAACATTTAAGATGTAGTCACTTAGCATTTTATAAGTATATAATTCAGTATTATTAGCTATAATGAACACATTAGATCACCAGAACTTATTCATCTTATAACTGGGCATTTAGAGTTAAAAGAGATAACTCTTAAATTGCCATGGTCTAAATGCATCATCTCATATCCTGACAGTGCTTTCAATGCTGTTCTTTGGATGGAGTCGTCTCTTAGACTATTAAAACTAGCTGCCTCTGTTTTCCAGCTTTTAGGCTCTAGTGTTGCAAACTCTCTCAACCCATTGTTCAACCTAGTGAGCCCATGCCCTGGGTTTGATCCTTTGGTTCTCTGTATCCTATGACTGCGTATGACAGGAGGAAACCAGTAGAGAAATGGGAAATAACTCTTTTCCTGGGTTTTACAGCAGGGATAGACTAAGACACGATTTCACATCACTTTTTAAAAATATATATATTTTTATTGATTTCAGAGAGGAAGGGAAAAGGAAAGAGAGATAGAAATGTCAATGATGAGAGAATCATTGATTGGCTGCCTCCTACACACCCCCCACTAGGGATCAAGCCCACAACCGGGCATGTGCCCTGACCAGGAATCGAACCGTGACCTCCTGGTTCATAGGTCGTTGCTCAACCACTGAGCCATGCCAGCCAGGCCACATCACTTTTATTAATAGACTCTACCCTGGAGCTGAGAGGCCACCTATGGTAGATTATTCACAAAATAACTACTGTTATTCCTCTCTTACTATCTATATCCCTTGTGATGTAACTTCAAAGTTGCTCCCCTTCAGAGGTGAAGTATATTTCCCCAGCATCTGAATCTGGGCTGGCCTGATGATTTGCTTTGGCCAATAAAATCCAGAAGTGATTCCTGGCAGATTCTGAGCCTAAGGATCCACCTGTCCTCCTGGAACACCTCTCAGCTGTTTAGTTATGGGGGCAGAGCCTGTTAGAGGATGAGAGACCACCTGGAGGAGAGATATCCATCTGGGCTGAGGTCATTCTAGGTCCATCAACCCCAGCTGGCCCAGCAGCTGTCCACAGATGTGTACCAGTATGTGAGCCTAGCTTCGACCCAAAGAACTGCCAACTAATGAAAGTCTAATTGCCCACATGCAGAATTATGAGCTAAAAAATGGTTCTTTTGAGGTACTATTTCTTGGAGTGGTTTGTTCTGAAGCCAAAACTTATGGATATGTCATCAAGGTTAGAAGCATTTCTAAAATAGAAGTTACATCTACTTCTGAGTTATCACACCTGCCAGTTAAGAGGAAAGAAAGAGCAGAAGATAAACCATATATGAAAGAGAAGAGATATAAAAGGAGGACTATAAAGTCAAGTAGCTATTACTCCCAGCCAGTTCTGGCCATAATCCAATTTCTTCTTCCTTCACTATCTAGACCACTTACAATTTAGCAGCAGTCTATTATTTATAAAACTCAAAAACTTCCCACATTGGTGTATCTTGTGGATCCCAAGACTCAGCTAGGTCTTCTTCTTCTGTTTTATTTATTTCTTTTAATCCTCACCCAAGGATATTTTCCCATTGATTTTTAGTGAGAGTGGAAGAGAGAGGGAAAGACAGAGAGCAACATCAAAACATCGATGTGAGAGAAACACATAGATTGGTTGCCTCCTGCATGAGCCCGTCCCAGGGCCCAGGCTGGGGAGGAGCCTTCAACCAAGGTACATGCCCTTGACCAGAATCGAACCTGGCACTCTTCCGTCTGCAGGCTGATACTCTATCCACTGAGCCAAACTGGCGAGAGCCCAGCTAGGTCTTCTTGAATGACTGGCCCAGGAAGTGGAATGTAGTCTGGAACCAAAGGAGATGTTTTCTCTGCCTTGTTCTTTCAATCTCTTTCTCTTTGGTAGATCTCTCATCACTTCAGCATGTTGGCTTCACTGTTTCTCTCTTCGGTTCTCTGCTTGCACATAGCTTCATCATGCCCATTCCAAGATAGCAGCCCCAGCCCAAAGTTTTCATGACCTTCTAGCTTATCTTCCATAAATTCAAATTCCCACTCAGAGAGAATCTGATTGTTATACTGTGGTCCAGTCAGATGTACTTGGGCAGTAATAGTCAGGGCCAATAAAAATATCCTTTTCTTGACATTGGGCAGGAATCTTTTGTAGGAGCCAGAGGATTGAATTGCTCTTTTATTTTTATTGAATTCAGAGAGAGGAAGGAAGAGGGAGAAAGAGATAGAAATATCAATGATGAGAGAGAATCATTGATCGGCTGCCTCCTGGACTCCCCTCACTGGGGATAGAGCCAGCAACCTGGGCATGCACCCTGACCAGGAATCAAACCATGGCCTCCTGGTTCATAGGTCAATGCTCAACCACTGAGCCACACTGGTCAGGCATGAATTGCTCTTTTTAATAATGTCTACTGCTAGCAGGAGCCACCACCCTGAGGTTCTGGAACTCCTTTTCTACCAAGTCACCAATAGGTGTTTGCCTGTGCTTTCCAGTGGAGGGTCAACTTCTCTATCCTCCCATTGGAGGAATATGACTGAGAATGATCAGTAATTTCTTTCCCTCATCAGGCTGGGCAGGGATTGGAAATTCTTTTTCAACCAAGTGCCCTGCCTTATATGTCTTTATGGTGCTCCTGGTGTCCAAAGACTCAAGAGTTCCAGCCTCTTCTTCATATAAACCTAATTTCCAGTGTCCATAACATTCTAGTCAGCACCTGGGTTTGCCTGCCTTTTTTAAAAGAAAAATTGTATTTTGTTTTTTCATACAACAATCAAATTTAGAAGACTGCTGGTTGAGACACTCTCTAGGGGAAATTTATGGTTATATGGGCTTTATGGACTAGAATATTTTAGAAAACAAATCAGGACACTGACATATGGTTACCAGGTCTATACAGGTAACCATATCCTTTCTAATAAAGAGGGAATATGCTAATTGACTGCCTCGCCCTCAAAGATGGCGACGCCACAGGATGGCCAGCAGGGGAGGGCAGTTAGGGGCAACCAGGCCTGCAGGGGAGGGCAGTTGGGGGGGGGACCAGGCTGGCAGAGGGGGCAATTAGGGGCAACCAGGCCAGCAGGGGAGGGCAGTTGGGGGCAATTGGGCCGGCAGGGGAGCAGTTAGGCATTGATCAGGCTGGCAGGGGAGTGGTTAGGGGGTGATCAGGCTGGCGGGCAGAAGCAGTTAGGGGCAATCAGACAGGCAGGCAGGTGAGCAATTGGGAGCCAGCAGTCCTGGATTGTGAGGGATCCCAGATTGGAGAGCATTCAGGCTGGGCTGAGGTCTTCCCCCCCCACCCCCGCCGTGCACGAATTTCATGGACCGGCCTCTGGTGTCATTAATAATAAATAATAATACAATAATAAACTATGTTTCGTGTACTCACAACTGTAAAGCTACTTTTGCCGCACCCTGTATATTAGCACATAAGGCCATTGGAAGTTCCCATATCCAATCATCATCATTTAATATTAGATTGAAACCTAGGAAATTGTCATTTTTGTAGCAATTGAATAGTGGCATTTTCCTGTGGCTCAATGTACTATATTAAGGAATATTTTACCTTGAGAACTATAGAAAGGATCTATTCCTACAGTGAAGGACTGGCCTTACAATGAATTTATTTCACTTTATGAAAAATGCATAATTTTCTTGTCTCATTATGGACCATGAAAACTTAAATATGGTCTGACACTATTTTTTATGTCTTTTTAAAAAATATATTTTATTGATTTTTTACCTTATAAAAAGGTAAAAAATAATTAAAATACCAACACATTTTAGAAACATCGATAAGAGAAACATCGATCAGCTGCCTCCTGCACACCCCCTGCTGAGGATGTGCCCACAACCAAGGTACATGCCCTTGACCAGAATCAAACCTGGGACCCTTCAGTCTGCAGGCCGATGCTCTATCCACTGAGCCAAACCAGTTAGGGCTTTATGTCTTTTTTTTTTAAAACATACGTCTATTAAAACACATTTGTTTTAGTAGATCACTCTCTGAATCACTCTCATTCCTCAGAATACTTTTTATCCCCCTAACCTCTGAGATGGTAGCTTCTGAGATGGGGTCTGGCCTTTCTTGGTTCAAAGTCATGCTCAAAGTACAGTCATGTTTTCTGAGGCCCTTTCAGGCTGTTGGGTGAATTCTTCACTTGAACCAAACTTGGGTGTTTAGGAGACATGTTTGCAGCACCCAATTCAGTGTTGCATTCCCCTTTGTAAAGAACATGGTCACGTTTACCAAAGGAGCCTTAGTAACTTCCCATGGTTCCTCCGTGTGTGGAAACCAGTTTTTCTACCAGTCATGAGTTAAAGATGTTTCACTTTGCATTGTGTCTTGCACAACTTTTCTATCATCTCAGACAACTGCTTCATTGCCCTCTATTTCCTACCAAAGGGATCTTCATCTCTGTTACAAGTAAAATCCAGACAGATTGTATAACAAACTGGCTTTGGTTATTAAAAACATCTTTTTAGTTCTTGGCACAACTAACAAAACCACTCCTGATGAAAAGAGTGTCTCTCTCCCATATGGTTTTCAAAAGAAGTTCAATTTTCTGAATTTACTGTACATGTGAAAACAATAAACAATTTGCATTTATTTCTTTTTCTAGTAATTCAGACTTTAATTTGAGGGTTTTTAAAAAATGGATTTAGTAATTTCAACATTGTACTACTTTCTGAAATATTATTGATTCTCAGTGAAGTAAATAAGTCTTAGACAAATGTTTCAGTTTATCTCTCTTTTTTTGTGACTCTGTAAATGCGTCAGAAAAATGTTTACTGTAATGTTAGAATGTGCATGTATTGGCATTAAAAATGTGGTTTTATCCCTATGGGGAATCAAATAGAAGTAAAATTACAGTTAATTCCTGGTATCTGTGGTAATGGGGAACAGATTGAGTTTGTACCAATAGTATTTGAAAAATTTAGAAATTAAGCTGAACCTTGTCCTTCATTAAACCTTTTGCCAGAGATCCACAAGTAGTCCAGTTGTTCTCTCTTCTTTTCCTAGCTCAGCCAGATTCAGGGGTAGAGAAATGGCCTGAAGGAAAAAAGGGAAGAATCAAAAGACTTATTCAAAAAACTCATGGTCATTAGAGTTTTCTCAGTACATTGACTCCAGTGCTTTTGTGGGAAAAGGAAATCACTCTGTAGCAGGAGCGGATGACAGTCTTCCTACCCCTTTAGGAAGGCGTCTTGTCTTTCCTTGCGATTTAAGAGAATCATCCACCAAAACTCATGTTACCTCTACTAGCTCAGTTTTCAGTTAGTAACTGAAAAAAGAAGCAAATTTTGAAGAATTCTGATACCTCTTTAAAGGGAATATTTGAAATAAAGCTAAATGGAAAAAAAATGCCACCACAGAGCCACCTACCTGTGGCCAGTAGCCTGCAAGAGAAAGGATTTTTCATTTGGTTCAGTCACCAACCCTTTGAGAGAAGGAGATGATGTATAAGCTCTTTATGGTCTCTTGGCTTCCACAATGGTTTTTAATAGATCAGGGGGTGTGGGGGGAGAGAGGAAACCTCCTTTATTCTGGATTTGTAGTATTTCTTGAATGCAGAGAACTCACACATTTGCAGGGACAAGAGCGTATTGCACTCATGGTGTCCAGATGTGATGCTCCAATGATGTAAGCCACTAATTTTTTTTGGAATTATTATTGTTATCTGTTGAAAAGACTTAGACAATGACTTTTAGTTTTAAAAAATCCTGGAATATTTTGTAACTGTTTGTCATTCATAGTGGTAATCCTGACACAACACTGTAAAAGCTTTGGAAGGATATATACATATACATATGCATATACATATATGTACATATACATATATACATATACATATATACATGTACAAGATATATATCTTTACATATCTATCTTTATATATTATATATATATTTATTATGGTAGTGATAGGGGAAACCTTAATTAACTACATTAGAGAAATTCAAAATACTAAATGAAGTGATGGTTTTAAATAAGGCTGGATATATGCCCTGACCGGTTTGGCTCAGTGGATAGAGTGTCAGCCTGCCGACTCAAGGGTCCCAGGTTCGATTCCGGTGAAGGGCATGCACCTTGGTTGCGGGCACATCCTCAGTTAGGGGGTGTGCAGGAGGCAGCTGATTGATGTTTCTCTCTCATCGATGTTTCTAACTCTCTATCCCTCTTCCTACCTCTCTGTAAAAATTCAATAAAATATTAAAATGAATAAATAAATAAATAAATAAGGTTGGATATAATTAGTCCCAGATGGTTGCTTTATAGTCAGGAGAGTTCACCCAAACAGCCACATTTCTTTGTTTGAATGTGCCTCCTGCATTGTTTCCTATACTTACAACTTCTATGGGGCCTCACTGTGTGTAGGTCTTTGTCTGTCCATTGAGACAAAAAGATTGTGTCCTCCGTAATATACTCTTTATAAGATGTTCTGGGAACACCTTTAAACAGATATTCTCAGAGCCCTCCTCTACAACCTCAGAACCAAGGGTTTCTCTTCCCTTCTGGGTTTCTGCTTTTCCTTTTGGTAATGGAAAACGTTTTCTCTTTTTTTGGTTCAATGCTCATTGCCCTGGAGGAACAAGCCTCATAGGTCTCAGGGGATCATCCCTATTTGCTGAAGGAAACCAGACACGTCACTAAGTAGGGAGCTCTAATTCCCATGCAGAATAGCCAGGCAGATCAAGAAGTGTCTTTAAGCAAATTTTGTTTGTCATCGAAAAACCAAGGAAAATCAAATGAAAGACAACACATAGCTGATTACCAAAAAGGTTCTTGTCTTTAGTTCCTTGATATCTCTAACAGAAAACGTGTCAAAATAAGTAAATTTGTTTCCAGTTCTATCCTAATAATAGGTTTCACAGATTAAATTACTCAGTTGGTCCAGTCATCAGTACGGAAAGTGTAGACACACACAGTCTTTTCCTATAAACGATTCCTCCAAATATGCATGTATTTGTTTTTGGGACCCAAGGTTCCTTTTAAAAATCTTCAAATGGATTAACAATGTGTTTCTTCCTCACTCAGAGAAAACTAAGATAATGATTCATTGCTTTTCCATTAGCTGGTGCTTGATTCAGAACAGGATGAAGCAGGCCTTATCTGCTATGACTTGGATGGTGGACTCCTCAAAGTTCATGTGATAGTTTTCAAAGAGTAGAGTAAGACACAGTATCTAGTCAGATTCATTTGTGTTTAGAGTCAGTGATATTTATTATTTGGGTGAATAAGCAATGCTATTTCCTCCCATATTCCTTTCATATGTACCTTGATTTTTAAATAGTAATATAATAAAACTAGGGGCCTGGTGCATGAAATTTGTGCATGGGTAGGGTCCTTAGGCCTGGCCTCCTTCTGGCTGCTGGCTGGAAACTTTCTTCCCTGGCTGCCAGCTGCCGGCCAGGGCCTTTCTTCCCCGGCTGCCCGCTGCAGGCCAAGGCTTTCCTTCATTATGCGCCGCCCCCTGGTGGTCAGCGCATGTCATAGCGAGCAATTGAACTCCCAGTCTCCCAGTAGAACACCTGAGGGACACTTTACATATTATCCTTTTATATATATAGATGTAACCCATTTTGTAATAAATGTAATGGATAGTTGACCAGTAAGTTACACTAAGTCTTACCATGGAATAAAGATTACTCATTGCCTGTAAGCTATCAGGAGAAAACCAGAGCTATTTCCCAGATCACGTGAAACAAAACCAGGCCTTAATTTTATAAGAGATATCTAGTGGAATAAGCAAAACATATTTCCCCTTTTGAAATATCTGGAGAATTGCTGAAAGTCTCTACTTTGCTCTTTAGTGAATATAGAACCCAAACCTGCAATTTTGAAATATGCATATGTATTTTACTTGCTGATATAAAAACACTTCATTTCTGTTTTTAACCATCTCATAATTTGTACTTTTTTATAGGATATCTTGCTTGTCCATCATTGAAATAAATGACCAAATATGCAAACATCAATGAACCAGCAAAATTGTCATCAGCTTGGCATTCTCTTATTGTCAAGGTGATATTGATTATGCAGCCAGGGATTATCAAATGCCTGAGTAGTATAATGCCTTCTAAATTGTAGTGCATATAATATTAAATTATAGTACATATTTTGTTAATATCCATATATTTTATTAACATATCACATATACTTTTGATTTCAGGCTCTAGGCCTACAGATTCACATGGCCCTATTATTATATTTAATAACTTCTTACTGGAGTTAACTTCCCAAGCACAGCATATTTTTGAGTTTAGGAGCACTAAAAAGTTGGTATTGGAAATGTGAAAAAATGGGCAAGTAATTTAAATGTTATATATTTAAGACTTCAAATGCTGTAAGACAAAGCAAATATGAAGTGTCGATTACTAATGCTAAATAGCATTTGCCATCCTTAAAATAGATATTTAGAATAAGTGATCTCTAATCTATTCATTTATTTATCTGTTCATTTATTCAATAAACAGATATTGAGTATGTTCTGTGCCAGATACTGTGGTAGATGCTGATGAGGAAATTCAGGTATAGGCCTTGCTTAGAGACTGGTAGAAAACTAAGTAACATTTACTGAACATCCAATCTCTAGTTACCTTTAGAATTCTGATATTCTACCAATCTAAGGACCATTCAGTTATATTATGGAATCTGTAATCCTGGTAGAAGTGATGAAGGTAGCCCTAACTGGTTTGGCTCAGTGGATAGAGTGTCAACCTGCAGACTCAAGGGTTCCAGGTTCGATTCCAGTCAAGAGCATGTACCTTGGTTGCAGGCACATCCCCAGTAGGGAGTGTGCAGGAGGCAGCTGATCGATGTTTCTCTCTCATCAATGTTTCTAACGCTCTATCCCTCTCCCTTCCTCTCTGTAAAAAATCAATAAAATATATATTTAAAAAAAAGAAGTGATGAAGGTAGCCTTCCTATTCCTTGCTCATGCCCTTGAACCTGGAGAGCAGAGGTTTGGGAAAAAGGGGATGTGGCAGGAAGTTAGTGGAAGAATAGGTAGCTGCCCTAGGAAATGCATAGTAGGAATGGGTTTATTTTTGTTGGAGAGTGAGGGTAGCGGTATGTGTGGAGGGGAAAGCAAAGTTCAAACCTCTTTGTCTTTTGGTGATTAAAGGAAATTCAGCACCAGCCTAGGAAATAAAAATTTCAGAAAAACACCTCTGAGGGTCTTTTGTTTTGATGCTTTTCAATTTCGTCCCTTGCCTTAAAAAAAAAAAGTGTTTCCTCTGAGATCTTTATTGTATGGAATGGGGCGTAAAAAAGATGCCTTGAGACCAATGACATAAAAGGTCACTTTTCTGAAGAGAATTCATGTGCTACCCTTCCCTCATCTCTGGAATTTCTTGGGCTTTACACTAATGGAGCGGATAATGACTGCTCATAGTTCTGTTTCTAAAAGAACAAGTGATCCTGGCAAAATAGATTTATTAGGGCACAAAGGAGAGTACAACTAGATTATTTGACTAGATTTTAGTGTGGCATTTTTTCTAGGATTTGATGACATATGACTGAGGGAGTGAGTTATGAATGTGCTGGACTGTATGGGTTTTCTGACCATGGGTAGAAGCAGATAGTGAGAATCAAGAGCTGAGACTGTAGATGTCTATTTACCACACGGTGGAGAGATGTTTCAGGCATTGGAGAGTTATGAGGTGCAGCTTGTGGAACATCTTTGGAAATATTTTGTTGAAAGAAGTCAATAATGTGCAACTAACTCTAGGTCAGGAGACACATTAGGAGAGCCTTCCAATGCCAGTGAGCACAGGGAGGCAGCAGCAGTCTGAACTGGGGAGATGGTTTTGGAAAGTGTAGTTCATCTGAAGAAGCGGGCAGACAGGCTACAATTTGATGAACTGGACACAAAGCTGATGATCATGTGGACACTGATGAATGGCAAACTATGTGTACTGGGAAAGTGACTCTTAACTTGAACCTCGATTCTCAAGAAAAGTAGATGGACAGAGAGAAGTTCCAGAAATGAGCAAATCAAATGGGAAAGTGAGAAATGTTTGAAAGAAATAAGTAGAAGAATTAAATGTGAAAATGTGACCATGAGGAGCTCCTTATCTTCTTCCATCTTTTTCATATGTCTATATATTTTTCCAGGAGGAATTATACTTTAAATGAGTGAGTATGCTGAGAAGGAGAAAGAGTAATAACTTTTAAGACTCAGAGAAAAGTTCCTTAAAGAGGAGGGTTCTTTTAGATGTAACACTACCAGGGAGCAAAGAATCTAGCATATGATCCTGAATATAGAACTTTGCCACTACCTATCTCAGGAGCAGTGGCCACTGGCACTCAGATTGCACACTGAGTGACTTCTTCTTTTGGGGGTAAGTCAAGAACCTCATAGTCTGACCACTTCATCCTCTCAGATCTGAGAATAGGAAGGACCACACTGAGCTGTCAAGAGTAAGTAAATAACTGTGATGGCTTTACAAATTGGTTTGATTGCATGTTTACATGCAACTTAAGAACTGAACAATTACCCTGGCTGATTTGGCTCAGTGGCTAGAACGTCAGCCTGCAGACTAAAGGGTCCCGGATTTGATTCTGGTCAAGGGCACATGCCTGGTTGTGGGCTCAATTCCCAGTAGGGGGCATGCAGGAAGCAGCTGATTAATGATTCTCTTTCATCATTGATGTTTCTATCTCTCTCTCCCTTCCTCTTTGAAATCAATAAAAATATAATTTAAAAAAGAACTGAACAGAGAAACTAAGATGGCGGCATAGATAAACACCGGGAAATTGCTGCTTCCCACAACAATTGATAAATGCATCAAAAACACAAGGTGGACATCATCCAGAACTACAGGAGAGCTGGCTGAGTGTAAATTCTACAACTAGAAGGAAAGAAAAGCACACTGAGAGCCAGAGGAGCTGCGGAGGTGGAGTGCAGAGGTACGGGGGCTCGCGCGGGCGCGGAAAGGGTCTGGCACCTGAGGATGCGGCTGCCTTTTTGAATCTGGAGGGAGACACAAGCTCCCGACGGCTCTGAAATCCGGTTTCGGGAAGTCTCTGGGGACCCAGGACTCATACGGGGAGAAACTGGTCTGTCTGGCAGCGGGCGAGCTTGAGGGCAGCTTTCCCTCAGAGGTGCTTGCAGCCATTGCCAGGACACTGGGACTCTCGACTCCTTAGGGCGGGGCTGAGGCTCCGCCATAGCTGCCTGCTCCGCCCTTTGATTCCTTGAGACCCCGCCCCCCCAGGCTGCGGCAGAGGCTTTTGCATATGAATGCCCCGGCCATTTGCAACCTGTAATTACCTAACCACAGCCGGGCCAGATAGACCCAGAGCTTCCAAGAGAAGGCCCAAGGCCCCACAGCGGCTTGCATTGCTACACAGCTGAGCATCATCAGGGCACTTCCAAACTCCAAAAAAAGGGAATCTGCAGTTCTCTTCGTAGTTCCTGCTGTGTAACCTCAGGCAGAGGCTAAATTAGCACATCCTTAGATCCAAGAGCCACTGTACCCAGTGGTCAGAGGGGGACCATCCAGATCACAACTCCTAAGATCCATAAAGGACACACTCAGGGTGCAGTCTCAGTGAGCACCAAAGCCCCACTGAAGCAAGTCTTGCCCCAGAAGGGTGTCTCCAGCACAGAAGTTCTCCCACTGCAGACACAGCTGATTCTCACTGCCAATTGTCCTGGAGGTCAATTCCTCCCAGTGATCCTACAACAACCAAGGCATAGCTACAACAAGACTGTGCACAAAGCCCACAAGGGGGTGCACCAAGAGTGTCCACCTCAGGTAACTGGGGAGGCTGAGCCACTGGGCCCTACAGGACACCTAGCACACAAAGCCACTCTACCAACACAGGGAAGCATAAAAAATGCGGAGACAAAGAAACAGGTCACAAATGGCAGAAACGGAGGAAAGCAAACGACTGGATATAGAGTTCAAGGCCACGTTTATAAGGTTTTTCAAGAATTTTATGGAAACCGCCGATAAATTTAATGAGTCCCTCAATAAGTATAGTGAGACCATGGAGGACATGAAAAAGGACCAACTAGGAATTAAGCATACACTGACTGAAATAAAGAATAATTTACAGGGATCCAACAGCAGACAAGAGGATCCCAAGAATCAAGTCAAAGATTTGAAATACAAAGAAACAAAAAATACCCAACTGAAAAAGAAAAAAGAAAAGAGATTCCAAAAATATGAAGATAGTGTAAGGAGCCTCTGGGACAACTTCAAGCGTACCAACATCAGAATTATAGGGGTACCAGAAGAAGAGAGAGGGCAAGATATTGAAAACCTATTTGAAGAAATAATGACAGAAAACTTCCCCCACCTGGTGAAAGAAATAGACTTACAAGTCCAGGAAGCGCAGAGAACCCCAAACAAAAGGAATCCAGGGAGAACCAAGATGGCGGCATAGGTTAACGCGGGAGTTTGCTGCTTTGAACAACTACTTCAAAAGTGAAACTAAAACGCGGAACGGACATCACCCAGAACCACAGGAACGCTGGCTGAGTGGAAGTCCTACAACTAGGAGGAAAGAGAAACGCACACGGACACTCAGAGGAGGCGCAGTGCTGAAGTCAAATTCTGAGGTGCGGAGTGCGCGGAGCGGGCTGGCAGCGGAGGGCGCGGTTGTTGTTTTCAATCGGGAGGGAGTCGCAGACTCTGAGCACCAGATCCGGGCGAGTCTTTAGGGACCCAGACTCAAACGGGAGAAGCGGGACTGTCTGGCTTCGGTCAGAGCGAGTGCAGCTTTCTCTCAGAGCTTTGCAGGGGGTGCTGGGACTCAGAGAGGCAGAAGCCCTGGGGACAGGACTGAGAGCCGCCATAACTGCTCTCTCCGGCCCACCCTGTTGATCCTGTGCGACCCGCCCCGCCCAAGCCCTGCACAGAGGCATTTGCCGGATAGCCTCAGGCAAAGGCTAGATTAGCACCTCCCTAGAGGACAGAAGTTCTCTCACTGCTGACACAGCTGATTCTCATAGCCACTTGGCCTGGAGGTCAAACCCTCCCTGGAATTAGCTACAACAATCAAGATTTAACTATAAGACTTCGAACAAAGACCACTAGGGGGTACACCAATGAAGCATAACAAAATGCGGAGACAAAGAAACAGGACAAAATTGTCCATGGAAGATATAGAGTTCAGAACCACACTTTTAAGGTCTCTCAAGAACTGTTTAGAAGCTGTCGATAAACTTAATGAGATCTACACGAAAACTAATAAGACCCTCGATCTTATATTGGGGAACCAACGAGAAATTAAGCATACACGGACTGAAATAACGAATATTATACAGACGCCCGAGAGCAGACCAGAGGAGCGCAAGAATCAAGTCAATGATTTGAAATGCGAGGAAGCAAAAAACATCCAACTGGAAAAGCAAAATAAAAAAAGAATCCAAAAATGCGAGGATAGTGTAAGGAGCCTCTGGGACAGCTTCAAGCGTACCAACATCAGAATTATAGGGGTGCCAGAAGATGAGAGAGAGCAAGATATTGAAAACCTATTTGAAGAAATAATGACAGAAAACTTCCCCCACCTGGTGAAAGAAATGGACTTACAGGTCCAAGAAGCGCGGAGAACCCCAAACAAAAGGAATCCAAAGAGGACCACACCAAGACACATCATAATTAAAATGCCAAGAGCAAAAGATAAAGAGAGAATCTTAAAAACAGCAAGAGAAAGAAACTCAGTTACCTACAAGGGAATACCCATACGACTGTCAGCTGATTTCTCAACAGAAACTTTGCAGGCCAGAAGGGAGTGGCAAGAAATATTCAAAGTGATGAATACCAAGAACCTACAACCAAGATTACTTTATCCAGCAAAGCTATCATTCAGAATTGAAGGTCAGATAAAGAGCTTCACAGATAAGGAAAAGCTAAAGGAGTTCATCACCACCAAACCAGGATTATATGAAATGCTGAAAGGTATCCTTTAAGAAGAGGAAGAGGAAGAAAAAGGTAAAGATACACATTATGAACAACAAATATGCATCTATCAACAAGTGAATCTAAGAATCAAGTGAATTAATAATCTGATGAACAGAATGAACTGTTGATTATAATAGAATCAGGGACATAGAAAGGGAATGGACTGACTATTCTTGGGGGGGAAAGGGATGTGGGAGATGTGGGAAGAGACTGGACAAAAATCGTGCACCTATGGATGAGGACAGTGGGTGGGGAGTGAGGGCGGAGGGTGGGGCGGGAACTGGGAGGAGGGGAGTTATGGGGGGAAAAAAAGAGGAACAAATGTAATAATCTGAACAATAAAGATTTAATTAAAAAAAAAAAAAAGGAATCCAAAGAGGACCACACCAAGACACATCATAATTAAAATGCCAAGAGCAAAAGACAAAGAGAGAATCTTAAAAGCAGCAAGAGAAAGACAGTCAGTTACCTACAAGGGAGTACCCATACGACTGTCAGCTGATTTCTCAACAGAAACCATGCAGGCCAGAAGAAAGTGGCAAGAAATATTCAAAGTGATGAATACCAAGAACCTGCAACCAAGATTACTTTATCCAGCAAAGCTATCATTCAGAATAGAAGGTCAGATAAAGAGCTTCACGGATAAGAAAAAGCTAAAGGAGTTCATCACCACCAAACCAGCATTATATGAAATGCTGAAAGGTATTCTTTAAGAAGAGGAAGAAGAAAAAGGAAATCTTACCATTTGCCACAGCATGGATGGAACTGGAGAGCGGATAAATACCACATGATCTCACTCATTTGTGGAATATATCGAACAACATAAACCGATGAACAAGGACTGATCCAGAGACGGAGAGGCATTGATTGGACTGTCGGGCCTTGGAGGGAGGGTAGGGGAGGGTGGGGGCAAGGGGGAAAGATCAACCAAAGTACTTACATGCAGGCATATAGGCCTAACCAATGGACACGGACAACGGGGGGGGGGGGGGGTGAGGGCATGAGCGGGGCGGGGGGAGGGGTAGAGGGTAACGTGGGGACAAGGACACATATGTAATATCTTAATCAATAAAAATATATTAAAAACAAAACAAAACAAAAAAGAACTGAACAATAAAACTCAAAAGTGTTAAATTTATTTGGAATAATTTTACAGGCATTCAATAAATATTTAAAATGAATTTGTTAGAAAGTAGTGTTTATTACATATGTAGTATATTCCTAGAACTCAGTTAAAATTGTAGGGCATTTTTTAAAAAGCTTAAAGGAGTTTATAATTACATGAAGATGTTTAAAAATAGATGTACTAAATTTTTAAAATTTTAATTTAACAAAAATTTATATAGAGAATACTATATAGTGCCAGGGATTTTTCTAAGCGCTTTATAGATATTAACTCCTATATTGATCTACATTAAATGACCCACTGATTGGAAGTGCATTTATGAAGGACTTTATAGATAAGTCTTCTTGAACAGAGGGACTGCAAGATGTTGGTTTTGTGCTGTGAACATATGGAAACCTAAAAATGGACTTTGCTATACTATTTTTCATGTTCAGAGTTCACTCTATATAAATTTGTCAACTAGGCAAAATTTGCCTACATATTATTCTGCCTTCAGAAATCAACTGAGCTCTAAGGTTGTTTTTTGTTTCCTAAAGTCTCTTGCTCTGGTTTCCTGATTGAGTTTATCTACCAGCAACTTCTAATGCCATTGTTGGGGGCCATGAATCATAGAAGCTTTTTAGGGAGATATTTGGGATTTGTTTTGGGAAGGCGTCCAAGGACTCTCCTTATATCTAAAGTTCCTGTCTTTAATCAATGGAAGATGTAGTGAATTGAACCAATCAACATGATGGTTAGGGGAATGCTGACTAAGAAACATCCCCCACCTTTCATGAGGAAACTCAGAACCATGGGTAAAGTATGTGGAAAAATTGGGGTTGCAAGAACTTCTACTACTTACCTATATGATGGTTTAAAACATTCAAATGAAGTTACAATTTCCATGCTCCTTTTCTCACCAGAAGAGACATTCCTCTAGTGGAGGCGCCAACCTGATGGCATCCAAATTCAGTATCATTCCTAGAATAGCTAAAAACCACTGCTAAATATTTCCCAAGTAAACCCAGCTAAGTATAGTGTCTTATTTCCAGAGCTCTGACATAAAAAACTCAACACTCTGTTGGAGTCTGATAAGCAGAGCTTCTTTTCTGAGAGCTTTGCCCAAGTGAGATTGAGGAGGATGTATCGGAGAAAGACTCAAGTTGAGTAAGAGTTGAACAAGACTCCTTATGTCACCTGTGACATGGCATTAAGTGATGCTCTATGAGACTAAAAGTGCCCTTGGGCATGCCTACGTGCTGAATTGACTACTTGCCAGTGCCTTGGGCACCAAAGAGACTTGTATTGACTCTGTTCAGTAATCATATGAACATTTCACTCTTTGCCTTGCAGTTCTTGAGCATCAGCTGGTGCTCTTCAGTGCCTCTCCCGCTTGTTCTGTCATTTTGTTGGGAAGAAGAAGCTCCATCTGGCTGCTCTAAGCCAGAAAGACGTTTCCTTCTTGAGAGGTTCAATGTCTAAGGGCTTATTATTGGTCCCCAGATTTACTCTCACCTTGTAATTGATACGGTATTTGATACTCCTGAGGTCTTTAGGAGAGCAAAAATTATCATCCCGCCTTTGTTAACGAGACATAGAGGTTCAGATTGGAATCTACTCATAGTTCATATTTAGTGAATGGCAGATACAGAACTAGATCCCAGGTCCTTGGACTTCCTTGTGTGATAGTCCCATTACTTCATCCCATCTCTGTGCACATGGATAAGTGTCCAAGTTCCTGGTGCCCCACCTGTTCCTGTTTATTTATCTGCTTGAGTTTGGCAAAGAAAAAAAGGTTTTGGGGCTAGGAATGGTTCTCTACCCCACAGTATAGTGTTCGAGGCAAATATCCTAATTTTCCCTAGTCCCAAAAGGGATCATTTCTACAATAGTTCTTATGTTATTCTCTGTAACCATAAGAGTATCACAGTTTTTTTGTGTTTTTTTTTTGTCTGAATTACAAATTATACCGTTTCGGCATGGCTGCATTTATTTAATGTAGATAGTTGGCATTTAGACTTCCTTGTGCTTTCTTCTTTGTCCTAAGTTATTCTTTCCAAGTTAGAATGCTGCTTCTTCTTTGGCATCTATTAAAAATCATCAGCAACATGGCCACCCTCCAGAAACACTTCTGTAATGCCAACCGCAGGACTTGGCATCTAAAAATAAGATTTGAAAATGAGATTTAAGTTAAGTTAAATTTGTGTCTTTACTAAAATTCAGTAAAACCTATTCTAGGGAAAAGTGTGAAATACATGAAACCCTTATAGATACTTCCTATAAAAGCTTTGGCTGAGTAGTGAGAACTTGTCCTTTTTATTCTGACTCTCTCCTAGTAGCCACTTTTCACCCTCTGACTTAAGGTTATGTAAGTTCAGAAGAGATTCTCATTCTTCCCAAAGCCCACAGCTGAGCAGGTTGAGTGGGCTCCTCACTTATGAGTCTCAAGCTTTTGAAGTGTATGTTTTAATTTGGCCATCATTTCTGCTTCCATTATGGAACTGATTAAGCTAACTAAATGATAAAGCAGGAAATAAAATAATTTGGGCATAGTGTGGGCAGTTTAAAATTTATTTAAACTGTGGTGTGGAAACTCTCAAAATTTAAAAAATCAAAATTAGCTTAGATCTCCCCATCCTTTCTTTCATCTAAAACCCTTTTCCAGTTCATTTCATAAGAATGATTATATCCCAAAAATAAAGCATTCTTATTTGCCTTGTATATGGCTTTACTCAGCTTTCCACTATATTTTTCATCTTCTGATTTTCCAGTGCACAGTCTAATGATAAAGCCCGGTATCCAGTCCAATCACTTACAATCTCTAAAGTGCTCAAGATCTTGCTAGTCCTTCTTCTTTTCCTCCCTTGCTGCCTCCCTCCTACCCTTCCCTCCAACAAGTTATCACTTAAATTCTCAGGGAAGGCTATTAGAAATTAGTAATAATTACAATTACCTTTTCTAGAAGATGTAAAAATAAGCTTTGCTCAATACAAAGATGAGACAGTAAACCCATTTAATACGTAATGATTGCAGACTTTTCCACAGCTTTTTTTAAAAAAATAAATTTTTATTGATTTTTTACGAGAGGAAGGGAGAGGGCTAGAGAGTTAGAAACATCAATGAGAGAGAAACATTCATCACCTGCCTCCTGCACACCTCCTACTGGGGATGTGCCTGCAACCAAGATACATGCCCTCGATCAGAATCTAACCTGGGACCTTTTAGTCCTCAGGCCAACGCTTTATCCACTGAGCCAAACCGGGTAGGGCTTTTCCACAGCTTTTATATGTGGTTGGAGAAGTATTATGGACATAAAATCTGGAGACTAACAGGACAATTCTGCAGCTGTTCTTATTCCTCAATCAATAATCTAAAAACCTCACTGTTCCATGTTTCACACCATGGCCCAGATTTAGATTTAGATGAATGGATGTAGTCACTCCTCCAGGTTTGGAATGTGCCAGTCACAGTACTGCTTTCTAAAGAAATCTTAGTTTCTGACTTTCAAAATTTGACTGTCTTGTCTACTATGCATTTCTGTGCATTCATACAAACCTAAGGTTTAATTATTTTCTCCCAGAATGCTTTTGTTCCCTATTGGTCTTTTGTACTCAGATATTTCTGACAAACCTTCCTTTTGTGTGCACAAATTATGATGTTACAAAGTTACAGATTTTAAATTTATATGGCAGCCCTTAGGATCTCTCTCTCTCTCTCTCTCTCTCTCTCTCTCTCTCTCTCTCTCTCTCTCTCTCTCTCTCTCTCCTTAGTTTTTGTCCTAGGCTGAACCTAAACTGATCTGCTTTCAAACTGTTGAGTTTCTATTGCCAAGGAAGTCATGCTAGGACTCATTGAACCAAAGGGGATTAACAAGTCTGTGGTTCATAGCCAATAATTTTTTTTCTTTCATTTTATTTAATTTCAATTCATTTAATTTAATTTTTTTTACCCTATTAGACCCCTACTATTTTCAACATTATTTAGGTCTGATTGACAAGTAAAAATTGTATATATTTAAAGTACAATGTGGTGATTGGATATAAATCAATGTTGTGAAACGATTAACACAATCAAGCTGACATATCCATCTACTCATATAGTTACCCTTTGACCCTTTGTGTGTGTGTGTGTGTGTGTGTGTGTGTGTGTGTGTGTGGCAATTTTTTTCAGCAAATTTCAAGTATATAATCCAATATTATTAGGTATAGTCATCATGCTGTACCTTAGGTCTCCAAACTTATTCATCTTATAACTGAACCTTTGTACCCTTGGATCAGTAGCTTCTAATTCCCACCCCCAGCTTATGATGACCAGCATTCTTCTCTCTGTGTAAAAAGTTTTGTTGAACATTTTTAGATTCTGTTTATAAGTGATACCATGCAGTATTTGTCTTTCTCTGTCTGCCTTATTTCACTTAACACAGTATTCTCCAGTTCATCTAGTTTATTGCAAATGGTAGGATTTCCTTCTTTTTTAAAGGATTTCCTTCTTTTTTGAATAATATCCTGTATATGTGTGTGTATCACACTTTATCAATTCAGTTGTTGATAAACACAGGTTATTTCCAAATCTTGGCTACTGTAAATAATGCTGTAGTGAATATGAGAATGCAGATATCTCTTTGAGATTGTGATTTACTTACTTTGCATATATACTCAGATGTGGGATTGCTGGACCATATCATAGTTCTATTTTTAATTTTTTGAGGCACTGCCATACTCTTTTCCCTAAAAGCTGTACCAATTTACATTCTCACCAACAGTATAAAAGGGTTGACTTTCCCCACAATTTGCGAAAATTTGTTATCTTTTAACTTTTTATAGTTAGTGACACTGGCCACCTTTTCATGTACCTGCTGGCCATTTTGTATGTCTTCCTTGGAAAAATATTTATTCAGGTTCTTTGCCCATTTTAAAATCTGGCTATCTGGTTATTTTAGCTACTGAAGTTGTATGAGTTCCTTACATATCTTGTATATTAACTCCTTATCAGATATATGGTTTACAAGTATTTTCTCCCATTGCATTAGTCGCCTTTTCATTTTGTAGGTTGATTATTTATTTTGCTGTGCAAAAGATTTTTAGTTTATAGTCCCACTTGGTTATTTTTTATTTTCTTACTTATGCTTTGGTATCAAATCCAAAAAAATCATTACTAAGATTCATGTCAAGGAGCTTTTCTCCTAGCCTTTCTTCTAAGAATTTTATGGTTTTAGGTCTTCTGTTTAAATTTTTAACCCATTTGCATTTATTTTTGGGTGTCTGTGTATAGAGTAAGAAAAGGGCCCTATTTCATTCTTTTGCATGTGGCCATCCAGTTTTCCTAATTTATCTTGAGATGTGTCCACCTGTGGACAGCATGTGTCCATTGGATGACACTCAAGTGGGGATCAAGGATGATCTATCACATAGTTTGCACTCATTTGGTAAACTGAACATATGACTTGTCAGAAACATTTTTCTTCAGCGTTTTAGCATGTGCCTTGTAAGGGAAATTTAATCCATATGTGTCAAAGATTCATTTACACGTAAATCATTAAAGCATTGTTCTGAGTTTTTGATGTCTAACAAGTCTTTTGACTTTTTCCAAGCAGTTCTAAGTGTTTTTCCAAGGGCAAACGTAATGCCTAGCACCAGAAAATTCAGATTTTCTCCTTGAGTCTAAAATTCTTGCTCCCATCTCAGGAAAAAGTTCCCTAGCAGTCAGCATTTACTGCTCCCATTTCTAACTGTCTCAGAGGAGCCAAGCTCTGAAAGGGTAAAAGATGATACGGCATGGTTCACACATCTGGCCCCAATCTGGGCCTGTATTCTAACTTGGCAAAGAAGTATAGGATGTATTTTACTTTCATCCACCTCTGCTTCATTGGAGACATTGTGTGACGCAAACACCAGATGACTCTGAGTTCATCTGGTCAGTGGGAATGGAAAGAAAGAAGTCTCTCTTTATTGCAAGGATTTGGGGCAAGCATATTAAAGAGCATGAATGCTTTGAGAAGAAATATATTTCTACTATTTCCAAGGCAAGAACTATTCTGCCACCAGTGGATCTATGTTTTTCCGAAGGTCTTACATCCCCACCTCACTAATAACTTCAGTTACCTCCATTAGGGTTAAGGCAAGGCAACATGGCAATGCAGGGAAGGAAGGCTGCCTTCCGAAAGAACCTCTTTCAGTATCCCCTTGTTTCCTTTTGGCATTTCTCCTTAATTCCTTTCCTTAGTAATCTCTGCTTAGAAATCATCCCAGGTCCTTCCGGTCATCTAGGAAAACAGGAGGTAAATTAAGTCCTATAAAGTTGTTACTGAGAACATGCTATGCTCCCAGGACTTCAGGCAGGGATTACGTCTCTTTCATTTCTGTGTCGTCAGTGTCTAATACAGTGCCTGGTATACAATCAGTGCTCAAGTCATGTTTGCTGAAGAAATGTAGTATCTTTGTACATGAGAGAGTCATGCTAAGTTCAAAAGGCTGAGTCCTAATCATGAAATTTCAGCTGTTGATCTAATCTCAACAACCATCCCTTTCTTTCTGTATTACATCTAATGGCTTCACCCATTTCAACCTTACATCTACAGCAGAAAGTACACCAGCCGATGGCAGGGCATGGGGCAATGCTTTTGAGTGGAAATATTTTTATTACCTGCCAATCACTCAGGGAAGTCAAAGGAGACCCTAAACTCAGGACAGAACCAGCCTGACCCTTCTCTGCTGACTGGCCCAGCCTTCTGTTGAGGTAGTGTGTGGGTTGAAGTGCTCACCTCTGTAATGGGAGTATTAGACTAGTTCATTCATTTTATACCTTTTATCCTTATGTCACTTTTTCTGAGGCTATTCAGACTGTAGAAATGACTAGAAATTGTTGGAGAGAGGGATACAGCCACGCTATTGCTGGCTGTCCCTACTGGTCTCTCTACTTTTTTGAGAACTCACGTAAGCCAATTTAGCCAATGACATCATTTCTTTTGGTGCTTACTGGTAGCCTCCAATGGTTAGAAAGCTCCTTCTCCACACCCTAAACACCAGATGTTAGGAATCAGTGAGAGGAAGTCTCAGGCAGAGTTCTACTATCATCCAACATTTATTAGCTAGCAGCTTGAAGAGGTCTTTGCCCTTTAGGCACTCAGGTCATATGCTTTGCATGAACATACAAGATAGAATATATATACATATATATAATTTAATTCTCACCCGAGGATATTTTTCCTTCATTTTTAGAGAGTGGAAGGGAGGGTGAGAGACACAGAGAGAAAAACATTAATGTGAAAGAGACATATAGATTGGTTGCCTCCCATATGAGCCCCAACCAGGGCTAGGGATCAAGCCTGCAACTGGGTATGTGCTCTTGACAGAAATCAAACTCAGGACCCTTCAGTCTGCAGGCCAATGGTCTATCCACTGAGCCAAACTGTCTAGGGGAGAACAGTTGTCTTGGAAGGAAAAAAAGCCTTCTAGTTTGAATAGGTAACAAAGTCCTCCATCAAGTGGCAGAAGGCTGGATCAGATCTAGGGTCTCAGAAGGTAAACTTAGCAAATTTTTATACATTTGTTCATGCAAAGGTTGAGGTGCCCACATACAATTTCTATTTCACCACATACTTAGAATACCTTTTATTTCACCAATGAAAATTTATCTAACATCTTCATGCAAATTACATCTTCTGGTGCAAATTGAGAAGCCATGGTATAAGCTGCTTCAGAGAATGCCTGATTAGGATCTTTTAAATGTTAACTCATTGCTTGCCTTTGGGGAGTTCAGGTTAGATAAGACTCACATACAAATATATTGCCCTGTTTGTGTGCAAGTATTTTGGAATAAAGTAGACACTAAAACATAACATTGAGAACTGAAAATCTCTATGATTCCATGAATAAAACTGTGATTAGTCTCTGTCTGTATGTACATAAAGGACTAAAATGTTCAACTAAAACAATTTTGAACTCAGATTAGAGGGTTTTGCATGGTTCTTTTATCTTAACATCAAACAATATATGGAATGATCTCAGGCATCTGCTGTTTTTAATGTGCTTAAATGAAAATGGAAATAATACCTTTTGAAATGAAATTATTTACGTAATACTGGTAAGTTTGTTATTCACTCTATAGTTAACATATTTTTAAATGTCTTAACATAAAATATTTTTGCATTAGTCATTTTGATGGTTTTTAAAATTATATAATGTGGCACCTTTGTGAAATTGTGTATCTATATAAGGAAATGCATTTTAGTAAAAGCAGGGGCATTTCATCTAACTCTTTTAAGCATGACTCTTACATTTGTTAGAAGTATGGTCATTGTATTCTCATCATAGAAAATGCTTTTATTCTGTCATTATATACTGCGATTTTAGATACAGAATGAATTTCTATCATATCTTGCCAAAAAATGTGACTATATTCCCATGTAGTCCACAATATTTATTCATACTCTGAGCATTTTTCTCTTATGAAAAGGTCTCCCCCTTATCAGTCATGCATAAACCCTGACCTTAAAGTATATGGATGTATACATGTGGTGGTTAAATGTGGAGGTGGGACAACTTGCATCACTCATTTATATTTAGAATGCCTACTCTGTGCCAGGCTCCATGCTGAGCACAGAATCGGGTGTCTGCATGCAGCTAACGCCAACAGATGTGTCTGTTTCCTGCCTCCTGGAACCAGAGGCACATCCCAAAGAGGAGATAGCTTTGGTTTAATGGGGCAGATGATAATCTTTGTGTCTTCACACTCTGAGTTCTACTGTGAGGTCAAGGTTATCTTGCTATTTTGTTTTCACAGTGTGCCTGTGTGAGGAGGGAGAGGTAAAATATGTTGGCAGTGAATTAACGCTGTATGATTTATATATAATCACATTCACAAAGACAGAGTGAAATAATCTTCCATAGATTTCTCCCAGGGGGATTGCACCCATTCTCAATGTTTTAATTGCTACCCATATATTGATGATTCAAAATATTAATCTGTAGTTCTGATTTTTCCAACCAGAAAATACAAATTCTTTCTAGTCATCTCCACATAGATGTGTTTCAAGAGCCTCAAATTCAAGGTGAACCTAAGGTGTTTCTTGTCTAGACCTGTGTGCCTCCCCTCTTTCAGTTAATGGTGGACCCAGTGCTGAAGCAGAAACTTGGGAGCCATTCTAGTTTTCCCACTCTTTGAGATCCACATCCAACCCAATATCAAGTCCTACTAATTCTAACTCCTATATACTTGTGATGATCACCTGTTCTTCATCTCTGTTAATTCTGCCTTAGTGCAGTGCCCTCATTGCAGACCACCTTGAGAATCAAAAGCACTTCCTTCCTGATATGCCTCCTTCCATTTATCCTCCTCAAACTCAAACTCTACACAACCCAGAGAGAGAGGCATTAGAAACACAAATATAATCAGAATAAGACTTCTTTGTTTATATCTCTTCTCTGGCTCTACATTGACTATGGCGTAAGTTTTATACTGTTGCAGGGGTCATCCATCATTGGGTTCTGGAATGAGTTGAGTCAATTGAGATCAGAGTTTTAAAGAAAGTTAAATATAATAGGATAGGATAGGATAGGATAGGATGGAAAGCAAACGATTCTCACATATTGAGAGTAAGTAATGTTTGCAGAACAGTTTGGAATTGTGTTGTGTGTGTGTGCGTATGCATGTGTTTGTGTGTTGCTGGATGACTGTGAAAAATGCACTTTCCCCCCTTTATAACTGGGAAACCTGTTTAAACAAAAAATGAAAGCTATTGATCAAAAGATCTAAAAATTTGCTACATAAATACACTCTGGGACTGAGGAGGACAAAAGCAACCCTCAGGAGACATGGGGATATCCTCTTTATAAGTGAAAAAAAATTTCCTATTTTATCTTTACAATTTACTCAAATTTTGCCTTCTTGTTACTAATGAGCTACATTTGTCCTATTACAAATGTAATGTCTTAGATTAGTTATCTTTAAGTGTGTCTCTTTACCCCGAGGCTTTGAATAGTCCTGCCACACCACCTGAAGCACTCGTTCCTTAGCTTCAGAAGGCAGACAAAAATGTCAACGGTTGAACTTCTCAATATAGGTACACTGTCTTTTGGTGACTTGGCCCTGTCTTTGAGGAGTCCTTTGCCTGGTACTTTTGGTTCCAGAAATACTGCCTTTGTGTCTCCCTCTCCCTCCCCTTCCATGACTGTGACCTTAATCCTTTGCCCTTGGTCTAGCTTCTGTCTCAAATATCCTCCCTTTTGCATTTCTCCAGGATTACTCCTCTTCTTATGTTACAGCTCAACTAAGGAGTCTTTCCCTCCATGGGAAGCCACCCCACGCCCAGGATGGGATTTGAGCCTCCCCGACCCCCATGTCTGCTGAGGTGACCAGGCAGTTGCTCTACCCTGTCCCAAGCTTGCAGGAGGTAAGATGATATGGAACACACTCATGTTTAAAAAGTCTTGGTTCCTGGTGACCCTGTCATCAGCCTGGCAGAATTTAACATTTATTTCCCACCGTGTTATTGCAGCAGAATGTTATCTTTGAATATTAATTTGCATTTTGCTGGCTGCATAAAATCACTTCCCCCTCTAAGCAGGTGGCTGACAGACCCTTTGGAATCATTGCCTGTGGGAGGAAAGTGGAAACTGCTTAGAGCAAAGTCTTTCTGCCTTCTGTCAAGTGGGTCATGTGAAGTGTCCTGGATGGGATGGAGAGAAAGGGGTGGGGCTAGGAGGATACCTTTGTGGAACAGAAGGTGAAGAGAGACTCTCAAAAGAGGAGACAGGAAAAGAGGTTGATAATATGGGCAGGCTCCAGCCTGGAAGAAAGACTGTAGAGGTGACTGGATACGATATGGAGGGGGGCTAGACACTTTCATAGGATCCCCAGACTTGCCAAAGGCTCCTGATCCCCAGAGGATGTGGCAGAGCTGCTGGCCCTGCAGGAGTCACCAGAGCAGAGCAGTTTAGGTGCTGGGTGAAGAAGGCCTCTTGGTATCCTGGAGCTAAGTGAGGCTCAGCCCTGGGCAGCAGGGAACCCCAGCAGTGATTGTGTTACCTTTACTGGGGAATTGAGTTGGACTCAAGTTATCTTTTTTTTCTTTATATTTGATATTTTTTTTATCTCATTAGTAGCTCACATTTATATAAGTTAGTGCCGCATGTGCACTGGCTCATTTCATTCTCACAAGTTTTACAAGGTTGACCCCATTGCTCTCTGTATTTTACAAAGAATAAAATGATGACATAAACAAACTGCCTTAAATACTGGCTAGTGAGTGGTGGAATCTGGATTTAAACTCAGGCTGACTGGATCTGGAGTCCATGCACTCACCCCTATACCATCCTGCATCACTGGTGCTGGCTTACTGGTTGATACCATCCTTTAGAGCAGTGATTTCAACTGGTGTGCCTTAGATGGTCAAATAAGTAAGTGACAACAGCCAATATAACAATAGCTGTATGGAGTGATGAATCAAAATTTTACCCATTTTTTTTTTTTGATCAGATTGCCAAAGAATCTAGTATATTTTTTTGGTGTGCCATAGATTTTTAGAAATTAGTGCCATGAGATGAAAAAGGTTTAAAATTACTGCCTTAGAGGATCAGACCTTGTGCTTCTGTCCTCTTTGAGGGCATCAGAAGCGATCAACAAATACAAGCTGACTTACTGGTTGGTTTATTGGTGCCACAATACCTTCCTGTGAAAGGAGCCCAGCTCCTCAGCCCTGGACCCCACCTGACATTGTTTGGCCAAGAGGAGAATGGTGGTTTGAGAGGAAATCTTTTTCATTTTGATCTCCCCCCCCTCTCCTGCCTGCCCAGCATTGAGAGAGCAGCAGCTGGGTTACCCAGAAGCTGGCTGTGTGTTCTTTGTGTGGGTTTGACCTTTCAGGCTTTGTGAGGGAGTATCCTTTGGATAGGTGAGGCATTCTGGAACTCTGAGCCCCAGTTAATCTCCTTTTTGTGACAAACTCTGCAGCATCACTCCTAGGAGTTCCCTTAGTACCTGGGAACAGGGACTCAGGGATTCCCAAAGGAATAGCAAGATGTTTGGGGCTGTGGTGGTCAAAGAGGGAACCCCCTAGCAAAGTTTGCTTGTGATTTTTGTTAGGAGATATTTAAAAGTCTCTTCCAGTGCGGAGCGACGGGTATCCTGTGGAGAGCCAGGTTCCCTCTCAAACTCACTCTTATTTCCTGGGGAAGAGTTCACATTCAGTTTCTGTGACTTGATTTGAAACCATTGAAATTGAATGTGTCATCCAGACAGAAGCACTCTATGCCTGGGCTGTCTGTACAACAAGGGTGACAGTGTGAACTCTCACTGCAGACTACTCCAGGTCTCAGCTAGGGACGACAGAGGGGCAATTCATGCTCATCTGGGTGCTGCTATGCTCTGTGAATTCCGCGAGGAAGCCACATGACAGAGGGCTTTTGTAGCTCAGGAGCTAGAGGATGAAATATGAACCATTTCTGTTTCCTTTCCTTGTTCTCATCTAAGCCCAGGAAGTGGAATGAGCTGAGATCTGGGGAGACAGTGGAGCAAGCTGTTTCTGGAAGGCTTGTGTTAACTTCCGACAGGTCCATAGACTTTTTCTGCTAATCCTGTGAGGCTGACCCTAACCCTTTCAGTGTAAGGAATGTCAAACCTCCATTCAAAATCAGAGCAACTCATCAAATATGAGTGACTGCAGGCAGAATTGGCCCTCCCCGAGGAGGATTCAACCTTGGTTGTTTGGGGTATTTAATTTGGTGGTTTCTGAAAAGTACTCATGCAACTGCAGATGATGCTGGGGGACCTATCATAGCTACACACTGAGCATTCCATCCTGCAGCCTGTGTGCTGGCCCTGCCCCTGATAAAATGAAGGAGTCAACACTAATAAAAGAGAAAAATGGTAATTGGCGTACGAGCTACCCTTTTCATTGGCTAATCAGGGCTATATGCAAATTAACTGCCAACTAAGATTGGCAGTTAACTGCCAACAAGATGGCGGCTAATTTGCATATGTAGGCACAATGCAGGGAGGCGAAAGGGAAAGCAGGAAGAAGCCCCCTGCCACTGACAGTGATCAGAAACCCAGGGGGGAGCTAAGAGCTGGGGGGCAGGGCAAAGGCAGCCCTGGGGCCTCCTTTGCCATGCTCCCCAGCCATGATCGGAGAATCAGGTGCCTTTTCCGCCCTGGCCAGTGATAGCAGGAAGTAGGGGTGGAGCCAGCGATGGGAGCTGGGCACGGTCGAAGCTGGCAGTCCCAGGAGCTAGGGGTCCCTTGCCTGGGCCTAAAGCGAAGCCCACGATCACGGGGCCGCTGCAGCTGCGGGTCCCCGCTGCCCGGGCCGGACGCCTCTGCCAGAGGCGTCAGGCCTGGGCAAGGGGCTGATCCTGCGATTGGAGGGTGATGGGGGTCAACGCCTGAGGGCTCCCAGTATGTGAGAGGGGGCAGGCTGGGCTGAGGGACACCCCCCCGACACACACACCCAGTGCACGAATTTCGTGCACCGGGCCCCTAGTATTATAATAATAGGTTATGTCTCTCCAAGGATTGCTGGAGGAGCTAGCCATGTACCAGTGTTCTGGCCTTTGCTTTAAGTTCCATATTTGTTCAGTTTGTACAAATCTGATTAGTGGGCCCGAGAGAGCCTTTGTTTCTTCATGATAATACCACTTTTTAAACTTGAGAATAGAGCTGATGGGCCCTCATTCACATAACCCCCACTCTGTGTTTGAGGCCAGCCTTAAAGTAACGTTACCACAACAGATTTGATGTTAGATACATTGGTTATCTCACTGTCCCCAACCTGGATGGACACAGGGTGTTAGCCCTCTTGTTGGTGCTAGGCAAGCCCTTGGGACCTGTGGATGGAGTGAGTAGAAACTCACATACTTATCTCTGCCCTCTGCCCTCTGCCCTCTGCCCTAGCCTGGGTCTCTGCTGTGGTTGCTGGATGGTATGCATTTCTGCACACATGTCTTTGGATCTCAAGATGCAGAGTATTCATTAGTCCAGTGTTAGGATCTGCCAGTGGGGGTGTCATGTGTTCTGTGTGTGTTTTTACTTTAAAATTATAGTTAACATACGGTATTGTACTGGTTTTAGGTGTACAACCCTGTGATTAGACATTTATATAACTTACAAAGTGATCGCCCTGATAAACCTAGCACCTATCTGAAGCCACATATAATTATTACAATATCATTGACTATCTTTCCTCTGCTGTACTTTACATCCTCATGACTACCATCTGTACTTCTCAATCCCTTTATCTTTTTTTCCATCCCCCAACCCTCCTCTCAACAGTATCTGTAAGTCTGTTTCTGTTCTGCTTGTTCATTTATTTTGTTTTTTAGATTCCACATATAATTGAAATAATCTGGCACTTGCCTTTGTCTGTCTGACTTATTTCACTTAACATAATACCTTCTAGATCCATCCATGCTGTCACAAATGGCAAGATTTTATTCTTTTCTGTGGCTGAATCATATTCCATTGTGTATACATATGCACCACTTCTTCTTTATCAATTCATCTATTGATGGATGCTTAGAATGCTTTCATATCTTTGCTATTGGTAATAATGCTGCAATAAATAATGAATGTATATGTCTTTTTGATTTAGTGTTTTGGGTTTCTTTGGATAAATAACCAGAAGTGGAGTTGCTGAGTCCTTCTTTGTCTCTTCTTATACAGCCTTTGTTTTAAAGTCTATTTTGTCTGGTATAAGTATTGCTACACCAGCTTTTTTTTTTTTCCATTTCCATTTTCATGAAATATCTTTTCCCAGTCCTTTATTTTCAGCCTGTGTGTGTCTTTCAATCTGAAGTGAGTCTCTTATAGACAGCATAAGTAAGGTTCTTCTTTTGTTATCCATTTAGTCACTATATGTCTTTTGATTGGAGCATTTAATCCATTTGCATTTAAAGTAACTGTTGATATATATATATATATATATATATATATATATTTATTGCCATTTTATTAATCATATTTTTTTATCTTCCCCCCCTTCTTCTTCTTAAAGAAGAGCCTTTAATATTTCTTGTAATACTGATTTGTTGGTGATGAACTCCTTTAGCTTTTTCTTATCTGGGAAGTGCTTTATCTGACCTTCAATTCTAAATGATAGCTTTGCTTTTCATCACTTTGAATATTTTTTTCTACTCCCTTCTGGCCTGCAAAGTTTCTGTTGAGAAATCAATTTTATGGGTGCTGCCTTGTAGGTAACTAACTGCTCTTCTCTTGCTGCTTTTAATATTCTCTCTTTGTCTTTACCTTTTGCATTTTATTATGATGTGTCTTGGTGTGGGCCTCTTTGTGTTCATCTTATTTGGGATTCTCTGTGCTTCCTGGACTTGTATGTCTATTGTATTCACTAGGTTAAGGAAGTTTTCTATCATTACTTTTTTCAAATAGGTTTTCAATTTCTTGTTCTCTCTTCTCTTTTTGTTACCCCCATGATGCAAATATTGATACACTTGAAGTTGTACTAGAGACTCCTTACACTATCCTCATCTTTTAGGGTTTCTTTTTCATATACAATGCACATACCATCAATCTAGAAGTTAATCCCACCAAAGCCCAGTACCCACTGATGTGAGACACTGATCTAGATCCTTTCTCCACGTAGGCACCTTCTCCCCATGGGACATTTTGCCTTTGCTCTTAAAACTTAAGTGAGCTTGTCCTTTAAATCCTCTTTAGAAGTATACATTTTAATTTTGCAAGATAAGACCTGATGTCTGGTGTTCTTACCTTTGGTCCACCCAGGTTGGTAGTAGCCTATCTTCTTATAAGTGGACCATGTTAGTCATTTCCTCTTAACTTTTTTCTTAAAGGAAACCTGTAGATAAGACCTTTTGTCAGAGATGATCTCTCCAGGCATAAGTCTATACCATTGATCCTGTCTCAGAAAATGAGGCTGGTTCTTAAATACCGGACATTTTGGAATTTGGGAATGGAAGAGTGAGCATCAAAGTGCTGTATTGAACATAATGGCGGGCAGACTAGCCAAGTACTGGAAATGATTTTGTTTTAGCACTAATACATCTGTCCAATTTGCCGAAACCCAATTTGCCAGTTATTGAATGATGAATTTGCTGAATTTACTAATTTAACAAATTACTTTTACTCATTTATAAAGACTTGAGTAATTGCCATGGGCTGGGTTGGCATGGTCTGAAAGGGCTTTGGGGAGTCAGAAACAATAGTCTCTGAGAATAGTCCTGCAGGCAGCCCACAGGAGACTACAGGGGGCGCCACTGCCCAGACTGCAGTGTGCATTGGGTAAAGAGGTGGGGGTTCACTGTAGGAATACAAAGCATTTTTTATTACTTAGTTCTTGTTCTTAAACCACTTTTTTTTCTGTTTTCTTTATTTTTTTTAAAACCATTCTTATTTTAAAAGTCAACTCAGGATGCATTTTTCACTGGCTACTTTGCCTTACACATTTCCCATCCTCATAACATGGCATTTGTTTGGCTCTTCATCTCGCCTCTCTTCCCCTCTCACTCTGATGTAACCCCTAATTCCTCTTACTATCTCCTGAGAAGCACTAGTCCAACAGTTTAGCTTTTTCCTTCATTGCCTTTGTTCCTGCAAATCTTTAAGGTCTATTTCTACCAAAACAGACTGTCCAAAACAAAAGTGGCTTCTTTCCCAAGAGTGATTAGGATGCCTAATCCTAATCTTAATTATGCCAACTCTTTACATAATATTTAAAAAAAATTTTCTACACATAAACACACACATGATTTTGGAAAATAGAAGAAAAATAAAACGATTTTTTTTTTTTGCAAACTCAGTGTGATAGCCTTTATATATGAAGCACTCAATAAATATTTTAGAAATTGTATGAAATTATGTAATAGTTCTCTACTCTCTCCCTCTGAAGTCATAGGGTTGGAAGCATCCTAGGAGATGGATGTTCAGAGCAAACAGTTCCACTTGGATTTACCTGGAATCCTAGGGAACAAAGAGAAAATTGAGCAGATTGCGAGATCAGATAGGAGCTTGACACAGAAGCTCTTGCTAGGAAATAAGGATTATGTCCAGAGGTTCTCCTGAATTCTTAGCACCCTCAAGTGTGGTGGCTGGAGCTGGGTGGACCAAAGGTAAGAACACCAGACATCAGGTCTTACCTTGCAAAATTAAAATGTATACTTCTAAAGAGGATTTAAAGGACGGGCTCACTTAAGTTTTAAGAGCAAAGGCAAAATGTCCCATGGGAAGAAGGCGCCTATGTGGAGAAGGGATTTAGATCAGTGCCTCACATCAGTGGGAATAGGGTGTGGTGGGATTAACTTCTAGATTGATGGTATGTGCATTGTGTATAAAACTGGCTGTGTTAGTCTGCTAGGGCTGCTATAACAAAATACCATAGACTAAAGGCCTTAAATAACTTTCCCTAAGTTCTGGAGGCTAAAATTACCCAAATGTGGGTCCAGTTTAAGTAAGTCCTTTTGGGTCTGCTGCTTCTATCATTGGCCTGACCCACTCTCAGTCTTAAGTCTGGATCACTCAGAATTAATTGGAGAGGGATTCATCTAAAGTGGGAATTAAAAAAAAAAAAGAATTAGAGAAACCTGTTCATGATCATGGACTAGAACTTCAAGGCAAAGCAGAAATTCAGATAAGATTAATAGATGATATACTTGCAGCCCACACTTTATTCCTATTGATTTGACCCACTTCTTTCCATTACTAAGATATGATTAGTTCAGAGCCAGGAGGAATTATAATCTAATTCTAGAGAAATGTCCTTCTAATACATATTGGTGAGTATGTATTTTAATATGTTATATAATTTTAATAGTTGGATAAGAGAAGTTGGGAGAGGAAAACCATATTGCCAATTGAAAGTGTACATAATAAAGCTTCAGGTTGACTGACATAGGTACTTGTATTAATTTTACCACATATCTGTGGAAATGATTTTTATTTTTTGGGAGGGGTGATCTCTGATATTCTTATAAAGTATGGTGATGTTTTGAGCCCTCCTCTTTCAAATATATATATATGTATATAAAAATATATATGTATATGGCTGTCTCTATTTCCTGAGTTTCATGATGAATTTATAAACTAGCTGTTACTAATAGCCAGCACTTAAAATTTAATCCCCTGGGATACTCCTTCCATGTCTCTGAAGAAACACTCCCATGGCACAAAAAAAAAGAGTGAAAATAAAAGGTAGCAATAGCATAGTTTTGTATGTATCTGAGAATACATACTGGCATGAGAATCTAGTAACAAAAGACCAAGTGAATGTCAGGGTGAAATAAGATGTAGGAGTCCTTGGAATGCATGAGAGAAATATACTGTGATTGGATCTTTTGAAGGGCAAGGTGGTTTTATGTGGGCAACCCAGGTAAAGGAATGAAAATGGACAACAAGGGCCCATTAAGGACAGGCCCTATAAAGTAATTAAGGCAAATGGGATTATAACACAGATAAAAAAGAGAAAGGAGGGAGAAACAAAAATGGATGGAAAAGCAAGTGACACAACCTGCCCATTATTGAAACCTCCAAATATTTCCTTAATAGAGATCACCGAATTGTAGATCGTATTTTGCCCCACTAACATCTGCTCATCTTGCTGCTTCTATTCATTACAAAAATGAATTCCTACTGTGACCACTTGGGGTCTCTAGAGACTCACTAATCAGTGTCTGAATCCTGATAACCTCTTGGTTATCAATCACTCTAGGTGGAAGTGTTTATTTTTTAAACAGGAATAGTCACAGAAAATTCAAAGCCCAAGTCATAAATTTTCAAAGATTAAAAAAAAATGTATATAGCTACTTCAGTGGGTAGCTACCTACTCAACTACAAGCTGGCACTGACCGTCATACCTCAAGTATATTTCTTGCTATATTGATGAGAAATCTCACTACTTCATCATTATTTTTTGGAGTAACAGCACTGCTTCCTATTAAAAAGGGAAATGCCCGTGGGGCAGTAATTTATACAATCATTGTAAGTTATGTATACTTTAGGAGTTACTCTGGAACTTCCCCCATGTGATTACTGAGGAAGATCAGGGTGGGTGGGGTGACAATGGAGGAGGGCCATAAAACAGGAGGTGAAGACAAATTGCCTCTACTTCACACCTTTGCAGAAGTCTGACCCTGGGTCCTCTTCCAACTTCCTGTCTCTGGTAAGTGCTAACCCAAGGGTCAAGAGAACAATCCGCCCTCAGCTTTCCTAAGCCCTCCTGTTCAAGACGATGACTTCCAGATTTTCCAGGGACACTGATACTACCACCTCCGGAGTCCTTAGCGAGACTCTCTTGCTGGTCATATGAGCTGCAGCTATTTTGGGCGTGACCAACATGTTTGATAATGTCAGTGACAAATGTCCATTTCAACATTCCATTATTTAGAATACTCATGCAATTATTGGTAATGAATCTGATGAAATCTGAGTAACAATGAAGTCCTTCCTCAATGTTTAGATGATTTGCTGTGAAATATTTCACTTTTAAAAAAAATATTTTATTGATTTTTCACAGAGAGGAAGGGAGAGAGATAGAGTTGGAAACATCGATGAGAGAGAAACATCAATCAGCTGCCTCCTGCACATCTCCCACTGGGGATGTGCCCGCAACCCAGGTACATGCCCTTGGCCGGAATCAAACCTGGGACCTTTCAGTCTGCAGGCTGACTATCCACTGAGCCAAACCGGTTTCGATGAAATATTTCACTTTTATCTCACCAATTTTGGATATTACTTTCTAATGCACTCTGGTATACATTAATTTTTTATACATTTATCCATCTATTGAACATTTATTGAGAATATGTTACTTTCCACTTACCCTGAGGGTTCTGTGAATATAAAGATGGATAAGAATGGGGTAGGGCTCTTAAGAAGTTCATCAATCAGTAGGAGAGACAGATGTGTAAAAGCTGTTATAAAATTCAGGGTTAGCAGGGGAGTACAAAGTGTTTGAGACCTAGAAAAAAAGCTTTTAGGAAAGTAGAATTCTTTTTTGTTGTTGTTAATCCTCACTTGAGGATATTTTTCCATTGATTTTTAGAGAGAGTGGAAGGGAAAGGGAGAGACAGAGAAACATCAATGTGAGAGAGACCTCAATTGGTTGCCTCCTGCACACAGCCCAACCAGGGCTGGGGAACCTGCCCTTGATTGGAATTGAACCCAGGTCCCTTCAGTCTGCAGTCCACTGAGCCAGACTGGCTAGGGCAGAAAAGTAACGTGCTTTTCCTTAGCTTGTTTGAAAGAAACCATGTGTTGCTGCTGTTGTTGCTCGAGGTTTTGTCAGGGAACACTAGTTTTCCTGGTAACTCACCTTGATGCCTTTGATACATTTCTAAATTATTCCCACCTGCTTTAAAGGCATTGACCAGAGTGTTATAGTATGCAAAGAAATCTGACCAGGGCCTACTTGTATAATCCATTCTGTAGGAGTGACCTCTCATGTATTTGAGGGAGACCAGGGACCAGTGGGCTTCCCATGTTTTCACAATGGATATACTGCAACTTCTGGGCCAGTACTGCTGGAACACAGACAATTCTCTATTAAGACAATGTTACAAAGTGCATATGTTCTTCACTTTTGTATATTTTCAAGGGAAGTGGCCATTTCTCAGTGACCTATCCTTCTTTTGAAGACTTGCTTACAAGACAGACATTTAGGTGAGGATGTGAGATTTGGAAGTGTGTCTGGGCAGAAGGGAGAAAATGAACTCTGTCTTTTGAGCAGAGAGGTGGAGTAGAAGTTCACCATTTCCCTGGGTCCAGCATTCTCAGTCAGTAGTCTCTTTTGCTGGGGATTGTTTTCTGCATTGTGGTATGGACTTGTTTTACTTCTGACCCAAATAGATTTGTAACTTAGTTCTCTTCACGTGAGAGCAGGGATAGCAAATTTCATTTCTTCTTTATGACTTATGTGAAAACACACATGTATTTATAATGAACTTTTAATTTTTATTTGGCTTTTTAATTTTATGCAGACATGGGCTTCTAATAATGCCAGACCTGCTTTTTTTCCTGGGAGAGTCACTTTTGTTCTTTCTTAAATTAAGTAGATCCATCATTCTGTGTTTTCTTTCCTCCAATACTCTTTCTAGAAAAAATATTATTTTTCAAATGGCCAAACCACAAAACATCCAAAACCATAGGAATCAGTTTTCTTACGAGTGGGAAGATGTGTGTGTGTGTGTGTGTGTGTGTGTGTGTGTGTGTGTGTGTATAGGGGAAGGGGGAGAAGTGAGAAGTGGGTAAACATAACTTGCACTTTCTGTTGCCACATAGACAAAGCTATTAAATACCTGAACATATATGGAGACCTAAGTGGGAAACTTACTAACCAAGAATTAAAAAGGATTTCTGAATCTAAGTTCTAACTTATTTCCAAAGTACTAATGTAGGCCTGTTAACATTTACTACATGCACTATATACCAGGCGTTGTGAGACCAGATTATGGAGAACCTGGGAACCTGAGATTCATAGTTACCAGGAGTTATGTCCTTGAACGGAGGAGAAATGAAGTTGTCATGAGATCATTCATGGAAGCTCCGTGCATCATTCTTCCTGTTTCCCTTTCATTATCAGCACGACTTAGAAATCCCAGAGGCCTTTTCTTTATCTCCTTGCTTCTGTGCTTCAGGGTACCTTGTGTCAGGCAGTCATCACATGATGCCTAATAAAGCCCAGCGTGTGTAATTATATCTGCATCCTGTGGGTATATATGTATATCGGTTGCTATCATCATCTATTTCTTCCCACCCCAGAGGGGCTTTGGCGACACAGGTCTTAAAATTACTCATCATCATCTTCAAGGAACCAATTCCTCTCTTTGATGCCTTTGGATGCTGGGGCCTTAGAACAGATTGTCATGAGTGAAAATTACAGTCTGAAGAGGAGGATGGGAGAAGAGAATGAGGCCATTGGCAGTTTGATAACCCAAGAGAAATAAAATTATTTCAGAATAAGTTTTGTTGATTTGTATATCACATGTCAATCCAAGTTTTAAAAAGAGGGTCTCAAGGGCTACATGAGGCCTGGATAGCCCTTGACTTGAGGTTTTTCATCCTGGCCTTCTGTTTCTCACACCTCTGATGCAGTCAGGACTGAGGGTGCTGGAGTTGCGTTCAGGTCAGTGTTTGAAGGACATTTGGTCCTGTCCAAAATGTCCATGGAAACATTTGATTCACACCAGATGGTCCTTGATTTTTGGTCCTGTCAAAACATCCATCCACACTTATAAAACATCACTGGTTCAAATAGCCCAGGATATATATTTATACTTTTGATTTACAGGATTAATACATAAAAAAATACTAGCATGAATCAAGGACCTTTTGGTGTGGACCAAATGTCCTGCAAGGGAAGGAATGCTATCCTCATTCTCTGCTCAAACTCACATGTGTCACAGGACTGGGGATAGGGAGCTGTTGGTCTTCGGCCTCACACTGATGAAGGGCCTCACAATTTGATTTGTGAAACTATCCTCAAAAGAAAATATACCTATGGTTATTAAAATTATTCTTGGGTCAGAAGCATTCATTTGCTAAATGTAAGCATATGAAAAATATCATTATTTTTGTAGCAGTGTTTTTTGGCATTTTTTCATTTTTTAATGTATTTGTTAAGTTTCCAAGTTTGAAATAGACTCAGACCTCTCTCAGCCTCTGAGTGGCCCTGAATTTACTATAAGACAGCAGCCAACATTTGAGATCCTCTGGTCTTTTGTCTCATGACAAATGACCCAGCTGGTCCCTCTGCTTATAGATCTGAAGAACAGATTGGGTTCACTACATAGTTCTTCATTTTTCTTATATGAACACTTCAAAATGTGAGGTTTTTTTTATATCAGGTTTTAAGCTTTACTCTGCATGCTTATAGGATACTAGCACTTTTTGACTTAATGAGAATTAATATCTTACCAGTTGAAAAGTGCCTTAATTGGGGACATTTCTAGCTATTTAAAGTGGAAAGAAAAACAAGAAAGGCTGAAATGTCCAGAATGCACCAAGAAAAAAGTGAATAAGGTCTGTCAGTAACTGCTCAGTAGTCCATAAGAACAAAGCAGTGGAGACAAAACTCAGTGCTTGGGCTGTGCAAATGAAAGTGTGTGTGTGTGTGTGTGTGTGCGTGTGTGTGTGTGTGTGCGTGTGTGTGTGTGTGGCGCGCATGCACATGCGCAAGTGACAGATCAGTACTAAACAGGCTCATGTGGATGAGGCTAATATAGGCAGAAATGGAACTAGCTCAGGAGGTGGCCTCCAACTGCAAACAGTTCTTTGTTTTGCTTTTCTCCAGGCTGAAAGCACTGCCAGTGATATTTGAGCAATAACGGGCCCATTTCCATTTGGATCTGGAGACTTCGGTCTCTCAAACTTTCCAAGAGAAATGTCCAATTGGGCCAGTAGGGGAAGCCATGATGCAATTTCAGTGCACTTATTTATTTTTAGATTTTAGTTTCCTGCAGATATGTTTTTATAACTATAAATCACAATTTGCCAAATTTTCTGATATATTCTGTATTTTTTGTTTTATTTTTTTCTGACTCTAAAATAATAGATGCTTTTTAAAGAAGATTTAAAAAGTATATAAATGTATACTCTAAAGAAGTTGAAAAATCATGTATAATCTCAGCAAACTCTGTTACTTTAAGCTAACTTCATTTCTAAAAATTTTATTAATTCTTATTTCTATGCATATAGTTATGTCACTGAAAATAATGATAACACAAATATTAGAGTTTCATGTGTGACCCTCTAAATCTATTTTACTGTGACCCTAAAATACTACGGGAACCTATTGAGATGCCATTTAAAGTCTAAAAATCATGTGATATATGCCCTGAGTCTTCTGTTTCAGTCTTAAAATGAGCTGTGATGGTTATACTCATTGCTTACTCTATACCAGCTACTGTACTAGATTCTTTACATGGATTAACTGTTTTAATACTTACAACATTTTAACAAAAGTATTATCTTTAGATTTTCATTTTACAATTTGAAAAGTTGAGATGAGAGATATTAAATAACTTGATCAAGGTTACACCCCAGTAAGGGGAAGATGGGCTTTTGACCAGCCCCTGTGTTCTGAAACCCTTAGAATCCTCCTCCTGAACCTGAAAGTGCTTAGTTTCTTAAAGAGATAAGGGCCCTGCCACGTCAGTCAGGACATATTTGAGCACATGAAAGGGCAGCAAAGCACATCCTTTCCCTTTGATTTCAGCAGAAACACGTCCTCTGTATCAAGTGGTGACAAGCCGCATGGAGGTTTTGCTTAAGCGACAGGCTGGAAATGCATGTGTGTGGCAGGCAGGCTTGTGAGATCACATCCGAAGGCTGGCTGGACTCATTTCAGGCCTTTGGAGTGTTGATATAGACGAGGGGGAGAAGACGCAAACCCCTCTTCTTTGGCTTAGAAGATTATGGATCTGCAACTTCAAAAGCTGTTTGCAATTTTATATTTGCATCTCACTGCCAAGGTGCTTGTCTTATCTTCAGTCAGTTGGCTGGGGCTTCTCTGAGTAAGCTGGGCGGTTTCCGCCTGCATTTGGAAGGGAGTTGCAGGGGCAAGAAGAGGGCGGACTGTGGAGCGGTACATGTGGCTTCGAGGATGATGCTGGTGGAAGGAAGCAAATTAGGCTGAGAGGAGGGTAGGAGGAACAGGGAGGAGTGGGGAGAGGAGGAAAGGCTCCTTCCTAGTGTGTTGGTGTGGGAGGCCCTGCTATCAAAGCAGAAAGAACACAAATCTCAGAGTCAGACAGACCCTGTTAGAGGACTGGCTCTCCAGCTTTGTGACCTTGGTCAACTTACTAAGCCTCTCAAGCCTACGTATCCTTTTTTGCACTGTTCTCCCTATTGTCTCTTTCTTGTTAGGCTCAGGTTGCCCTTAACACTCGATGCCCAGTTCAATTGAGAAGGAGGAGTGCTGGTCTGAGAGGCAGGTGATCAGGATTGATTTTCTGTCCTTTCTCTACATCAGCTCTCTGACCCTGAACACGACAAAGCCGTGACTCTGGGTTCCTTACCTGTCAATCTGTGAAGTACATGCCCTTCTTACCTCACAAGGTTTTGGGAAGGTTCAAGGAGATAGAATATTTGAAAAGATTTGTAAACCTAAAAGGACTATACAATGAACTATTCTAGATAGTACTCGGCTAAAGGTGCAGCTGAGCACAGGATGCTGGTGGGCTGCTGGAGTCTCATCGGGGATGGCAGGCAGGTTTCACTTTGTAAGCCAGCTCTCACCCACTGGTGGTGGCTGCCTGGAGTTCCACGTGGAGGAGGATTCTGAGGCTCTGGCTAGGCTCTGTGGGAGAGAGTACTGGTATTGATTATTAATGTCTGCCATGGACAAAGGAGTTGGGGAATTGACTCATTTGCCATATGTTTGCTCTTTTTTCTCCAGCCCAGTGAGTCCTAACTCTGGATGATCATTAGATTCATCTGGATAACTTGATAAATCTGCCTCATGCTACAGATTTCTGATTTAGTAGGCCAAGGGTGAGACCTGGGATGAGAGCAGAGAATCTTCTTTTTTTTGAGTGCTTTCTTTCTAGGTTATGCTGATAGTTGTGCAGCTTGGGGCACCATCACTCGTAGTTAAAGTAGAGGAGGGACAGATTGAGCCTCACGGAGCTCTGAGAATTGAAAGAACAGAGCATAGAAGGGTTATGCAACTTTTATACACATGGACATAAGTTTTAAAATGTAGATGAGGCTTGTGGTTTTTTGTAGGTTGCCTAACTCCTTCCCCATTAAGCAAATTGGTTGTATTGTCTGTTATGACGATTTTACCACTGGCTTCAGGTCAGATCCTTTTCCTTGTGGTTCAGGCACTGGCTCCAAAAGGGCCAGATCCGGAGACCCATTTCCCACCCCTGCCCCCTGCTTTGAATCTACATCAGTTTTCAACTAGTAGTTTTCATGAATCAGGAAAAAGATAAAAGATGACAGCAGCTTCTCAGTTAACTAGATGTGAAATTTCTGTTTTATATTGAAGCATTTCGACTTCGGTTTTTATTATGAACTAAACCTGCAAACAGCATTGTAATTGTATATGTACCTCCCAAACATGCTGAGGAAGCAGCTGCCATTTTATTGTATGAGAACACTCTGTACCTGCAAGTGGCAGAGGTGTAGTAAGGAAAGGGACACCGGTGTCCCATTCCTGTTCATCTCTGTCATCTGAACTGACAGATAACCAGCACATTGGCTGAGAAGACCTTGGAGAGAGAAGAAAGTTTAAACTTTATTATTTTTTTTAAAAAAAACACACACACTAATTCCTTCTCATTCAAGAGTCAGCAGAAAGAAACCATAACTTGGGAAGTTCTGATGCTAGTATCAGCCATCTGGTCAGAAGACAGGACCAGCTGCCTTAGAGCTCACCGTGGTGGGGGCCCCATTATTCCAAGCTCTGCAGAGGAGCCCTTAGAAATGGTTGGACCCTTTGCTGAACGGGAGTAACTTCAGCTCTGAATGAGGGAGAGTTGCAGTTTTGATGGCATTGATTCAGCATTTACAGAGTAGAGATGGGGGAAGGTTTACACGTTTTTGCTACCATTGGGATCCTGACTTATGAGCAAGGAATATGGGTGTAGGAGGTCTTTTTTCTATTAGCGGAAGGTGAGGCCTCTGAATCCTGTCTCTGTGAACAATATACAGGGTGGGGCAAAAGTAGGTTCACAGCTGTGCATATGGAAAATAATGCAATAATTAATAAATAATAGTACAAGAATAAACTGTTTCATGGACTCACAACTGTAAACCTACTTTTGCTCTGCCCTATTATAAGCTTTGAGTCTGGATTATTTTTTCAGTTCTTTTTCCGTCCATCTGAATGTGTATGAAAAAAATATTTTAAAATATACAAATGTGCCCAGATGAGAGAAAGGAGGAGTTATAGTGTGTGTGTGTGTGTGTATGTGTGTGTATTAAATCAGGGGTTGCAAACTGGCAGCCCATGCCATGAATTTGGCCCTCAGATACGCTTTTTTTTGGTTAGCACAGTGTTTGAAAAGCAGAGTGGGATGCACATGCCAGTTTTCCACAGGTCCCTGCTTTCTTATATCTAGGACTTTGATAATTTATAATCCAGCTCACTGAAGGTGTTGAGGTTCAAGACCTGTGGACCAAACCTTTGCCTGCCGTGTGCTTTCTGAGATCTTGTGTAAGAGTGAAAAATTAACCCCCAAAGCGTTCTGACATGAAACTGTAGTGTTCATTTCTCTGAGGTGGTGCATCATTTTATAGCTTTTAATTTCCCGAGTAAGGGGTACGTTATTCATAGCAAATGAATCTTCAAATTCCAGACACTCCAGGATGTGTCCTGACTCTAACTTTGAGAGATTTTAATTTTTTATTTTATTTTGTTTGGTTTTAAGGATGAGAGTGAGGGGAAATTCAGGGGTGAATGAGAAGGCAGAAGGGCAGGAATGATTGATGACCTTAGAAAGTCCTGACAAATTTGTAGTCAATATTGTTTGTCTAGAGCAGCTTGTATGACAAAGGAAGTGTCAGCAGCCGCCTGACGTCTCATTCCTCAGGACCCAGGCTCTGAGTTAGAAGAGGGGGCTTGAGTGAAAGACCTGTCCTGATTAATTGGAAAAATCACTCTAGATGAGTGAGGGCGGCTGACAGTTATGCATTGGAGGGAGAATTTAGTGTGTCTTACAAGGGTGATACCAGCACCAAAAGTGACTAGCTTCAGTTTTTCTCTAATTAGGAAGGCCACTGGAAGGAGACAGCCCCAGGAAAGAGGCAACACGTTATTTCAGATTCTATATGTGCTTGTAAAAGACCACCAGCCCCATTCCTTTCACTGTTGCCCCCACACTTTGCCCAAGTTCCATTTTTCTTATTTTTTTTGCTGTTCTTACTTTCTAAGGAGTCCACGGACTGGGGATGAGCAACAGTTTCAGGGAGCATATAATGGAGGAGGTGACATGAGGGGCTGTTGTTCTCCCCTCTCTGAATGTGACTGCCTGGCTGTGGGAACTTGTCAGGGATTTTCCAGCCATTGCTCCAGTGCACAACAGGCTAAGCTCGCTCTGTCAGTTAGTAGTTTGTTCACTGATCAACATTTCTCATCCTCGGATGATGTGGCTCCTGAGAGAGCTGTGGTTTCCCATCCCCATGAAGTCTGAGAGCTTACAATAGAACGGCCAGAGAGTGTGGTGGGTCACTGGCTCCCTGACCTCTGAGGAGCCTTCTGTCTCAGGGCCATCGCCACGGGCATTTGGACACGTGGGCGCACATAGGTCCTGGGCTCCTTAAGTTTAACTTGCATCTCTGTGTTGTGCAACCCAGCCTTGTTGTCTGAGGTCTCAGACTTTTGAGAAGGGGAGGACAGCTTTATGGCTGGAGGCTCTGAGCCTGTTTGGCTTCTCAGGCTTTGGCCACCGAGCTGTAGAGTAGTGCTTCATGTGCGTTATCCTTCAGTGACGTGAGAGGATGGTGGTCCTTCATGACAAGGATATGGCCCTGAAAAGGCATAATTAAAAACTTGCATCATTTAGGCAATATCCTCAACATAGTTTTACAATTCATTAGGCGTGCGAGCTTTGAAATTATGTAATCCTTGAAAAGAACTTAAGTTTGGGGGTTTACACTACTTCAGATTTTGAGGATGAAGGAATTTTATTAATTTTTTTAATATCACACTATATCACATCTGCATAAAATATAACCACAATAAAATATTCTATTGGGGATTTTGTCTGGTAACTCTTATAATTTTAAAAAAACATAATCTAATTTGTTGGGCCATGTATCCTAGATCCTGCTTATAGAAATGTGAGTCTAAATCTTCTGTAAGTGAGAGGGTAAGCTAACAGGAGTTGGAAAGTATTTTGAGCTCAATGGTGGGGCTGTTATTACTACCTTGATATGTGGTGGTTTGGAAATGCCTCAAAAACAAATCAACTTAAGTGAATTCAATAAAGATTAATTCACTACCTACCAAGGTTTGGGCAGTGTAGCAGACATTGAGGCTGCCATAAGGATCAGGAGCTGAAATAAATTTCAGTGAGTTGAAATTAAATGTTCCATGAATTTTAAACTAAATGAGCCATGCGTAGCCCTGATCATTGTTTAATTATTTTATTCTCTACTTTTTTTGTTCCATTCTTTTATGAAGATGAACATTGCCAATTGATGTAAGGAGGAATATACAAGTATTTAGGACATTTTGGGGAATGCCCAGAGAGGTGGAAGAATGTCTATGAATATTTTGTTTGAGTTTTAAGCATAAAACTTTTAACTTTCACTGTGAGGGCTCCATGCCATGCCCTAACTGCATGTCCTTGGGCAAGTCAATTAACTTCTCTGTGTCTTCATTTTATGAGTAACTACCCCAAAGAGTTGCTATGGGAATTAAATGACAACATTTGTAAAGCTTTCAGAACATGCCTGAAACATTCTAAATGCTATATTACTTTGATAAATAATATCTTTTAAAAACATTTTTATCCATTTTTTTTGGCTTTAGTATGTATGGAATGCTTACACAATGAAATCTTTGTCTATGACATAGAAGTCTTTCGGGGCCAGCTCAACTTCCATTGTCCTAATGGAAGTTCTAGAAAGTGGAACTTAATGTGAATTCAGAACTCAATCCAGATATCAAATTGTCTTAGTGATATTTCTCTCTCTGGTGACAGTATGAGCAGAAAATGTTCTAATCCTGGATAATGTGGTTTCAGTCACAATTTAGCTATAGTTTAGAAGTGTATATTTAAGTGGTATTTGCACTATCATCAATGCTGAGCTCCATGTGGCATTGACAGTCCTGAAAAAATATTTTTTTCAAGTGCTTTCTGGAAGTAAAAAAAAAAAAAAGTAGCTAAAATGTCAATTCTTTATAATCTGTTCAAAATTCGGTTTCTTGGAGAAACTTTCCACTTTCTGAAATAAACATCCCATTGAGCCTGTTGGTACATGTAAATATGAATTCCCTAAATGTGGGTTTGCTTAAAAACAAGATATGCCCAACTAACCTCATTTCCTTTTGTGATAGAGTGGGGAGACTGGTGGAGAGGGGAAGTGCCACAGACAAGATGTGTTTGGATTTCAGGAAGACATTTGATAGAGTCTCTGGTGACGTCCTTCTGGGAAAGATGAAGATACATGAGCTGGGTGACAGTTACACTTGGAGGACTCACAGCCAGTTGGTGGTGATATGCAAAGGGCACTTGGGAGGGAGACTTCGGGGCTCCATGTATGGACCCCACTTTTCAACATCTTCATCTGAGGTTTGGATGATCCTAGTAGAGGAGAAATGAGAACAGATAAGATTATAAAGTTTAAAATAAGTAAATTCTTCATTTCAATTAGCATATAGTGTGTATTTGTCAGCTGGGAGAAACACTGAGGGTTCTTGTCGACTGAGCTCTGTCTGAATATCAGTGTGATCCAGCTACTGTGAGAATTAAGGTCATCGTCAGCTGCCTTTTAATAAGAAATAAGGTTTTGGCAGCAAGGAAGCAATAGTCCCACTATGCTCTGCTCTGGTCAGACTACATTTAGAGTATTGTTTGGTACTAGACATTGTATTTTGATTTTGTGGGAGAGGTGATAACAAGCTGGAAGGAACCCCGATAGTAAAAAGGCTGAAAAACTTTTTATACAGGAAAGAGTTGGAGGACCTGGGGCTGTTTAGATTGGAGGAAAGACGACTGGAGTTGGGGCTGGTGACCTGATACTTGGTTTCAAATATTTAAAGGGATGTCAAGTTGAACCAGAATCAGCCTTCTGCATAATTTTAGTAGAAAGGATCGGACCAAAAGGCACAAAACAAAGGCAACAGGAGCTTTTTCAGCAATGAGAGCTGTTTGATAATGGGATGATTGGCTCCTTATTGGATGAATTCAAGGAGAGGGGACAGCATGGCTATTAGGAAAATTGTGGGCATCTAACTAGTGCCTGTGTGAACTCATGTAATTTATTTAATATCTCCATGTCTCAGATTTCTCATCTATGTAATAATAGTTCCTTTCCCCTATGGTTGTTGTGAGGACTTAAATGAAATAATCCATGTGAAGTGTTTATCACATTATCTGATACCTAGCAAATATTTAACAAATGATGAGTCCTGATATATGGTAGTGTTGAAATAGATGGTCTCCTTTCCTAACATTTTATATTTCTGACGCATATAAGGCTTAAAAGGGGCAAACATATCTAGGTCATAGTCCTAGAAAATACTTAATTGCATTTGAGTCTGTTTTCTTCTCATTGCTTCTATTCAAACTCATTTTAACTTCTTCAGGAGTATATCCTGGAGCACAAGTGTCAATCTTCTTTTTCTCAAATGTATTTCATTAAAAATGAAGTGGCAGTGGCCTCAAGAGAACCTAGGGGTATGCTTTTGCTCATTTTCTTAGGAAATGATGATCATATGATGCAGTAAACCAGAGAAGGATATGCCTAAGTTAAAATTGTGTTAGAGATTTGTATGCCTACCAATATGTTATTGTTTCTGTGCCTTTTATTAATATAATATGAGTTCAGTAAGTATTTGAATAATTGTGCAATTAAAAAGAGTTATAGTTATTGTTAGAAGACAAAAGACAAATGCAACAGAGATGTGGCCATGTATTATGGTTTCATCCTACTTTCTGGTTGGATCCTGCCACAGTCTGCTAACAGAATACTTATGCCACATTTGTTGGAAGAGAAAACCATTTCTGGGAGTCCAACTTCTCCTCTTTACCTGCAACCACTTCCTCTCTAAATTGCCTGGACATGCAACAGAAAATCACCAGGGGGCACTCTCGGACCATCTATTAGTAAGGGACTACAGCTGGGAAGTACCTTGGGTCTCCTTTTGGAGGAAGAGGCAGTTTCTAACTTTCACTTGGGAACACTTGGAGTCTGTAGGCTGCCTTGCTACATAAACCACCACCTAATCCTGGGGTATCAGCACAGACATTTTGCCGAGTGACCACATACTTCAGATCTTCTGTTCCTATCCTGATAACATCTTCTTTTGAGGCAGGCAACATGAGTAAGCAGTGAGACCTCTGGTCTGGGAAACCAGAAACATGATGAATTTGGTTCCAGCATTGATTTCATAACCTTCAGCAAATTACTTTCATGCCCCAAATTTCAGTTTTTCATTTGTAATATGGAAGACTAGAAAGAATACTTGAAGATCACTTTGAATTCTAACAATCAATGACTGAATTCCTTCCTTTTTCCTCTCTCCCTCCCTTCCTTGCTGGTTAAACTAAAGGAAAAGCTAAGATGTACTGACACTGTGTTTGGAATAGATTTGTGCTGCTGGAGACAGTGCCTGAAGGATTGGCAAACACACTGCATATTGTACTGCTGGAAGCTGAGCACCCAGGGTAGACCTCCCTGCTCCTTTGTTCAGGGTTCCCAGACTGGGGCATGCTTGCCTTCAGGGATGGAAGGAACAGCCATGGGCCATTGTAGTCCAGTACCTTGAAACATTGATTCCAGTCAAGAATTCTGAGAAAATAAAGGACATTTTTTATGTTCAACACAGATATAAAACATAGTTTAAATTTTACACACATTTTTATTATGAAATAGAAGATTTTAAAAAAAGTGGGGTTTGCAGTTGGATTCTACTGTTAGATCTTGTGGGATTAGAATTACTTCTTTATTTCATTAGGGGTGCATTGGAGGGAAGGTTTGGGAAAGCTTGATCCTTAGGAGTTTGTTACCTTGGGTTCCTTAGAAGCAGAACCTGAGGCCAGCATTCACCTGCATGCAATTTACTGCGGCCATATGCTTTAAGGGAAAAAACCCTGCTAATAAGTGAGGGAAATAGGATAGGAAAGGGGGAAGAGCATAACATTGATGTGGTCTCAAGGAATATGATCTGATTTATGTGGTGATGAATAGATCACATCACAGAGTTGACTCCCCTTGAAGCAAGCAGGCTAGGCTTTTGTACCTCCCTATTAGTTAGTCATTGTCCGCAGGCCATCCCTGCATGAAGCCTGAAAAGTGACTCTTTTAACTGGGAGTGGGGAGGAAAGTGTGTGTGGATTAGGCAGTTCCCCAGAGAACAGAACAGCTGTGAGTTCCTTGCAGCAGTGGTGTGCTGGAGTCAGCTCGTAGCTCTTGAGAGCTAACTGTACCGCCTCCCAACTCCCCAGGCAATCACCACATCCTGGTAGCTTGGAATCTGCCCTGATGGGAGCATCTGCATCATGAAATTTAGCCAAAGCTACAAATTGGGGGCTTTTATATGCCCACTAAGACCAGCTGTTAAACATTAATCAGCAGACCCCTGGCCAACACTCTTGCAGCTAAGAGATGGTGCCCTGGCTGGTGAAGGGGATCTGGGCAGGGCACCAAGAGCATCTGTTACATAGGGGTTACAGAAGACCTACCCACAAAGGGTCTCTCCAACTAATTTGTAAGTTGGCTAGCCATTATTTTAGGGTTTGCTCTTCCTAGCCTCTTTTAAAATGCACACAGTATTGGGAGACATGGAACTAATAATTCACAATGTGCCAATTAAAACAACTCATTATGGTTTTTAGTGCAAGAGAAGAATAGAGTGGAGGTGAGGAAAGAGTGTATAAACTGAATTACCTGCAGTAAGGGATGAGGAAGGAGTTACTATATTGCTTAGGGACAGAATTTAGAATAACTATGGCACTATATAGTGTTTTCTGGGAGATAATTTTCAGAATTATTTAAAATACTGCACTTTATGGAAATGATGGAGAGTCATACTTTTTACTATTATGAAAACTTTATTAGGGAAAATTTTAATTATATACAAAGGCAGAGAGAATGGTATAATAAACCCTCATCACTCAGATTTAACAGGTATTAATTTGTGGCAAATCATGTTTTATCTATATCGTTATTCACTTCCCCTTGGGGGTAGGGGGAATTTTGAAGACTTAGTTAATTGGGTAAATGTTGAATGTGGCCTAGAAAAAAAAAGCCGAATTCACCAAGGACTGGGGGAAGGTTTTTGAAGACTGGAGGCACAGCAGTTATGACCACTTTCCCTAACATGTTAGGATCTAGAAATCATCAGAAGACATATGAAATGCAGTACTTGGGGCCTGCATTCGGATTAACTCCCAAGACATTTTATTAACTCTCCAACTCCTCCTAAAATGAAGAGCTGGTGATAGGAAAAAAAAAAAAAGAGTTACAGGGTTCCTACCAAAGGAGCTCAGTATTCTTTTCTGTCTAAATATTTCTTGTCCTCTGGGCTTTTTCTTTCTATTTAGTTAAACAAGAACAAAATATCAAGACAATTCTGAGTACAAATTCTACATGATCTTCCACCCTAAGGACAAGGCTTGTCACCACCACAATAAAATAAGGATCTTAACTCTTATTTGATGGGCAATCAACTTTCCTTGGAAAACAGAAACAAGCTTGGGCCTTCTTATGATAGTTGTATTGTACTTACAGTGATGGATTATGGCCTATGTACTTTTTTCATTATTTCCTTTCACTGTCTTTGGGGATTTGGGATAAGAGGTGGCCTCTGACCTTTTTCAAAGAATAGCAGGATTCCTTCGCTCCATTTTCTGGCCAGTGTACTTTCCCTCTTACTGGTTACAATTCCAAAGATAATGCAGATGTGAGCTCTTGACCATCTGGAGTTGAAAGAATAAGTAATGGGGCCCTAGGAAGAGCATGTTTAGAAAATTAATAATTAATTCAGTATGAATGAATAAGCTAGGGAAGACTTGGTTCAGTCATTATATATTTATCACTAGGACCTTCTATCAAGATTAGTTGGAAGTGGACAAATGACTTGAAAAATTAGGCCATTGGGAGCTTCAGAAAGCCAGTGCTGAGAGAGGAGTAGATATAATAACAACAGAGAAATAGCTCTGTCTAGATTGTCTGGCTATATTCTAATAAATTTGTTGCAGCTACTTTATTGGAACTGCCCATGATGGTCCTTTGTGCATGTGGAGAGCCTGAGAAAGAAGCTGGTCTGATGCTGTGGACAAGTGTGTGAGCTGTTTATCGACAGAGGGTTTTCACTTGCTGGTTGCGTGGACGAGGTTGTTGACAGGTTGTAAGCCTGGGCCCAGATGGATCAAAGGCAGAAAATAAAAGAAAGCATTCTTTCCTAAGGAATGGATACAGCCAAAATTGGAAAAGGCTGTGCAAGCATCACTTCCTACAACTCATCTCTCCTAGCTAGTAAATCTTGAAGATATATTTGTTAAATTTAAAATCGACCATATGCTGGCCGAATTTCTGTTGAGGTTTTCTCACAATTATTGGGAATCAAACTTAATTCTTTCAGTGGATTTCTTGGCTTCTTTATTGGAGCCCACTTTTCATTGTTTCCTTTTTATTGAGATCTCATGATTTCAAAATAAAAAAACAATTTATAATCATGGCATATACATATCTTATTAAACAAAAAATATAAGTTTTCTACAACATGTACATGTTTGTATGTATATTAAGAGAAGTTGGATTTATTTTTTTAAATAAACTTTGCTTTTTAGAGGAGTTTTAGATTTACAGAAAAATTGAATGGAAGGTAAAAAGATTTCACATATAGCCTCTACCCTCATATATGCATAGCCTCCCCACTATCAATATGCCACACCGGAGTAGTATATTTATTACAATCAATGAACCTACATTGATACCTCATTATCACCCAAAGTTCATACTTTATACTAGGGTTCATTTTTGGTACTGTTTATTCCATGGGTTTTAACAGACATATAAAGACATATATCCATATTACAGTATAATACATAGTTTCAGGATTTTATTTTCTTAAACCTAAATTCTTAATAGCTTTTGATATCTTAGGCTGCCTCAATCTGTCCCAAAACAAAGCCATATTCATGGTGATTTCATGTTACAATATGCACAGAAGTACATGTTATAAAAAGTGAAATTTAAAAAAGGGAAATTAGATCAAAACTTTTTGTCAGAGTATATACTTTGTGAATAAGTGGAAAATATTTTTGGAATGTGAAGCTGATATCCCAAATAATAAAATCCACCAACAGAGTGAGGGTGTTGGTATGTATTTAGTCAGCCCAAGTAGAGGGCTCCTTAAACTCAAGACCATTGCTGGGCATTGATCTGAATGGAGGCTATCCAGCAGCAGGTCTTCAAAAACTCTTCTACGAGATCCTCCTGCGAGTTCCTTTTGAACTTCTGTCACCTAAGCTCTTTCAAAACTTAGAAAACATACTCCCCGGGGAATGAGTTCCAATCATTCAGATTCATATTAGTTTACCTTTATAACCGAACAAACACAAACACCTTTAATTTCCTTAAGTCATGTTAGGATAATCTAAGGCAACCTAAGTAACCAATGCTAAGTCCACTTGATAGTAGATCCATGGTAATGGCCGTAGACATCCTGAAATTAATTCTAACTACATAGTGAATCTATGATTTAAGACCAAGTTAAAGTAATCCAGACCCCTTATTATGCACTTAGTTTGTTGTAACATGAAAAAGGGGATATAGAGGATTAAGGTTAAATAAAGGTGTGGGATATAAAACTGAAAGCAACAAATGAAAAAACAAGAAAGAAAAACAAACAAAAACTCATGGACACAGACAACATATGGCGGTTACCAGAGGGAAGGGGGTGGAGGGAGGTAGAAGAATTAAAAGGGGTCAAATATATGGTGATTGAAGATTTGGCTTTGGATGGTGGGCACACAATGCAAGATATAGATGATGTATCACAGAATTGTACACTTGAAATCTATATTATCTTATTAACCAGTGTCACCCCAATAAATCTAATTTAAAAAAAGAAAAAGAATAATAATAAAAAAATTAAATAAAGGATTAAAAAATGCAGATTAGGAAAGTGGTGGGACAAATGTCCAAGTGTGGGAGAGGAAAAATAATTGTTCCTCTACTCTTAATTGTTCTTGGCTGAACCCACCCTGTAAAAAAATTAACAGGAGAAAAATATTAATTACATATGTACATACAAAAGTCCCTCAAAGATATGAGACTCAGAAGATGGCCAGAAGATTTAAGCTCTTTTACCATCCTGAGCTAAGGATGTGTTAAAAAGTGTTGGACGGGACAGTACAGGTAGGGTTGGGGATATACAGGAAAACTGTTCAGTGATGAAAAGTGCACTTGAGCTGTGTAATTGTGGTCAAGGAGTATGAGAGGAAAGTTCAGAGCTAGAAGTAATACTAATGTAAGAATTAAGGCTGTTTCTAGACTGAATTCCCCTAGTAGTGGGTCCTTGTAGTTGGCTCCCACTAGTAGTGGGTCCTTGTAGTTGTTGCCTAACTTCTCCCATACTCAGTTTCTTAAATGTGGGTAGGATGGTAGATAGTATGGACTGTCTATGTGTCTGTACCTGATATTATTGATAATGTGAGGACTTGAGGTACCTAGGTTCAAGGGGAAATGATTGGAAGGAAAAGGGTAAAAAATCAAGAGTATAAAGAATGTGTAGAGAACTGAGAAAAATAGAAAAGCAGAAGCATGAAGAAAGCAGGGATAAATGGGTAAAAGCCATAGAAAGATGATTTCAAAAAAGACTAAGGAACACATTCAAATAAAAAGTAATAGAAGAGCGAGCCAGGGAGAAAATGGGTTTTCAGTGGGTGGCAGCTGCAGTGGAGTGGGGAGATCTGGGTCTGGAGATTGAATGCCTGAACTGCTACCTGAGCATTTAAAGTCTTGGAGCAAGTCACAACCTCCACGGCAAGAAACACCTGACACTTAGTAGTCACTCAGCAAATATTTAAATCCATTTAATTAGGAATCTATAGTGTATTTTTACTGGCATACAAGTACTTAATGAGGGTAAAACTAAATAGTATACAAGTTGAACATAAGGACGATAAATAAGGCTGAGCAAACAGGAGATTCAGGGTGGGATAGCTCTGAACTAAAACTCCAGGATTTTGACATACCTTAGCTAAGGGTTATCTAATTCTTCTTTCTCCAAGACAGTGATATTTACTGAAAGGGTGAACCTAATGAGCATCTACTGGACTTTCCTGCCAGTAGCACACTGACAGTGCCTCCCTGCTATGTCTCCTCTGAGGTCACTCCACTAAGGCGTGCTTTATATACGACACCTCATTAGGCTCTGGAGACCTCCAGGATGCCTGGTGCAGGGAGCCATTCAGCAGGAACCCTGGTACTTCCCAAACACACCAGGGCTGCCTGGGAGAAACGCTTCTGCCCAAAGGAAGCCCTGCATTTAGCAGCCCTTTGAAGGCAACGTCCATGTGGCCACAGGCTTGGCCCTTGGTCCCAGCAGCTGATGTCGTGGTTGTGCTTTGGGTCGAGGCAGGAGAATCATGAAGAGGTGTGGGTTTGAGGGATGCTAGATCACAAAGTGCTGTGACCACAGCAAGGGTTTGGTAATCAATGTCAGTGACTGAACCAAAGGAGCTCACAAAGGCATAGATATCCCAGTACTTTCTCCCAGAGGGAATCAGACGCCTGTAGATGCTGCTGCTCATGGACTCCGAGAAGCAGGGTGTGTGTGTGTGTGTGTGTGTGTGTGTGTGTGTGTGTGTGTGTGTGTGTGTGTGTTTTAAAACTGAATTTTAATTAGATTGTTTCAACTGAACCTGGAAGTCAGAAATTGAATAAATCTCTCCAAACCTAGTTTAAGTAATACGAGAACCTATTCAACTTAGCTGTCTGGAAGACTTGGACATGAATTTTTTATTTTATTAACAACTTTATTCTCTGCTATTTGCCAAGCTATGGTTCAGGCATTTTGCTGAGTTGAAAACTGTGGAAATTTGTTGTAATTGGAAGGGAAAGAATCACATGTGGTTTCTTCCAAACCTTTTTCCAATTTTTTTCCCTTTTTTGTTCTGAATTCCATGGGAAAATTACCCAGAAGGGTCATTTTCTTTTTTAATGATGCAACAATGCTTGGTTTGCTTTGCCCGGTTTTATTTTCTAGCTGCATTATAATTACATTTTCCCACACGGCTTATTTTTTTTCTTCCAAATTAGTAGATATAAAATTCTGATGGCTCTTCAGGGAGCTAATCTTCTGATATTCTCTCCTTGGCTGTCCTTTGTGTGGGAATAGATGATGCTGAACAGCCCAGCCCCAGCCTTCCGGCTTTGTGGCAATCTATCACCCCAGGCCTTTTAATTAGCAGTTGCAGGTGAATCACTAATTGGCCCCACATTTGCATACATAAGCCAGGGAGTTGCAGGGTTACAGTTATAAATCTTAGTCACTTAGGCAGGGCATGAACGTTACATTTCATCCCTCATCCCTTCTAATTGCCTCATCAGCTCTTTACAAAGGGTTAGCCTATATTGGTAATTTTAAGCGGGTGAAAAATGACTTGCTGTATTAACATTAGAAAAACATGGTATTTGGAAGAAGGAAGAACTAAGAAAAAACAGAGCAAAGGCATTTACACAGAGTTTGTTGAGACAGCATCAGGGGAACCTGGTGCTTGAACAGTGGTACATAGTTTCATCCTTTTAGTGCTTTGAGTTCTTGGGTGGCATAAACACAGTGAACGCTAGCAAAGAGAAGACTCTCAAAGATGTACTTTTATGAGACAGGTCAGTTTAAGCAACAACAGTGAAGGCTTATTTTCCTTGGGCCCCTACTGACTTGAACCTTAAGAAATGTGAGAGAAATTCTGGCTTATTAATGTTGGATCTGATCAAAGGGCTCAGCACTCATCGTGACTCCTGGTCAGTGAGGATGCTATGGGCCTTCAGGTGGCAACTGTGCTCATCAAGGTTTACCATCCTCTGTTTCAGTGGTTCTCAACCTTGGCTGCACATTAGAATTGCCTGCGAATCTTTTTAAAATCCTGATTTCTGGGCCTCATCCTCCAGAAATTCTGTTTCTTTGTTATGGGGTGAGGCCACAACATTAGTAACAAAGAAACAGAATTTCCGGAGGATGAGGCCCAGAAATCAGGATTTTAAAAAGATTCCCAGGTGATTCTAAGGTGCAGCCAAGGTTGAGAACCACTGCTCTAGTATTTGGAGGCAGAGATGCTCCCAGCTTCTTGTCATCTGTAAAAACATTCCAATTGGTAATTCAATTAAAGACATAATTATCAACATTAAATACTGTTTACTGAAAGAATCACATGTGTTGAGGACTACACTACTCACAGGATAATACCCAAGTCCTTTGTCTGCCACACAGTAGGATGGAAGTACAAAGGCAGTTGGTGTGACAGATGCACTGATTTAAATGAATAAAGAACAATTTCTAAATTATATTTAGTTTTATACAAAACATAATATCATTATTTTTTTGAAGGCCATGATCATGGGCCACATGGGGCTCTCAGGCCAATACAGACAAGAGTATAATCAAGTAGGTATGGACACTAGTCCAAGGTACGTGTGGCTTACATTCCAAGCAGTGTAATTCCTTTGCTAGGACCCAAATGCCTCCAGAAATTCTGTTTCTTTGTTACTAATGTTGTGGCCTCACCCCATAACAAAGAAACAGAATTTCCGGAAGATGAGGCCCAGAAATCAGAATTTTAAAAAGATTCCTTGCAATCAAGTAAGCTAAGGTGGATTATATTTTTATTTGAGATGATTACAGTCCTCCATTCAGACACTAGGTGATACTGGCTCTACTTCTTTCTTTGCTGATTGCAGGGCTCACCAATGGCCATGTTGATTTTACCTCTCAGTCTTAGAGGCTGCCCTCTTTGATGTGGTATGATAAAATTTTTACAACCATTACCTAGATAATACCTTTTTCTTCTCCCATTCCAATGAATCTTGTGTTGCCTATTCCAATTTCACTCTCTTATTGCCTCCTGAAGAGGCAGGGTGCTTGCTTGCTGGGGATAAATAGAAAGGGGAAACAGAAGAAAAGGAGAAAATTCACATTGTATCTTAGGTTTTGCTGTGATAAGCTGTGTAACAAGCAACACTGAATCTTAGTGTCCTACAAAACCAAACATTAATTTCTCACTCACAGGTTTGTAGTCAGCTCTGGTGGCTTTGTTCCAGGCTCTGGATCAGATGCCTGTCTGTTCCAGGTGTCTCTCATTTAAGGACTATGGCTGGGTTTTCTCTTCTCCCAGCAGAAGGCAGGCAGAAGTGAACACAAGAGACCAAGGCAAACTGTACAAGTATATTTAAATCCTCTATGGAATGTGGGATGTATTATGTTGGCTCTCATTCCATTGGTGAAAGCAAATCATATGGCCAAGGTCAATATTAATGGCCTAGGGAACTATACTCTTCCCACAGGAAGAGTCAGAAAGGAGAATATGTATCAATAATGCAACCTACCCTTTATGGCTGTGTTTCAGTAGAGAGTTTGGAAAATGTAGTGATTCTTAGTCTCTGGGAGTAGCCCTGGGCCCTAGAGAATTGGGAAAGAGTAGAAATAAGACTTAAAATGTATTGTTACAGATTATGAATGGAGTCTTACAGAAATGCAAGTAAATTATTTTAGTTACTTTAAAAATTACTTTTGGTATTCGGACTTTATTTTCTTGAATGTAATGTTATTCTAAGCTTAACAAATAAGTCTTCTGGATTTTATGGGCTATACACATATTGGTTAAAACTTGGTGGCTGGCCTGTGAAAGGTTTGAGGTGAATTGGTACTATCACATTCTCACTTATCCTATAGGCCAGTGGTTCTCAACCTTGGCTGCACCTTAGAATCACCTGGGAATCTTTTTAAAATCCTGATTTCTGGGCCTCATCCTCCAGAAATTCTGTTTCTTTGTTATGCAGAATTTCTGGAGGATGAGGCCCAGAAATCGGGATTTTAAAAAGATTCCCAGGTGATTCTAAGGTGCAGCCAAGGTTGAGAACCACTGGTCTAGGCCTATGTTATTCTTCTGTGTCTATTCACTCCTTAGAAAATGGAATGTGGTTTTTGTTGGCACATTACTTTGGATAACTCTGTGGAGTTCTGCACAGCAAGAACATTGGCAACATTCTGATTTCTTACAAGCTTTATCTATCAGTCAAGTAGTCTATAGGCGTATTGATATATGTATTTTAATTTATCAAGTGATCTTTTAATATAAGGGCTGTTTGGCATTTTACTTCCAAAGAGATCAGCCATCTTGAATCAAGAATATCCAAATATTATTTAATTCCAAATATTCCAAAAATTTAAATATTACCTAAATGTGAAAATTTCAGTTTGAAAGTTTCTGGTTAATATTGCCTATAAATTGAGTTCCGCAACACTTAAGTTGTGAACAACAGCTGACTCTGAGTTGGGCTAATTGTGAACTAATACAAATTACTCTGTTGTCACTGTTGGGACTTGGGGGGCGGGGGTGGAGAGATGGCTTGTTATCTGAAAATACTTTTTATAACAATGGTGATACCTTGGACATAATATTTATTTCCCATGACAAAATAGCATTTCTTGATAAGTAGATTTTTTTAAATAAAATACCTTCTACAAATTAAAATGGGTTCTTTATTCTGTTGCAGTTATTTAGTAAAATGATGGAAGTAGAAAGGAATTTTGCTAAGTCCCAGTTTGGTGTAATAGTCAAAAGAGTAGATTTTAGACTCAGAAACATTGAGTTTCTCTCTATGATCCTTGGTACATTTACTTCATCACTGGGAAATTCAGTTTCCTCCTTTGCAAAATAGGGATAATAATAGTAACTACCTGACAGGGTTTTTGTAGGGACTAAGTGATTATGATCACAATGCACTCAGCACAATGCCTTGCTCAGACTACTATAAATGCTCAATAAATATTAGCTACTGATATTACTTGAATGGACATGTAGACCTGACATTTGAATCATTTAAGGGTGAACTTTCTATGGGGTTTTAAATCTTCCTTTTTATTTGAAAGAAGATTAAGTTTTTAAAAAATTGACACAATCTATAACATTACAATATAAGTACTAAAAGAGAAAGGACAATTGTAACCTATTAACTGAACATATGTATTTTTTCTTTTAGTTGTACAAAAGTTTAACAAGTATATTTCCCATCTTTGTTGAAGAAGTTATCTGAAAACCCTGTCTGGGACTTCTGAGACATATTGAACCTGCAAAAGTTCTTTGTGCCTTATTCATATCCTGTCTATTTACTCTTATTCTACCATCTTTGTCATTTATGGTAGTAGTTTTCAACCCTGGGTATACTTTAGAATCACCCGAGAGAAAATATCTGCAAATAATATATATGACAAGTTAATATCCAAAATATATAAAGACCTCATATAACTCAATAGTGAAAAAGCAAACAGGCCAATTTTTGAAAAAATGGGCAGAGAATCTGAATAGAAATTTTTTTCAAAGAAGACATACACATGGCCAACAGGTACATGAAAAGATGCTCAACATCATTAATCACTAGGGTACTGCAAATTAAAACCACAGTGAGATATCACCTCACACCTGTCAGAATGGCTGTCTTGGGTATTTATTTATTCAAATCAATAAATCTACAAACAAGTTTAAGCAGGGATGTGGAGAAAAGGAAAACCCTCATGCATGGTTGGTGGGAATGCAGATTGGTGTAGCCACTGTGGAAAACAGTATGGAGTTACCTCAAAAAACTAAAAATAGAACTACCATATGACCCAGCAATTCCAGTTCTGGGTATTTATCCAAAGAAATCCAAAACACTAGTTCAAAAAGACATATGTACCCCTATGTTCACTGCAGCATTATTTACAATAGCCAAGATGTGGAAGCAGCCTAAGTGACCATCTATAGATGAATGGCTAAACAAGATGTGGTACATATGTGAGTGTGTGAAATCTTGCCATTTGTGACAACATGAATGGACCTAGAAGGCAATATGCTTAGTAAAAGTCAGACCAAGAAAGACAAATACCACATAATCTCACTCATATGTGGCATCTAACTCAACAACAAATAAATTTAGATACAGAAAACAGGTTGGTGGTTGCCAGAGGTTGGGGTGAGGGAGTGAAATGGGTGAAGGATGTCAGAAGGTACAAACTTCTACTTATTGAATAAGTCATGGGGATGTAATATACAGAATGGTAACCATAGTTAGTAATACTGTATCATATCTTTGAAAGTTGCTAAGAAAATAAGTCTTAAAAATTCTCATCACAAGAAAATCTGTAACTATGGATGGTGACAGATGTGAACTAGACTCACTGTGGTGATCATCTAGCAGTATATACTAATATTGAATCTTTATGTTGTACATCTGAAACCAATATAATGTTGTACATTGATTATACCTCAATTTTCTAAAAAGTCAAATAATCAAAAGAAAAAAAAAAGGAAAGAAAATTCCTTATGCTTGCACCCCACCCCTGGATATTCCTACTTATTTGGCTTTGCATTGTTGAGAATCTCTGGACTAGATCCCATTTCTGGAATCTCTCAACTCCTTATCTTCTCTCTTCTTTTCACTATATAATCAAGTCTTACCTTCTTTGCAAAGCTATCCTTGATTTCTCAGGAGCCTCTCTCCCTGGCATCTTCACACCAGGTTCAGCTGGCAGCCTTTCATCTTTCTGGAATGTTCCCAGTTGTGATGTCAGAGGAAGAGGGCACAGGGACGGCAAACACCAGTAGTTAAATGCTGTAATCCAGAAGGAACATATGTCACATTTGCTTAAAATGTTTTGGTCAGACTGGCCACACCTAACTTTAAGGAGAGGAACAAGGAAGCCTAGTATGTGCCAGAGGAAAAACACAATCCTGGTGAGCAGCACCTCCATCTACCGCACTTGGCAACACCTTGCCATACTTTTCTTCTCTTTTCTGAATTCCCGTTGCACTCATCTGTACTGTATAGAAATTTATCATTTCATTGCATGTTATTTTGACTTTTAGATCTAGAAGAGACCTTAGAAATCATGGTTTCACTTCCTTGCCAACTTTAGCGTTTAAAACCTGGGGCAGGTTGCTCAATTGGTTGGAGCATGTCCCATACACCAAAGGGTTGCTGGTCAATTCTGGTCAGGGTACTTACCTAGGTTGTTGTTGCGATCCCCAGTCAGGGGTATGGGAGGCTACTTATCAATGTTTCTCTCTTACATCGATACTTCTCTCTCTCTTCCTCCCTCTCTAAAATCAGTAATAATAAAAAACCAAGGTGGGTTCCAATTTGTTTATTTTTAAACAAAATCTCCAAAACAACAAATGTTGTCAATTGCTTTTTTCCGTGAAGGACAAAACAAACTTATTGTTGAAATGGTACTGGGAGAAGTGCCTTTCTGCATCTAGCTGCTGCTCAGTATGTTCCACATTTAGAGGGAGCCTAATCTTCCTGGCACGTTTGCAGAATGGTTACCTCTTGTTCCCTGTTAGCCTTGTGCCCACTTTAGTGATATTAATGGCTACTTAGGAAATAAGACTTTTGGAGAAAGCTTTTTAATCCTGATCGTTCCAAAGTTTTATTGAATACATTTTTACCATGAAATAGCCTCAAGAGAAAGGCAGACTAGTAAACCAGACATGATCATCACATCACATGTATGGCAAAGTTTGTGCTTACTTCCCAGTGAAGTAAGACTTCTCAGGCCTCAGTGGAGACAGATGAATCCATCATTCTGTAGAAGCAGGGTGGGTCATAGCCTGGGTGGCAAGCTATGCAAATTATTAATGGGGATTCCAAACTCCACTGTGTCTACAGCAATCTTGATGCTGTGTTAGCAGCTGAGGGTCAAGAGGAAAAAAAGAGAAAAAATGGCGTGGGTGATACTTGGATTTCTTCTACTGTAAGGAAAATCCTTCTGTATATTTTTAACATTCTTTTTGTCTCTTCAGTGTCTGTGGCCATCTTAAAACCACTACATGATGCTGGAGCACACTTTTCTCTGGAAATCCACGGATATTTTTGCCATAAGGTTATTTGACCTCTTTCTTTCTAATTTTGCAGTGTCAGTCTTTGAGCTGAATAATTTCAAACAGATCTGCCTCCCAAGAACCCTTTTCTTTGTGGAGCAAACCATGAAGAAACACTTGACTGGTGAAATGATGAATACTCTCAACCTCACAAACTATTAAGAATCAATTTCTCAAGCATCATATCTAATTATTCTCCCTCTCCTCCCATTTCAATTCAGAATCCCAAGATTAAGGAAAAGCAGCTGAAAAAACAATATTTTTGGTTGGTGTTCAAGTACTACCCTTTTTTTGTTTTATGTAACTAAAATATAAGAAGGAGAGACAACTTCCAAAATCTGCCTATTTAATTGCCAAAAAAGACAGAATATGCAGAGAAAAAAAGAATTGTGCTATTATGCAGAGATAGCAATGATGATGATAGGAATATTAGAAGTCTTCTTGTCTAATGGCTCTCAAAGGTCCTTATGGTGACTTCAGACATTCTCTGAGTTGGGAGGAAACTAGGAAGTCCAGCTGATGGGGCTGCCTAGATGGCCTGGAGAAAAAGGAGGTTCAACTAGGCCACTGTAAAAAAGCAGAGAATGTGTGTGTGTGTGTGTGTGTGTGTGTGTGTGTGTGTGTGTGTAGGTGCAGAAGAAGCGGGATGATGGCAAGTGGAGGGCATCTGAAATGAGAAGGCAGGAATATAAGCTGCACTGCTGAATGGGGTAGGTGGTCTTTGGATCATTACAAAAGGCCTAAAATTTGTAGAAAATAATGTTTTGAGAATTTCTCATCTAGTCTAGCCTGTGTTTCTCCGTGTTTAGTTTCTCAACACAGATGTCCAAGATAATTTGAAGGTGAGAAATAGGTTTCATATACACACTTTATAGCAAGTTTAGTGTTTGAGCTCCTTTAGAGTAAAATTTTAAAATAATAGTGATATGTATCCTGTAACTCTTGCTGAAGTCCAAGGCCATTTCTCTTAAGTGCTCTGGAGATGGAGGACAACTGACGGAGTAGTGAAGACAGGTTTTGGTTGCAGGGAAGCCCAGCTCCCATGAGCTTATCAAAGAGGGAATTTACTGACAAACATAACCAAGCTGTGGGAAAGGCAGGGGCATGGGTCACCTCAAGGCTCTGGAAGGAGAGCCTCTCAGTGTATTGTCTCTTTCTCTCAGCCTGGCTGCCTCTGTGAGCAGCAATAATAGCCTCTGAGAGCTCTAGTCTTGTGCTGCCCAAAATGTCCCACCTGCGAAGCAGCAGCTCCCGTTAGTTCCCTATAAAAACCATCCAAGGGCAGGCCTGAGATTTCCCCAGTTTGTGCCACTTTAGTCACCCTGCCCCCCCCCCCCCAACACACACTTATGATCTGAAGGGAATGGACACTGCTAGGCAGCCATAACTAGAATGTGATATTTAGAGTCAGGCAGAAGTTCATCTCTTCAGAAGAGAACGTTGCTGCTGTCCATTCACCTGGTGAAACTATTTCTTTTCAACCTGAAAACTCTCAAAATTATCTGTTGGACTTTAGTTTTCTAGAATAGTAATCTTAAAAATTAAACTTAAGAGTTGGATCACCTGATTAGAAAACCCTTGAGGGGAGGGGTTATACTTTATAATACATCTATATCCTTTGCTCTTGCTTAGGAGAGTTTTGAAAATGTGCTCAATATTGACTTGGTTTGATGAATTGTGATAATAGATGGATTTATAATATTAATAATAATGATAGTGTTGGGGTTACTTATGGGAGACCTTATGAATTTGATTTTCTCTAGCAGATTTAGTTCCATAATTTGCTCAGTATAAGAAAAAATATTGGCTGAGGTTGTGAGTGGGCTGGGTGGGTAGGGGAAAGTTAGTTTTCAGCTCTATTTATATGTTAGGATTTAAAGTTATTTTGTTTTGGGGGAGATAGTGCTTTTTAAAAGTCCTAGATTTTGGATAATAGATTTTGCTATATGATACAGCTCACTTGAGATTTTCAAAGTGATTTTGAAAAGTGCCTTTTATAATTTTTTACATCACATTGTGGGAATGGCCAGTGTCATTTTGAACAGTATTAACCATGCCTGATACCTCCTCACCACCATAAATTAAGGTTGAATGCTGGCTGCAGCAAAGCTAAATGGAATCAACCTGTCAAAAACACCAATTTATGGTCCTGCTACTCACGTTTCTTGTTGGCTCTCATGACTTTGAGGAACACAGGGAACAAACTATCATGGTAGCTCCTATACCTAACTAATCCTGTCTAAAGTGTCTCCACAGGAAGTATTTGAGAGCAGTATTTATTTTCCCGGTATGATTTATGTAAACATTTGTCCCATTCGCAAGTAGCATATTAATGCCTGATTTTGGCCAAAAAAGGGGGGGAAGGGAGTAAAATCCTTCTCTGCCTGTCTAGACAGAGCCTTGTTAGTGTAAGTCTGATCATATGGGTGTTCATAGCAGTAATATTAATCGGTGGGAAATGAGCCAAGGAAAGACGACCCTATGTACCAGTTAAATTTACCGAGCCTACAGGATGGTTTATAAAGTCAACATGCTGGACAAGGTTTACATCTGACTAGGGAAATTGTTGTTTTCTGATCCCCAGTTGGCTGTCAGCCACTCCAAACACAAGACAGATGTGGGCTTTACTAGGGTCAGGGTTATCACCAGGTGGGATGAATACTCATTGGCCCTGGCGTTTGCTACTTTTCCTTTACTGATGAATAAGAGAAAGTAAAATAATTTCTGAATGCCTCAGCGGGGATGGTTTAGTTTTGCAAAGCTGGGAAGGGCCACCAAAACTCACCAGCACAGGGACAAACTTCCTGTGTCTCAGACATTTCTTAGTTGTTTGTTTGATCTGAGGAAGACTGATTCTGCTATCTCAGAGGGCAAAGGTTAATTCCTTCCCATAAAGATAACAGTGATAGACACAAACAAGGTATTCACTCTGATATACTGGTATTTTATCTGGGGATTAAGGCAAAAATGTGGGAGAATTGAAAACACAGAGTTTGAAGTAGCACCAAAGTAATTTGTTGGTGTTTGAAGTAGGAAATTTTTTATTAATATATTTTCTTCAGATAGAATTGAGGTATATAATAGCACGAAACCAATGAAGACTGAAATTGGGAGTTGTTTTCTGTGTTTGCTATGTGTCATGTGTGTAAAGCTTGCATATGTGATTCCTCCCACATGTGTTTGTCTTTGGGGATGGTTTAGTTTCCATTAGGTGCTAAGAAAACTAGCCATGCACCATGGTTCCCCCAGGACAAGAGCCAGACCTGAAAGAATCCTGTGTGTGGGAAGGCAGACCTGTGGTGAAAGCAGAGTGATGAGCCCCAATTTGAAGCTTCAAGATCCAGAGACATCACCTGACACTGGGCAGTAGGGGAGAGCGGGAGGCTGCAAGTTAGTAAAACTTTTGGTGTACTTCTGGGAGAAGAAAATGCTCACACAGCTTTTCACGAGGCTGGAAATATATGGCTGGTTGACATAATTTATTCTGGGAAATGCATGTTAAATTATATTCCAGATACCAGGTTATATTTGGTGGCAGACTAGAAAATAGTATACCGTTTGTCTATTTAGGGCTAAAAATCTCCAAGATTGCCTTTTAAGCCCACAATTGCCCATGAAAATAAACAGATGCTTCCCTTCTTGCTCAAACTGCCTTTCTCATCTGCTCATTCCAGAATGCTCTTATAAAAGTTATCTGCCTTGCTGACCACATTTATCTTGGAAATTCTTTTCTCCATCAATGGCAGCTTCTCATGTCACCTCATCCACTTTATGCTCCAGACTTTGCCTCACTTTGGCTTCCTCCAGGGATTCCGGGCCGGGTTTCATTCCCATCTTCCTGGCTCTGAGAATATGGTCACCCCAAGGCAGCTCCTTTCCAAGACTCCTCCTTGGTCTCCCTGCCGCTTGCTCAAAGCTCCAGTGGTCTGCCAAACTGAGCGCCAACCCCCTACTCCGGGAGGATCCTTTTGCTCCCCCACACCCAGTTCTCACTAAATTGAGGGCTCTCAACCCCTGAACTTTCCCAGCTGGAGCCTTTCAGCCTAACTGATGCCTTCTAATTGTGCTTATGCTCTTACTGTGTTTTCTTGTTAGCTCTTCCATTTATCAGTCATGACGCTTTGGGATCACTTTTGGCTATTTCTTCTTGCTTCTTCTCAGTGGTACTAATATAATTTCAGCGTTAACATTTATGAGCTGTTGACTGCTCTGGATGCCAAGACTCAACATAGTCACCGTCCCTCTGTAGATTGTCCTTCTCCGGCCAGGGCAGCGTCGGCAAACCCACCTGTTCACCTTAGTTGGGCTGAGGCAGACAAGGCCTTGCGAACATTGGTTATGTTCTGGTGAAGCTATTTGGGAGGTCATCTTTTCAGGCAACGCTCTGCCCTCCATGTGCTCCCTCACAACGTTTTTAAAACACTAGATCTGACAGTAAAACGATGAGTCACTGGGTTCACAGAAACGCTAGGCAGCATAGATGTAGTTATGGAACCCCAGGTCATAACTTTTTGTCATTTCTTTTTATTTTGTTGATTTTGTGGCATCTTTACTGTCTTATGGAAATTTTTCTTTCTGGATGTTCTTTGGTTGTGTCAATTTTTTTTTGTATGAGAACATTGTCTGGGGCCTCAACAGAGCTTTATTTTTTCCTTCTGCTTCCCTATTTTTTTTTCAAATGAAAAATTTGGTCAAATTATCTGACCTGTGTATTAGATTCTTGGGTTTGCAATGGACTGAAGGAGGTTTTCCTGTCTGGGAATGGAAAGAGAGGATGGGGAGATTTCTGTTGGGAAGCACTGTCCCTGACTGCCCAGAGGGGCCACAGCTGTTCCCTTCTCCCTTTTGCTGGAAAAGTGGCCAACATGATATGGATGAGTCCTGGAAATTCTTTCTGTCCATTTTCTGTGCTGTTTGATGCCATAGAGAACGTAGGTTATGAGGGGCTTTAACGCTATATAGAAACCCTATTTCTGTAGTATAATAGACTACATATGCTTGTATAAAAAAGATGTACTACAATTTAATTTTAGCTCCTAATTTTCTAATAGAAATCCTAAGTTCAAAAACATCAGGGATTAGTCTCTCATGTTCTTGATATGAAGATAAGCCAGAGAGTTGCATACACACACACACACACACACACACACAAAGAAGTGAAAATAAAATGTCTCATTATGTCCAGAGATTTCCCATGTTGTGTACATTAATTTACACTTGACTTGTCTGAAATAACACTGCCATTAACCTTCAAAACAAAATTGTTTTCAGATTTTTCTTTTGTGATGGCATCATTCTCCTAGAACTCATCGAGAAAGCTAACACCTCTATGAAAAACTTGTATCCCACAATTAGAAGTATTTACACACACAGTAGGCCATTCTCACATGGCCATTGAGAGCTGTGGTTGGGGCTTAGTGATAACATATCCATAGACTAGGTTTTTCTAGTACATTTATTCTCTACAAAACTATCTTCCTTCTATATGACATTTTTTGGTCTTTGTGTTAATAGTCCATTAGCATATTTCTCTTTTATTATAGCTCAAATAAGTTTTGAAGGGATTTCAGAGCAAGGAGGAAACACACAGATCAGTGTTTATCAACCTCAGAACTACTGACATTTGGGCTGCAAAATTGGGCATCACACCACAATGCAAATAGGAGCAATGTCTCTGCCAGCCCATTGGGAAATTTTGGAGCCAAGGCCTGCTGGCGGAGTCTGTATCAGGTGAAGATGCTATGGCCTTGTACCAGCTCAGTCATTTGTTAGACTATCAGAAAGAAAATGTGATCTTGGTTACCACCACTGACCACTGGCCACACTCCAAGAGGAATGTGGTTTCAGGTGGCACACTGAGGAGCAAATTAAGGTTGCTGATAATTGGTGGCTGTCAGCTAACCACAATTTTTGAAACTGGCAGCAAGATCTTCTGGGCAGGGGCGTCTGAGTGACACAGTTCCATGTCTACCATACAGGATAAGGAACCAAGCACACTCTTCCCATTGTCTTATATCTTTGTTTTCCTATAAACTCTTAACATACATTTTCTCTGTCAATAGACCTTTTTTTCTGCCTTCTGTATAATTGAGCCAAATATGACTTCCTTAAAAGGCCCTATTTTCTCAGTTCAAATATTAACAGAGTTTTAATTGGATATGAACTCAAAATTCTTATAATCTTCTTGGGCCAGTTGGGTGTGGCTATCCACGTATTGGCCAATCAACTACAGGGTCACATAGAAAAAACATGGTTGTATGGTGCTACTTCTGTGGGTGGAGGCTCTTAGAGAAGGAAAGTCATGGTCTGGGATGATATCTCTAAACGTTTCTACTAAAAATACATGCAATCATGTGCTGAGTTGGAACCTGAAGCCAGGTCCTATGCCTTTAAGTGTAGTACTCTTTCTAAAAACATGATGCCTTTCTCTTTGTCCTAAATCCTGTCATGTGAAAAGTACTGTGGCAAATAAAAATAATTAGCTGGGAAGGTATTTAATAATAATAAAATGTAAGTAACAAGAAAAAATTGCAGTTGTTAATAAACAATGTTAGATGAGATCAGCAGATGGAAAGAGCATTTTATGTTGAATGATGTCAAAGACTTTATGGGAAAACACTTTGGACTGATTGATAAAGATCATAAATGTGATCAAGTAGAGGGGATGGACATAGCACAGAGACCATCTGGCAGTCAGTGAACAGAACCTTTTAGCATGAATCAAGAATCCTGTACAAAGAGAGTAGGAAGTTATACTAGAGCTATATTGTGGAGAACTTTGAATGTTAGTGTAATAAATATGAACAATGAAAAGTTACTGAGTGTTCTAACGGTCACTTCTCACCAGAAGGTTTATCTACCTCCATTCAAAGTATATTTATTGAGCATCAGCTATTTTTAAGAGACACTGTGCTAAGTGTTATAAGAAAATAAAAAGAAAAAGAACAATTGTGACTTCTGCCCACAAGAGTTTATAGTTTATAGGGGAAAATATGCATACACAAATGACTATTGAATAAGTAAGAACATGGTAGGAGTTATAAGAGAAGTGTAGACCAAGTGTGAAGATAAAATGGGGAAGATAAATTAATCCCAACTGGAAGGATTATGGAATGCTTCGAGCAAGAGCAGGCATTTCAGTTGGTCCTTGAAAGATGGAGGAAATCTTGATAACACCTCTCCATGAAGGGAACTTGCTTTTTAAATAGAAATACCAAGGGCACAGGAATAGGAAATTGCAGAACAAATTAAAGGCCTAGGAAGTAGTTTGGCTTGGCTAGAATCCAAAGAGTATAAGGAGAAAGAGAGGTGAGGCCAGAAATATAGGAGGCCTGGATGTGGAAGGGCTTTAATGCGAAGCTGAGGAACTTGCACTTTGTTTTCTCAGTTTTGTTTTTCTGCACTTCTGTACTATTTACACATGCAGCAACTTCATTAATAGCTTCTTTTATTTCTCAACCAAGAATGGTTAGAGGGAGGATGAGTCTTTACTAGTAAAAAAACCCCACTCCTCTAATGTTCTTTTAAGTACCTCCAGGGGTTCATGTCCTAGTGATTGATACACACATGATGAATGGTAAGACAGCATGTTAGGGGAATGAAGAGGGAAGGAGAACAGTGGGTGGGATGAGTTAGAAAGGGGAAGTTATGGGCAGGAAGAGCATTGGAGCTGCCTCAATAGTGCATGTGGGTCTGTGAGTGTCAGAACCACTAAGTTCTTTTCTCCCAGCTTTACTGAGATATAATTGACATATAACACTGTGTAGTTTTAGGTGATTTGATACATGTATACATTGTGAAATGGTTACCACAATAAGGTTAGTTAACATCACTTTATGGAGTTACTACCAAGTTCTTAATTAGCCTTTTATTAATCTACACTTTCTACATGGGCAGTGTTAAACAGGAAACACATTTTTAAATAATTGCCAGGTTATAATAGATAGGATTTAATGGCTGAGTAGATGTGTAGATCAAGGTTAAGGAGGATTTAAGGATAATATCTTAATTAAAGAATTTGTTAACTAAAGGATAACATCTTTTTTTAAAATGAGGTAAAACCTGTGGAAAGTAGAAAAGAAAGAGTTATTTTGGTTGCTGGTAACATGGTGTACTCTCTAGTTGTGGCAGGATGCTATCACCATAGTAGCTACTGGTTGATGAAGATTCAGGTCCTACTCCCCCAGCAGTGATGCAGTAAGCTGGCAGAAAGTGTGAATTAAGTACCGCTCAAAATTTAATGTTCATAGAATCATCAAAGGAGCTCAAAAGTATTAATTTCCACAGCTTCAATTGGTTAGGGGGTGGAGCCTAGAAATCTGAAGTTCTAAACAAGGACTATAAGAAATTGCTACTCAAATGTGGCCATGAACCAACAAATTCCACATCACCAGGGAACTTATAAGAAATGAATCTTTGATCCACCCAGACCTACAAATCAAAACATGAATTTTGGATCTCCAGGTGATTTGAAAAGCATCATGTTAGGTGATCTTATAATTGTTCTGAGGACTGTTTGTTTGTTTGTTTGTTTTTCTTGTAAAACACCATCTAGCTGCTTTTATTTATATTTAAAATATATTTTTATTGATTTCAGAGAGGAAGGGAGAGGGAGAGAGAGAAATATCAATTATGAGAGAGAATCATTGATTGGCTGCCTCCTACACGCCCCACACTGGGGATCAAGCCCGCAACCCTGGTATGTGCTCTGACCAGGAATTGAACCATGACCTCCTGGTTCATAGATTGATACTCAACCACTGAGCTACCCTGGCCAGGCCTTCTAGCTGCTTTTAAACCAATCTACTTAGAGCCGGTGGCAGTAGCTTCCCACCACCATCTCTTCTCCCTCTCTTCTTCTTTGGGGCTTTAATCTTTTCACTGACATTTAGGAGGATGCTAACCATAACTTTTTCAGTTTTAACTTGAGTCAGAATCAAAGGAAAGAGGTCCCGAGACTCCTGAAGACTTGTAGGATGACGGGTAAGCTGGCTCGAGTGAAGATAGACATTCACAGTGACAGCAGTTGGCAGGGACCTGATGGATTCTTTCCAACTAGGCCCTCCCTAATTCACTGCTGAGAAGTATATTAGATATTGGCCAGAGTCAGATATGTGAACGTTTAGCAAGATCTGTGACATTTCACGGTGCTCTCATGCGTTGCGTACAGCAAGTAAGCCAGTTAGGTAAATTAGCACTTTGTTCTTCGGTCTCAGCCCTTAGAGAAAACAAGTTGTAAACAAACATAACTCAAATTCACACCTGAAAAAAAATTCACAATGGAGGTTTTCTTGGTAGTGGATGCACAAATATCAGAGGCTTGCCCTCACGCTGATGATAATGGGAAAAGTTCATACAAGCCAGAAATGTTTAAGTGGGACTAGCATTTTTGAAACTATAAAATAGGAACCCTTTGATCTAGTAGGGGTGAAAATTTAAATTTGTGTTTTCTTTACATACTTTTACTTTCTTTGAAATTTGTTTGAAAACAGTCTGGTGTGTGTGTGCGCGTCAAAGTTGTATTTTATTTGTTGCTGGCTTGTCTCTTGCCTCTGGGCAAGAGTCTGTGGAGTTCATGCTGCCCAACAATATGAGATTTCTTTTTATTCTTAAAACATTCTTCCTCAGAATAGACTGTAGACGGTATTGTAACATGTGATGATTCAGTCACTTAGCACACAGTTCGTCCCCTGGCTGCTCTGGATACGGGTACATTGTGCTTGTTTTGGGTTGGAGCCAAGTCTGAGCCACGTCCGTCTGCACAGGCTGGCTGGCTGTGCTCTGACTCCTCTGACTAGGTCAGCACTGGCTGTTACTCTCCTAGTCATCTTTTTATCTTCCTGGGTAATCTCGGGCTTAATTTGATTCCTGCCTTTAATACTTGCATCTGGCATCTTTCTTTTTAAAAGAATATAGGTCTGAAGCTTACATAGTCATCCTCATGACCATTTGGTTATTTAGAGTAATGTTTCTCTTCTTGTATGGAATTGGGGTCCATGATAACTCCAAAGAGAGGACACAGAAGAAATGACCTGCAAGTGTATGTAACTTTTTAGATGTTATGAAAATGTTCAGGTCATTTTCTTCTTTCGTCTCTCTGGTTGGTACTTGTTCAGAGAAGTTACCTTGGGGAATAGAAAGTTTGTTCCCTTCGAAATATCCATTGTCTCTGACTGTCAGCCCTCTGGTTGAACTGCTGTCTCCAGATTAAAGTAAGACCAGTTATATAAATTAGCTTCTAGGTTACTTTTCTGGAGGAAGTTTATCTTTTTGTAGTATGCTTTTGTTATGAAATATCACCTCTTGATTTTCCATCATTTATCTTGATATATTTACTGAGGGATTAATTTAGGAGATTACAGTTAGAGGTAATAGGGTTTGTTTTATTTACTTGATTTTAATATTAGTGACTAAATTTATTAACCTCAGTACTTCCTTTAAAACATAATGCTAAGAAAAAGGGAACTGTGAAAATTTTTGATGTGATAAATATGTACTGTATATTGATTATGTTGAAGGTTACTACCATATACATTTGTCAACATGCATCAATTTGTACCATAAAAATTGGTGAATTTTTTTTGTATGTAAATAATACCTTGATAAAACTGATAAAAAAAGAAACATAGTGCTAAGTAAAAAATTATGCAAATCAGGGATTTTTCTATAATATATAAGCACTATTCCAAACCACCCAAAATTATCTTCTCCCTTTTGCTCCTTTGGTATTACCTTAGTCAGTTTCAGCTACTATAATAGATTACCATAGACTGATGGCTTAGAAAAAAGACAGAAATTGGTACTAAGAAGTTGGGGTGCTACTATAACAAATACCAAAAATGTGGGAGCAATTTTGGAACTGGATAATGGGTGGAAGCTAGGAGAGTTTTGAGGTGCATGCTAGAAAGAAGTGTATTAAAGTGAATGGACCTACAAAGGCAGTTTTTAAGAGGGTTCAGAAAGAAAAAATGAGAGCTGTAGAGAAAGCCTATATCTTGTTAAAGAACACCTAAGTAATCCTGGACAGAATGTTGGTAGAAATATAGACAGTAAAGGCCAGTCTAATGAGGTCTCAAATGGAAAGGAAGATGTTATTGGACAATGGAGGAAAAGCTGTTATTGTTATAAAGTGGCAAAGAACTTGGCTGAGTTGTATTCATGTTCTCATGTTTTGCAGAAGGTAGAACTTGCAGGTGATGAAATTTGACATGTTGCTGAATAAATTTTTAAGCAAAGTGTTGAAGATGTGACTTGATTCCTCCTGACTGTTCATAGCAAAATTTGAGAAGAGAGAAATTAAAGATTTATTAAGCAGAAAGGAAGCAGAACAAAGATTTGGAGAATCTTAGCCCATCCATATTGTCTGAGAACATGAAGGATGTGGCCAAGTGGCAGATTGATAAGGATAGTAGTATGGATCAGCCATCTCAACAGAAGCCAGGAGCTACTCTCTAAGGCAATGGAAGACTGACTCAAAAGGTGATTCAGAGGTAATCAGAGCTGCACCTCTCCTTAGTGCCCAGAGTGCCAGGACAGGGTGTTGGGGTGTGGGCAGAGTGGTTTCAGAGGAGGGGCTACTGGTGCCTGCAGGACCTCTGTGTGTGCTGTCCTGTTGTCTCACATTACAGGCTTCACCCCAGCCACTTTGCTACAGTGCTGGCGGCCCCAGTGCAGCTCAGATCAAGATGACCATTCCTGGGAAGGCACAGACCAAGATGGCCATTCCTGGGAAGGCACAGACCAAGATGGCCATTCCTGGGAGGGCAAATTTTGGCAATGCGTGTGTGGTGCTGTCTCCCCCTACACACAAAGTACATGGCCTCAGGGGGATGGCTGCCTCTATCTAGGTTTGAAAATACAGAGATGTCTGTAGCCACAGGCACAGGAGAACTGTGGCATGGAGGTTGGAGGGAAGGGGTGTAGGATAGAGCCACTGTGGGTCCATCCAATGAGCAGTTGGGACGATGTTGCTACCCCAATGGGCCTGGAAAGCAGAGCATTGAGCCAAAGGGGACTATTCTTGAGCCTTAATATCATTTGCCCCGTTAGGTTTGGGACTTATCTGGGACCCATCAACCTCTTTCTCTGTTGGAATAGGAATGTGTGTTCTATGCCTGTCCCACTGTTGTATTTTGGAAGCACAGAGCATGTGTGGTTTCACAGGTTTACAGCTGGAGGAGAATTTACCTCAGGATGAATCCTATCTTGACTCTTCCCATGAGTTTGATTTAGGTGATATTTAGATGAGACTTCGGACTTAGACTTTAAAATTGATGCTGGAACAGGTTAAGACTTTTGGAGCTGTTGGGATGGAATGGATAAGTTTTATATGGCCATAAATTTTGGAGCCAGGAGCAGAATGCTATAGACTAAATGTGTTCCCCTAAAATTAATACATTGAAGCCTAATCCCCAATGTGATGGTATTTGGAGGTGCGGGAGTTTGGGAGGTGGTTAGATATGAGCCCTCATGAATGGGATTAGCACCTTTATAAAGAGACTCCAGAGAGCTCTCTTATCCCTTCCACGTTATAAGGACTCAATGAGAAGATGGTCATCTATGAACAAGAAAACGGGCTTTCTTCAGACACCAAATCTGCTGACTGAATTACTGCTTATTTGACTTAAATTAGATAAAAAACTAGTATGAGGTGGCCATTATTAACTATCACTCTTGCTGCTTACTAGGAATGGTCAGAGGAGAAACCCACTCATCACTGACCAGATATTTGCTAGTGCTCATTCATTCAGTAGTTATTGAATGCCTACCATGTGCTAGTCTAAAGACAAATAGGTGTGCTTAGTACACATCTTTGGCCCTAGTTCATGAATGCATGGGCTAGGCTTGTTTTCCCGAATTAACATAGTCTCCTGGATTCACACTGCTCAATTGTCTTCTGGAGTTAAAAACTAAATAAGAAAATCCTAATCTCCTCCCTACCTTCAAAAAAGAAATCTTTGTATTATTTCATTTGTATTTCTTTGCATATATTTTAGCTCCCAAGTGAGATTGTGAAGTTCCTGAGGGTAGGCACCAGGTGTCCCTGAGGCCAACCAGAAAAGATGCCTATACAGAGTAGGTTTTACATTCATGTTCTATTCTAGCACACACATACTTCTCCTGTAGCACTTACCACACTTCATTAAAATTATCCCCTTGCGTTTGTGACCTTGTGAACTCCTAAATGGCCCATGTTTTTTATTTATCATATTCTTAGCACACAGCCCTGAACTGGTAAGACATTTAAAAACCTCATTGACAAAGCTCATTTCTTAATATGAGGAAAGCTAAAAGACACAACTAACCAAAATATTTACCCTTTTGTTCTGCATAGTTACTTGAAATTGCTACCTCAGACTTCATACTTCATTTTCTAATTATATTGTGGCCTCTTTGGGATTATTTGTTATCTGAGTGTAATAATGCTAACAAACTAACACAGCTAGGTTTAGTTTGGTCAGTTGCAGAATGTTTTTGGTAGTGATCTATTTTAAGAAATACATTCACTCTTAAACCTGAAAAAAATTTTTTTCTACACCCTCTTTTCCGAGTAAATGCGTGTATACATTTACACATGTATATGTATCTACATATTTGCAAAATACATATATCCAGATATATATATACATACATACAGAAATTATACATACCCTTAACCTTACTACTGTGATGCACTCTGATATTTTTCCTCTATTCTATTTTATTTCTATTTTTTAAAATATAGGTTGTAGGAATGCATTTTATTGATTTTGTGAGTCACTACTGTAGGTTGAAGCCACTGCAGGTTTGGTTTATTGATTAACCCATTGATATTATCACATATATCTGTGTTAGGTGTTGAAAGGAATAATAAGAATTATGAAGTATAGATCTAGACATTAAGTATTACCAGGGGAGAATTGGTAAGCAAAGACAAGACCCTGGGTCCCTGGATTGGATAGAGGACATTCTGAAGAAAGGGAGATACGAGCAAAGGGGTACCAGAGCCAATGCTTCCTTTTTTCCCGTTGCGTTTTTAGTCCAATGTACACCTATCTTTCAACTGGACTGTGAATACTTACAGGGCCTAACAAAGGTTCTAGGCTCAATGAATAACTGCTAGAGAAAAATAAAGAGCTAATATTTTTCAAGCACTTACGATGGGCCTCACAGGCATGTGTAGTGGATGCTGTTGATGCCCTGTTCAAATCCCCTTACCTGCTGAGTATTGATTGTTAATGCTCACAGCTACCCTCTTCTCCATGGAATTACCAGCTATACCTTCTGACCTTCTCTTTTCCTAAACCTCTAAAAAGTGGCCCATGACAGACTATCGACTACAAAAGCCCAACGCCCTGCCTCAAGACGGGGCCAACTCCGTAGTACAGTTCCTGCTCCAGAGCTTCCCACCAGGTCGGGCTGAAGCTGTCTTCAGCTGAGACCACAGACTCACTCAGTTTTCCTGCCCTGCCCTTCTGCTCTCTCAAAACATCACATTTACACGAATTCCCACTTCAGGCCCTGCCTCCAGGGAACCCAACCGAAGACAACCTGGTTCTGAGCAATTAATAGTATTTTCTGTTTCACTCTCAGAACAAGTCTTAGAAGAAGCCGTGCATAGATGGGGAAGCAGGACTGAGCCATGAAGTCACAGAATGGCACACTGGCTCACACCCAGGCAGTCCAATCTGTGTCAGTGCTCTGCCCCAGAATACATAGTGCGTCCAGGGCCAGGTCTGTGCCTGGCTGACAGGACAAGTGGGCACAACCTTGGTGGATGGGCACCTAGGGAGACAGTACGGTTCCCTGGTACTGTATTTTGATTTATTTACTAGCACTGAGGAAGTTATGTATGTTAGTATTTTAAAAATTTTTGAAGTACAACATAGAAATATTTATTAGTTAATTCCAAATTTGCAGGTAAATAGAGAAATTCTCAACTTCTCTCCTATCAATTCAGCAATAGACAATTCATTTTAAAGGTAAAACTAACATGATGACAGATGATATTCGTATAATTTCAGTTTTTCATTGAGTTTGACTAATTCCAAGACATTTGATTGAAACTTGCTTGTGCCGGTGTATAAAATCCAATTTGCAGTAAGTTACTTGTTCACTGCCAAGGTTAATAAATAGTTTCTAAGCTACAGAGAGATGAGGAAAGTATTTGTAGTCAATAAATTGCCATTCTCTCTTTTTGAAAAATGTTATTCTGGGTTCCTATATTTCATTTCTTAGCTCTGGTTACCACTGCCTGCTTTCTATAACTATGTTGTCATTTACCATGACCAACACAAAATATACTTATCACAGTATAGGAGTGTTCTGTGTGTGTGTGTGTGTGTGTGTGTGTGTGTGTGTTTTCTTTCAGTTCTGTTCTACTTTCTGGGGTTTTTTTTATTAACCAAACTGCAGGATTAAATGAGATTTTAACTGATTTAGAGTCAAAACCAAACTTTTCATTGGTCTTTTCGTTAGGAAGATTAATAGTTCAGTGGTTGCAAGCTGCAAAGATTGGATAGGGCCATTTCAGCCATTAAGAGTCTCATTTCGGGGACTGCAGATTGGAGCTGGTGGCCACCTAGTGGAGGCTGACAGCCTTGGAGTCGCAGGCGTGGGGAGGTGGTGGTGGCTAAAGCAGTGGTCTCCCCAGCACAGTGGCAGTAATGATAGGCTAGGTAGCGGCTGCCTGCACACTCTGAACCACCACATTGGTGCCGTGACACGCCATCAGCAGTAGGTTTCAAGGTTGTACACAGTAAGCAAAGTGCATGAAGGCCATTGAGTAGAAGATGAGTGCTGTGATCATGCGGCTGCTGCTGATGTCTGGAGATACCTTCATGTTCCTAAAGACAGGCAGCAGGACCCCAAAAGTGTGTGCTGGTCAGGTAATCCCGGAACTCCTGGTCTTTAGATGGTCCCTTGCCCTCCTTCAGAGTGCCTCCCTCGCCACTGATCACAGAGCCATGGGAGCACCAATGCATGAACAGCCAGTTCTCGATGATGTGGGCCGTGGGGCACAGCACAGGAGTTCTTAGGGTTGCCTTCATCTGCATTCTGGTCAGCTTATCCCAGGGGGAATTATAAATATGGTTATTATTTCTATGGTACATGTTGTGAAAAAAGTTAAAAAGTGGTGCTAGATAACCAAACTTGCTAGAATTCTATATAAAATAGTACCAATTGGTCATGAATGAGCGGTCTCTTTCATTTGCAGAAGGTTTTCACGATTGGACCACAATTTAACAGCTCTTCTCAGAAAAGGTTATTTATATTTTTAAGTATTGTATTCCGATGATATTGTTCGCATTGATGACAATTTAGTTGTTTGTGACCCCTTGCTATCTGTTATTGGACACCACTCTGACATTCTCAGGTGAATGGCATAATTCCTTTCAGTAGAATAATCATGTACTGTAGCTTTCTTTTCCTTAAAGGGACTGATTTTAAGCCTCTCCCTCTGTTTTTGTTGCTCTGTGAGCCCTAGAGGGTGTGAGCATCTCTGTTTGAAGCCTGCCATCTTCACCAAACTGTAACGTGGGAGCGGCTGCTTCTGTCTTGTTCACATAGCATTCCCACTGCGAGACAGCCATATAATAGGCTCTCTGTAGACATCTGGTGAATTATAATGGCTGTTGATTTTGGGAAGGGGAGGAACCCAAAGGGAGAGGATTCTTAAAAGGGTAAGCAAGGAAGTGAGAGGAATTAGATTTTTTTCTTTTACTGGATATAGGATGGAGTCTTGGGCCCTTTTTACTTACCCTTTAAAAGTTTGGTTAACTTTAATTCATATCTGGGTTAGACAGAGATTAGATGTGATGAGAATTTTATTATAGTTATAAAGATTAAAAAATCATTTGCTATTATTAAATTTTTGTTTGTGCTGAATAGGTACTCTACCACATTGTGAGGACACGAAGTTCATGGCCTGACATTTCATATAATTTATTTATACCTGGCTTCGCATGTAAAACAATTAAGAAGGGCTGAGTCACCTCAGAGTAAGATAAGAAAATGTTCTCTATTTCAGTCAGCCTAAACTGTTGAGGAGCTGAACTTCTTAAGGTGGAACATGCCCTCCTGGCATGAGGTGGGGCTGAGGGTGGGGGGATGGTAGCTTCCTCCTCCTCTGACCAACTCATGTTTCTTTTCTTTTTTTAAAATAAGGTATTTTATTGACTTTTCTTTGGGGGGTGGGAGAGAGAGAGAAACATCTATATGAGAGGAAAACACCAATCAGCTAGCTGGCTGCCTCCTGCACACCCCCTACCAGGAATTGAGCCTGCAACCTGGGCATGTGCCCTGACTAGGAATTGAACCAGCATCCTTTCTGTGCATGAACGATGCCCAACTAACTGAGTCATACTGGCCAGGGCTCATTTTATTTTCTTAACCAATTTACTTCTCTTAATATCTCACTGCCTTTCTGATCTCCACTTCAGAATATGTCTAAGATAACAAGGAATGTTGGGGAAGCATTATATTTAGAGCCAGGCCAGTATTTAAAAAAAGTTATCTTAAACAGTAGCAAATTAGCATTTTCTGGATGTCAATGTGTTACTAGAAAGCTACTGCTTTTCAGTCAAAAGCTTTCCCACCAGAATGAATGTAGGTTGTAAAAACACAAAAGAAAAGTCACTGGTGGCTAGTGACTCATTTACTAGTCAGATTCATGTACAAAACCCTGTAGGTTGAATATAATTGGGCAGGATTTCAATTTAATTCAGCAATCACTGGTTGAGCAAGATCTGTGCTTCTGTTTGCTTTGCCCCATGTGCATGTATTGAGGCAGTGTGAAGTATAGAGAAATTGTTTTTGACAATGCTGTTTGGAAAGACTTGACCTAAGTTGGTTCAGGTTTTTTTTCCTGAAAGTTCAGTGAGGCTGGAATGAAGATTGTAACTCGAGTTGTGTATAAAATAGAGAAAGAGAAACAGAAAAATGCAACTCAAAGCATTCTGCCAACTCGCACAGTTGCATATATTTTTCCCCCTGATGTGATCACTTTTTAATTTCCCCAATTAAGATTTTTAAATCATTTATAGGAAGGAAACTGGCTTTCACAAGCGCTCCTATGCACGTATTGTAGCGTAAGTACCCTATAGGCTCGGGTAAATACTGATTGACTGAAGAGATGCATTACTCAGACCTAGCGATGTAGCATCATTGCTTTAGGTTGGGACGGTTTCCTGAGAGGTTTCAGCACAATGACACTGATTAGCTGCAAGACTAATTGCTCTCCACCACCAATCTTGAGCTAATTGTGCCCAAGGGTAAAATAACAGGCATGGTGAGGCGAACTCTTCCAACATATGCTCCTAAACCTTCCCCTTTGAATTGGGAAAGTGACCTTTTGGTGAACAAATGTTCTTTCACCTTCACTGTTTAGAAGTTGTTAACACTAGGCCAGCTGCATGATTGATGCACGAACTTTCCTCTCTTTTGTGGAGTAGGTTCTACTCTTTCCCCCTCAGAGCTGTGAGTTTTTTATGTTGTTTTCCTTTGATAAGGTGGCTGGGCTACCCATAAATTTGAATGTATTTTTTAATGACCTGGTGGCTGCTTAAAGAATGTTATTCTGCTTTGTAGGCTTCTGGCTTTTCTTCTGTGGCTCACAGTGCTGGCTAAACTTTTTGTGAATGTGTCTTTCTATTAGTAATCTGTTGAAATTAAAACACAATTTTTAAGCTGTATGTATTTCTTGCTTATAATTGGGCAAGTGAGAGTTTCTTTTTTGAGTTTGGTAAAGAGGGCTGATCTTTTAACATCACCCATAACAGGTTTCAGAGTTTTCCAAGTGGAAGAAACATTAAAATGATAGAAAACCCAGTACCAATATTCTTCAATAACTTTTAATTTGGGGGCATGAGGGTGGGGAATGAGGGTGGGTACTTCCTTGAAGTCCATTATTATACATATCGATAAAGGGAGAGATAGCTTGATTAAGAATATAGACCCCTGACAAGATAAAGACCAGCTATTCCCTGATGATGGCAGAAACATGTGATCATACTCAAAATGACTACAATTAGGTCACTTTTACTGCTCTACAGTCAAAAGCTTTCCTGTTGGATACGTATTTACCTGAGTCTATAAGGTACTTAAACTACAATATATACTTAGGAGCGCTTGTGAAACCCAGTTTCCTTCCTACAAATGATTTTAAATCTTAAATTGTAAAAAAGAATACAGACTTCAAGGGTTTAGCATGTCATCTTGGGGAAACTACTTATTCCTGTCTGTGCCTCAATTCTCTTGCCTATAAATGGGAATAATAATACTACCTACCTCTTAAGGTTGTTGTGAAGAGTAAAGGGGTTAATATATACAAAGTGCTGAGAGCAGAGTGGTGCTGATGCATTGTAGGTGCTACCTAAATGTTAGCTGTTGTAGAATCTCGGAACAATTCTGCAATCTCAACAGCTTTAAAATCATATGCTGGTTATATTGTTATTCTAAAAATAATTTATTTGGTTGAAAAATGGAACCTGAACTGATATGAGACTATTCTTATCTCTACTTCTTCCATTTTGGTCCCTCTGTCTCCCTCTCCTTCACTTTGTTTCCTGAGATCTCTAATTAATATGAGATTGAGGGAGGTCATTTTCTGAGGGTCAATAAAAACTTGCTGGTCCCAGTTCTTCAAACGCACATGGAGGGTCCTCTACTCAGAAATTGAGCCCTCTTTCAGGTAATTCATTTGAGTTGGTGAGCTCTAAAGGAAACATAACTATATTAGCCATTGACATTCAGAGTTCATTTCTTAAATCGCATTTCACATTACTTTATCACATAATCGTATTTCTTATCCCAGTACCAAGCTGGAGGTATGTGGTGTGTGAATACAGGTAATGAGGCAGGAAGGGCAGGCCTGAGCAGCAAGATGCTGCAGAGCAAGTGGCTATAGAGGAGGAGAAAGAGGCAATGGGAACTGGAAGGTAGCATTGAAAGGGGGCTGGAGGGGAAACCTGTGCTGCTTGCAATATTGCTCTCAGGGTCCTTGGAGCTTTGTGGTTGCCTGAAAAAGGACAGAGTTCCTTCACCTATCTCCTTCCTTCTTCGTTCCCCCTGCCCCCTATTTACTTATGGGTACAGAGCTAGCCTGAGTCACAGCACTGCTGTCCATGAAACTGACCCTCCTCAGCCTCATATTTTATTACCTGCCTTCCCCTTTCTCTCCTGGGGCTCCCCTTCTGCTGTGCCAGGCTTAATCTCAGTTTAAAACCTGCTGTTTATTCCTACCTGGCCAGGGTCAGGGCTCCCACTAGGATGCCCCATTCAGACTTATGTCCCCTCCTCTAGAAATGCTCACCCCTTTATACAGAGAAGTCACTTCCGTAGGGAGCCCCTGTCTGAGTCCCTGACGAGGTAAGGCTTTTCTATTACACTAGGGGCCCGGTGCACGAAATTCGTGCACTGGGTGTGTGTTGGGGGGAGTGTCCCTCAGCCCAGCCTGCCCCCTCTCACATACTGGGAGCCCTCAGGTGTTGACTCCCATCACCCTCCAATCGCAGGATCGGCCCCTTGCTCAGGCCTGACGCCTCTGGCCTAGGCATCTGGCCCGGGCAGCGGGGACCTGCAGTGGCAGCGGGGGGTGCCACGATTGCACGGGCTCCGCCCCTGCCCCTGCAGGATGCCTCTGGCTGAGGCGTCCGGCCAGGGCAGCGGGGACCCACAGCTGCAGCGGCCCCACGATCATGGGCTTCGCTTTAGGCCCAGGCAAGGGACCCCTAGCTCCTGGGACTGCCAACTTCGACCGTGCTCCACCCCTACTTCCTGCTATCACTGGCCAGGGCGGAAAAGGCACCTGATTCTCTGATCATGGCTGGGGGGCAGGGCAAAGGGGGCCCCAGGGCTGCCTTTGCCCTGCCCCCCAGCTCTTAGCTCCCCCCTGGGTTTCCAATCACTATCAGTGGCAGGGGGCTTCTTCCTGCTTTCCCTTTCGCCTCCCTGCATTGTGCCTACATATGCAAATTAACCGCCATCTTGTTGGCAGTTAACTGCCAATGTTAGTTGGCAGTTAATTTGCATATAGCCCTGATTAGCCAATGAAAAGGGTAGCTCGTACGCCAATTACCATTTTTCTCTTTTATTAGTGTAGATATCTTCCCAGTGCCTACCTCTGCTGACAATGACACTTTTTTTTGGCATGAATGGTGATTAACTTCTACATCCTATGCTAGACTATAAACTACAGAAGGGGTTTTACATTCACCCTTTATAAAAAATATGTTTTTTGCTCCCTGCATGCCCCCTACTAGGGATTGAGCCAACAACCCAGGCATATGCCCTGATTGGGAATCAAACTCTGACCTCCTGGTTCATGGGTCTATGCTCAACCACTGAGCCAGACCAGCCTGGCTACATCCATCTTTTATTTACCACTGGTCCTCAGTCTGGCACAAAGTAAATAACCTCTTGATACATACTTCTTCTAATGAATAAGTGAGGGCCCCTGGGAGCACACTGGTGTGTTTTCTGCCAAACATCCAAGCAATGAAGCCATCCTCAACCTCTGAGGACACCAGTGTGTGAACATGAACTAAGGAAATTGAAAGGAGTAGACCAGGCAGCTCTGGCTCAGGTGACTCCTGTGCCCGTGGATCTTGAGAACATTCAACACAGATGGGTGTAGCACGGGTGATGGGGCGCAGCATGGCTGGTCTCTATTGGAAGTGCTCGGTGGTGGTTACGGAGAAGACAATCATAATTTATGGGTTTATAAGACACTTCCAGAGAAATAGAAATTCATTAGAGGCAACTTTAGTTTTTTCCCCTGCAATTTCAACTGTTGCTTTCTTCCATGACGGAAGACTGTAATAATGTAAAACCTTATTTGGGCTGATTTTGCAATTGTTGACAAATGGTACAAATTTGCGCTTTCTGTGGATTTTGCACAGTGCTGGTGTATTCATTACTTTATATGGATATATCTCAAATCCTATTATAGAATGACTTATTTCTCATTTCTGTGGTCAGTAAAAACAGAAAAGCAAAGTGTCACATACTTTTGTAGTGTATTGTGAAATTCTGATGATTTGTTTGTAACAAAGCTTTTTCCCCCCACAACCTCAAAATAACTGCCAAATTTCACTTCAGTGTATCAGATGCATGAATTATACTCATGAGAACTGCTTACATCTCTATTACCTACAAAACTTAATGCCTGTGAGTATTGCAAAATACCAGTGATATTGGAAGCTAGACTATTAAGTGCTGAGTGAGAATTCCTAGTGCTTTGTGCTCTAAGGTGAAGGCCTGGATAGTAGATATGGGTGTAAAGGTATGAACTGAATGATTACTGTTCAGGGAGAAAAAATATAATTACATAATGAGAACAGGAGACCCAGTACTTGAAATTATAATTTGTATTTTTGGGTGAGGGGTGTGTGTGTATGTGAGTTTTTGTTTCATTTTATGTGTATGTTACTCAATCACTTGCTTGCAAGAAATTGGAAGTAGGAACCTGATTAGGGCAAATATGTACGGGCTTGATCTTCTAACTGCCTACTAGAAGTAAGATCAAGAGCTTGACTAAGTGGTATAAGATATGCGGCTGCCCTGGCCGGTTTGCTCAGTGGATAGAACGTCAGCCCTAGGAACTGAAGGGTCCCGGGTTCAATTCCATTCAAGGACATTAAAAAAAGAAAAAGACAAGTGCAGCTGGATTGCTGGGTTCCCATGTATGGCTTTATCTCAGTTTGATTAGGCCACACTCTGAAAAATGTCTTCTCCAGCTAACAGAATCTTGTAGAGTTTTGGTGTCAGGGAATGGCTATTTCAAAAGCCAAACATCGCCCTAGCTGGTTTGACTCAGTGGATAGAGCATTGGCCTGCGGACTGAAGGGTCCTGGGTTCCATTCTGGTCAAGGGCACATGCCTGGGTTGTGGGCTCGATCCCCAGTAGGGGGCGTGCAGGAGGAAGCCAATCAATGATTCTTTCTCATCATGGATGTTTCTCTCTCTCCCTCACCCTTCCTCTCTGAAATCAATATAAATATATTTTTTAAAAAGGCTAAACACCCTCAGAAAAGGTTACTTCTGGAATAAAAATGAGATAGCCTTAGATTGAGGGTGCTGTTTTCTTTCTAGTACCAGTGATCTGTTGGGCCCTAATTCTGAGTCATGGAGATTGATGTATGTGGAGATAGGGCAGGAGCCAGACAGGGAGCTGGCTCAGTAAGAGCCTCCAAAGTCAATTTGGGCCTCTATACTATTGGAGTAACTAATTTAGCAAGAATTGTAAGTTATTTTGTTATTCTATTATCCCCTAACCATCAATAAAATCTTATTAAAACTAATAAGCTAATCTTTGGAGACTGAGGAGTCCTAGTCCATGCTTCAGAAGGACTAACAAAAGAAGGAACATTGTCCCCTACCCAAGATCAGAGTGAAACTTCCAGCAGAGGACTCTAGCAAAGGACAGCTGAGTCTTATCAGGGGAGTCTGTTTGAGGCTGTAGCTAGGAAAGGCATGGTGACAGGAGGCTCCAGTGCAGGAAGCTGGGGCCTTTTCTAAGACAGACATGGATGAGCATTCTTAGAAACTGTTAGTAAGTGTAGTCCTAGATTCCAAGAAAAGGGATCATGAGAATTTATGTCAAAGGGATTTGGGAATAAAAAATAGTGCAGCCTCATTTCCTACTCATGGGCTTCTAATGGTTTGTGAGTTTACATCTATCTGTCCTCTTAAAGAGTTTCCTCTTGAACCTCTTAGGTCTTCCAGGGAGGAGGGAGGAGGTCTAGCTCTTCTGGTGGTTCCATCTGCATAGGAAGGAGGGAAGGGAAGATATTTTGAAAGAGAGGGACTGCACAGTAGAGGAAAGAGAACATTTTTAATGTCTTATCTTCTTTCCACTGAATACTTTGTTCTCTAGCTCTGCTTAGCTATAATACACTGAGGACTCCAGGAATCTTAGACCCACTTCAGCACTCTTTCTCTGTGTCATAAGTTGGTTATTGTCAGACATTGTAATTCTACCACTTTTTTTTGCAGCTGCTCTCTGATCCTCCATCCCTTTTTGCCTCCGTGACCTACCTCATGCTGCCTTCTGCTAGTCAGGGCTGTTTACCCATCAAGCACCGTGGGAACCATGTTGAGGACCAGGGATTTTCAAAGGCTTACAAGGAAGAGTAAGTACTAACTAAAGAAATCATATTGCCTACAAAATACAAACAAACACTTTCAAAATTAAAATGAATAAATCTTGAATTTAATAATACATTCTTGAACAGATTTTTAATAAGACCTCGTTCATAGTTAATTACACATTCATTTTAATGTGAAGGGTGGCTGTGTTGTAAAACAGTTGTTGTTATGTAGGTTGGGTGTGGCTTCCAAAGTTGAGAGTTCCTGGGCCCATTAGGATCTTAAAATAGAAACTAGTTTTCACTGACTACTCTAAACTATCCCCTGCCTCAAATCCTTTCCATATTATGTTGTCACCCACCCAGATTTCTTCAGCTAGAGTTAATAGCTGGGATATCATCCAGCAGGAAAAAATATATTATTAAAAACCTAGTGAAGAAAAAAATTCATTTCCTTCCCAAGGCCAACATCCCTGGTGTTTAGACTACTTATACTATAGAATGCTGACTTGGAGAACTTACCATCTGGCTTGGAATGAGGCAGGTGTTCTGTTGAAAAGGAAGTTACTCAGGCTGGTGAGAGAAGCAAGATGTTGCATAGCTGATTCCTTCTCAACCAGTCCCCGGTGAGCAGGCTCCTTTTTCAATCTGCACCTGCACCTTCCATCCAGACCCAGGGTTGCCTGGGATTTGGAGCAACTGGTTGCCATGTTGGTTGGTCCTTGGGGGTTGGGGTGTAGAACCTTGCCTGATGCCAAGAAGGCATTTTCCTTTTCCTGACCATAGAAAGCCTAATGCTAAATATGTCACTGGAGAAGGAGTTTCCCAATGACAAATAATGAACCTTTATAATAAATTCTTTAGGTTTGTGGTCACTGTTTTTGGTGTATGTAATGCATGAAACAGACAGAGCCTGGAAATCTGTACCTCCTAATCAATGTCTTGTTCTGCCCAGCTCCCAGATTCAAGGAGCAAAATCTCAAGGGCTCCTCTTTCTAGCACCATCATTCTCAAAGTAATTTGGGGAGTTGAGTCTGTAGGCTGGAGGATGCAAGGTGTGAAATATGCACCATAAGCCAGGCCTGGCAGGGTGGCAGTTTCCAGCAGTGTAGTGTTAAGGCCAATAAGCTGAATTTGAAGCACAAGGACCATTGGGAATAGAAAAATGCATCCACACTGTGTCAGCACCATCACTCCAAGTCTAGTGTGCTTATGCCAAAGATGGTATCGTGGTCTCTTTGGATGGCCTGATTCCAGTCATAGCCTGGTTTTATTGCCTGTCTCTGTTAGGGGATCATAGTTTGATGACTATTGACAGAATGCCCAAAGAACATTGGATTGGGACCTTAGGAGACCTGGATCATGGCCATTAATTAGTTGAAGGATTTCAGGAAAATCCCTTAATCCTATGTATACATTTCTCATCTATAAAAATGAACATATCTTACAGAACTGCATGAGAGTAAAATGCTATAAAATGTGTGAGGAACTTTGGGAGTAAATGTTATGCCTTCTCTGGTGAGGGAGTTGAGGTCAAGTAGAAAAATAAGCTAGGAGCTCAAAGACTGGGGTTCTAGTTTGAGCTTCGCCATTTATTAACTGGTTAACCTTGAGCCTTTAGTCTAGGTGGGGCTCTGTTTCCTCAAGAGTGCATAATAATCCCTATACCTCAGAAGTGTTGCAAAGTTTAAATGAGATGCTGTATGAGGTTATCACCTACACAGTGTTGATAGTTAATTGAAACAGTGATTAATCTGGTGCCTGGCTGTTCTCAAGGCAATTAGCTGGCTTATTTGTTTTAATTAAAATTTTTGGTTATTATAGTCTTGAGAAATCTCATATTTATTGGACATTAGATTCTCAAGGTGTGCCTATGGCATTTACCATGCACACTGGAATGGGGGAGCAACCAGGTGGAGTGTTCCTAGAAGCCCTTTCCACTCTTCAGCTCTCTGAATTGCCCACTGGATAGGATGCACGTTCCAACACTCCCCCTTTCAACAGTTTGTGCAACTGGAGGTTTGGAGGTGGGTTCTGAGAGGATTGCCCAGCTGATACTCAGAAGGGCTGAATATTTGGAATCAGCTACTTGAATTGAGGAGCTTCTGCCAGAGCAATTGGCCAAAGTCCCCTGGATCTTGCTTGCTGTCTGGCTGGATGCAAAACAGAGAATCAGATTCAAAGTGTCTGGACAAACCTCAGAAGATTGCAGGCATGTTGGCTCTCAGAAGGGAAGGGGCCATGCTTTCGATCGACTTGTGGAACACTTACCTTGATAGTTCTGTGTGTGCCCTGAAAAGGCACTGCTGTTTGAGAAATGAAGTATCAAGCAGGCTCTTCCGTTCTCTCTTTCTTGCCCTTTTTCTTCTGGCTCATCAGAGCCTTCACTAATGATATCAACAGTGAACAGGGCAGAAAGCTCAAGATTGCTGCTGCTGCTGCTACTTTTCCCCTTCACCTGGCTTTGCTGCTTTGGGATTTGAAGAATGCTAAATTGCAGGTCCAGTTAGGGCTGCAAATGGATAACCTTGCTTTTTGATCTGAGAGGCACAGTGCTACAGGATAACTGCCTGTTCCATCTTTCCATCTGTTTAGCCCCTAAGTGTTCCACAAAGAGCAGCTGCAGTCAATTGGGCCAAAAAATAAAAAAAAATTTAAAAAATCAAATCATTATTTGTCTGCATGTTAAAATCCGAGAAGCTGCAGCAGTTTCAGGAATGATAGTCTCATGGCAGGGCCTCAGGACAACTACTAATAAATCAGTGGTCATGTTAATTGACTCATGGGCTATGCCCAAATAAGACAGAGTCAGAAATACACAAGCAGAAGAAGACAGACACTCACTCCCAAAGACAGATGAGAATAGAATATGTGACTTCAACAGGAGAGAAATGAAAGCTGGTTCTCTTGTTCCCATATCTTACTGAAGGCTGGAATAAAAAATCTCAGAATGATAGAGACTGAATTGGCTTTGGTGTGCTTATACACTATAACAAAAATGGTGCAGCCAGAATGACTAATGTTTGCAGCAAGACAATCAATTGCCTGTCGATTTTTTTTTCTGGTATGATTTGCATTCCAGTCAACCAAGTAAATATGTTGAATAATAAATGAAGACAACAAACAAACAAAAAATAATGGGAAGAAAGGTAGGAACCAGGAGCTGAAAAATTAGTAAGTTTATTGCAAATCCACAAAATGACTGGAGGCAGTTATTATAGAATAGATTTTTCTTCGGCTATACATCATTTTTCAATACATTTTGATGTGATTCTATAGAAGAAGTTTATTCGCTCCTTTTTCTTAAGGGGAGAGTTGGTTCTCCTTCTTCTCCTTCATCTCCCTGATCTCGAGCCCATTCAGAGGTAATTAAAGTTGGAGGCTATCAGGCCCGGGGAGGTTTGACACGGTGCCTCAGTCAGTAGGCTGCAGGTACCATGGGAGCTGGAATCAGAGGCTCTGGGGCACCACAGGGGAAAACTGGTGCCCTCCACTCCTACTGGAAGGCTGTTCTTAGGGTAGGGAATTTAGATATTGAAAGGGGCCTGTAGATCTTATAACATCTCCGCATTTTTTGATTTGACGATGTTTCTCTCACGGCAGGCAGGCTGTGAATCAGAATAAGAGTTGGTTCCCATGTGGTTGTTACTCACAAGCCCCTTTGCTCTGCTGACAAGAGCTAGAAGCAGGGAAAGCTGACCAGAACCAGGAGCATGGGACACTTGTTCTTTCCAGTTCTTCCCACAAAAGAGGAAAACCTGGAAGAGCATTTTCTTCTTATTGGATGCCCTAATGCAGTGACAGAGGCAATGAGTGTCAGATACTGCTGTTGGCAAAGGGACAGCATAGTACTCAGCACTCCCGTGGTTTCTTCAGGGCACCCATACTTGAGCTAGTATAGTTAGACCTGCATGGTTCCCACCTTAAGCAGGTGGTTCTACAGATGTCTGTGTTCAGTCTTCCCATAGCGAGACTAATAGTTTTTTTGCTATCCAGCAAAGGGGCACAGTGGTAACTTCCACTGCTTATAATATGACCTTCCTGTCTTCAGAGGGCAGTGCCATGAAGTGGGACAGAGAGACCATAAGAGTAGAAGGAGCTAACTTGGTATAAAACACTCACCATAGTGTATGTAAGAAGGGGACAGTATTGATAGAAGGCTCAGTTCCCAGCTTGTGAAGGGCTAAAGAATTCCATTTAGAGCTGAATAACTAGAAAGGTTATTAGTGAGGTTGAGATAACTTATCAAACCACCATCATTACTGTCATCATCATCATAGTCAAGTTGTATAAGTTGCCCTCTATGAATGTTCTGTGATAAATACTATCCTAAGTGTTTTGTAAATACTATTTCACTTAAAAAAAAACACAACAAATCCACAAAAAACCCCGAGGCATATCAAGTTTATGTCCAAAGTTATTACTGTATACTTACATTTGCAGTTAGAATCTGAACCCATGACCACCTGATGGTGAGACCTGGGCTTTTAGTCACCATGATATTCTACCTCTGAAGTCAGGTTGTATAACTTTAATGGAAGGAGAGAGAACTAAGAATCTTCCTTTGTAATGTAATGGATCTGGGCCTTTCTCAAATTATTGTATTTTTTAAAAATTCTTTATTGTTGAAAGTATTACATATGCCCCCTTTATTCCCTCATTGACATCTTTTAGCCCACTACCATCCCCTACCCCAGACCTTCACCACCCTATTGTCTGTGTCCATGGGTTTGCACATATGCATACAGGTTCTTTGATTGATCTCTTCCCACCCACCCACCTTCCCCCACCTTCCCTCTGAGATTCGACAGTCTATTTCATGTTTCTATGTCTCTGGCAAATCATTGTATTTTAACTTAAGAAATACTGAGTTTCCTGAGTGGAGCCCACATCCCATAAATGAGTTAAGGGGCCTAATGGAACTACCTTGAGACTGCTGCCAAAGCAAGTTAGGACCTACCTTTGTGTCTGACTTACTGCCAAGGACGAAGTGCAAGACTGGGAAATGGGAGAGTTTTGTGTTCCAATTTCTAACCCCTGCCTCAGAACTCTAATAAAGAGGAAAGATTGTTTTTCCACAGAGCCAGTGCAAGCTGGCCATGCTGTGCCTCTCGGGCCAGTGCAGGTGGAGCTGCAGGGCTCCCATCTTTAACTTTTTGGTTCCACAGATGTCTGTATCCAGTCTTCCTGTGGCAAGACTAATCGTTTTCCCTGAAGAATCTCAATGCTAGAATGTTTCAAACCCTATTGGACATGGCATCCATACAAGTCTCACTGCTGAGAATATGCTGTGCATATATGCTTAGAATTGTTACCTCTCCCTGGTGCACTGTTTCTTTTTTCATACTGTAATAACCATCCTTATTCCTAACAATTACTTTTCTGCCTTAAATGCTATTTAGTTTGAAATTAATATAGCTAAACCAGTTTTCTTTTTATCTGTATTTTATCTGTATGTCTTTCTTCATCCTTTAATTTCAAGATTTCTTGTAGGGCTCCCTAGCAGGAGATCAGAATCTCCTAGTAGATGTTAAAGTTGATTGCTGCCACCGCAGCCTTTCCCATGATCTTTTCTTTTCTGTGATTCCTAAAGGTGAGTTAAGCACAGTCCCTAGTGATGATCTACCCCCAGTTCCTAGAGGAGAGTGACTGCCCAATTCAGAGTCATGTCAGTGAACAACACGTACAACACAAAGGAAATGTTGTTTGACATGAATATGATGTTCAATGGGAAGAAAAACCAAATTCCCAGGTATTTAGACATCCAAATTTAGGTTAGTTATTGAAAAACATATTTTATATGATACTCAAAGTTTATTTTTAAGTAATAGTTGATCTTTCATGCTGTTCAGAAATTGAGCAAGTACAGAAGCCATTGGGGAAATTAGTGAATTCCCGAAGTTTTAGCAGTCTGTAGTTTTGCTGCAATCTTTACTTTTACTATGTTAAACCTCAGGAAACTACTTTGTATATGCTGAGCTCTTCTTCTGACTGCCAAGAGAAAAGTTTCACAAGCAGAGCAGATGCATATCTACAAATTTATAGCCCAGAGGTTAAAAAGCTCAGGGACTGTTATGTCTAAAGCTCAAGTTTTAAATTTGTGAGATAACTTATCAGTCAAGTTCTGATTCTGTTTTCTTCCTCAATTTCTCCTTGAGTTCTCCAGTCACTTCTTTCTGTTTTGGGTGATGGGAACCTTTGTTCAAAGTATTTCTAGAATCCTATTTTTGTACACTTCTGTATTTGCTCACTATGTCCATTAGCCTTTTGTCATTATTTAAGTTACTGATTGCTAGATGCCCTCCAGTATCTAGTCTTTCCTCCCCTGCTTCTTCTTCTTGTATGAGAATCCCTGATTGTAGCTCAGCATTTGGCCACATGACTGGAGACTACATTTCTCCCCTCTTTTGTAGCTGGGTGTGGTTACTACAAAAGAGAGGTGTGTACGAGAGCAAAGGTAATGCAAGTGTCTTCTGGCTCATGATCTCAGAGAGGGTCTTAGACACAAAGGGTACCCAAAGGTCTTGTAAGAGACCTCAGGAAAAAAGAGTAAAGAGTGGTTCCTGGGCCATCTAGGACGGAAGAGGGTTTCAGTGAGTCTTCTGTTTTATATTTATATACTTTTTATTTTTACATAGTTTTACATGGCATTTCTTTTTATATAATACTGCATGAAAGAAGTTCTATATATTTCATTTTCCATAAGTAGATTATTACAGTATGATGTGATAAGGTCTCTAATACAAGTATGAACCAATGCTGGAGGAGCAGAGAGGAGAGGAGCATGGCCCAGGCATGGCCCAGACTGGTGAGACTAAGGAAGGCTTTCTGGTCGGGTGGGGGGGGCGTGGGGGGGATATGAGTTCAGCCTTGAAGACTGAATAAGGGTATCCAGAGATTTATTCAAGCAATCAGTGGAGGGAACAGTACTCAGAAGACAGAACATTATGAGTAAAGCCATGGCAGCATGAGAGAACATGGAGCATTCTGGGAACTGCAAATAATTCATTATGATATGAACATAGGGTAGGGGTTGGGGAGTGGCAAGAGATGGTGTAGGATAGGGGGAGGGGGCTTTATATGCCATGCTAAGGTGTATATGAAATTTATGAAGCTAGAAGGATTTTAAGCAAGGAAGTGACATGATTTGGTTTGCATTTAGAATGACCACTCTGGAAGCAGTGTGGAAAATGTATTGAAGGGTCCCAAAGACTCTTTTTTTATGAAAAAGAATGCTTGGTTGATTAGGTTCACAAAACAGAGAGCAAGATGACTATACTAATGCATCAGTCTGCAGCATTTTCCTCCAGACAAATGAGGGGGCTTGATTTCTTTCTGCTATATAGTCAGAATCTACCAAGTATTCCCACCATTTTGAGACTGCTTCCCCGAAAGCTAATCCTTTTTTTGTTCTGTATTCTTAACAAACTGGAACAAAATTTCTCAATGTCTTCATCCTTTTAAGATTTAATGGACTTCAAAGTGACCTTACATACCTCTCTCAAGGGTATTTAGAGGGCAACTGGGAAGGTCTTTACTGCCTATCTTAATCGACTATTCAACATGATTGGTGCTAGTGTATGAGCATGTACCCCAAGGTCATAGTCAAACATTTAATTCCAAGATTCCTCCAAAAAAGCTCAATCAAGTGTCTTATTTTGATTTGGAAATAAATGTGGAGGTCACTGTTCTGCATGTACTGTGAAAGTTTCCTGAATATGTTTCCTCTAATAAGAAAGACTGGAGGTAGACACTTTTTAGAACATCACTGTGTTTTATGAGCAGTGATATTGCTCTTATTGGGTCTCAGAATTTTATAAAGCAGCAAAGAATTCTGTTAAGCAGATATAACCGAGGCTTGTTGCCAAATTGCTATCTATGGTTACTATGAAAATCAGTGAACAGGGATGTAGGATATGCAGCATAGGCAATGGAAATGTGTTCAAGTTTGGTCACTAGTTACGCAGGTCTGTTGTGAGTATATTCAGGGTAAACTCTGCCTTTGATCCATTCAGAGTAGAAATACAAGGTGAGTCAACAACATTTTTGGTGCATCTTAACTGGCATTAAGTGAGGAGACACCACTGGATTTTTTTTCCAGAAAAGAAAGTTCCTAAACTCAGAATTCTGACCATGGCTTTGGTTTCTTACTGAACATCTGCACTTAGGAGGAAGTTAGATTAAGTGATCACCCCTCTGCTCTTCACAAATCTCATGGCAGGTTGTCTTTATAGATGTGTAGAACCTAAAAATACTTCTCCACTCCAAAATTCTCTGTTCAGCAGAAGAGTAGGGACCATATGATATTTAGGTAAGGCAAACAAAATGGTGACATCTAACAGGGGCATGAAAGCTAGGCATGAAGTCAGAAGTTGACATTAGAAAGGGCAAAATGATCATATATTTTTGGAAAAGGTCATAGTATTTATCTGGTAATACAAAGGAGCCTAGTTGTTGTCCAGCAGACAGACAGAGAGACTATAACATTGAAGACTGCAGAAGGTGACGATATTTGTTCAAGGGAGTAAAACATTAAGGGTCCTTTTCTTAGTTGAGGTTTTAATTGAATATGTACTGTGCAGTTCTGTTGATTATGGCAGCTACTTTCCTCTTCTGAGGCTTCCAAACCTTCAGACCTTCCTGGAAGACCTCAATGCCAGCCCCTGGGGAAAATGCCACAACCCCAAATGCCCTGCCTAACCCTGGGGTGACCATCTTTAACTGCTGGGAACCAGTTGACATGTTCCCCAGATGTCTAAGGTACAGCTCTCTCAGTCAACTATTCCTATCAGTAGCTTTTCTGGTAAATGGTGTAAGGTTGTGGCAGCAGGGAGAGCAGGGAAAGAAAAAAACTTTTCTTCAATATTGTGTTTTTTCAAATACTTCTCTGTGACCATCTTGAGTGAGAAGGTTGCATTTCTCATTTGGTTCATGATAGCATTAGCTGTGTTCCCATTATGGTCACAGAGGAAAGGACATTTTCAACCTAGACTCTTCCTTTGAGCTAATGGCTAACCTCCTTCCTCCCAGCCATAAGTTTGGGTAAAATGAAGTCAGCAAAAGTTGCTGATTAAGGGGCAGTTGGTAGCCACCCTGATACCATGACTTCCCTTCCCCCTATCATGAAATGATGATTATGAGGGCTTCATCATAGTATTTTGCAGTGATGGAGAGAGGATAGAGACAGACATATTCACAATAGGCGCGCGCGCGCGCACACACACACACACACACAATTATATATATATAATTGAAGAATGAAAATGTATAAATATGCCAGTGGTTGGACTGGTTGATGGTTGTATGCTGGGAAGTGGGTGAATTCTAACAAGTTTGAAATTTGGAAGAGAGATTGGGGTTGGGGACATTATTTCCATAGGCCAGGCCAAGCAGGCCCCTGGCCAGGCCCTGTGCCTCAGGGGCCCTGGATTTTGGATTGACTTTGTCCAGCTTTTCTAGGTGCCCCTCTAGAGATAGCTGGAAATGTCAGTGCACCAAGGATGGGTCATCCCAAGAGGACTACTTGATTGCCCAGCAGGGTCTTTCTTTTTTCAGGACTGTGTGCATTTGGGCCACCATAATGGTGCTGGCAGGCTGATTTGGGGTGACTCAGATTGTTTATAGAGACAGGGATTGGCACAAAAACATTTGCCCAGATTCCAAATGCCCTAGGGGTGGCCCTGGCTGCAGACACAAATTTGGAAATAGTTTGTTATTAAAAGTCATGAAACTAGATGAGATCATGTGGGAGTGAGCGAAGATAGAAAAGGAGCTCACACCGAAAGTCCTTGGGGGTTATGGGGTTGACATATCAAAATTCCTACCTCTCTGTGTTGTGTACTTTTGATAGAGCTTTGCTCCAGCAGTCATGGGAGCTCCCCCCTTATTGGACAAGGGTTTTTCTACATGGACAGGCTGCAGTGCAAGCAAGGTCTTCATAGCAAATGCAGGCAGGTACAGAATGCCACCTTCATGTGACTGCCTTAATCAGATGGCTTCAAATTTTAATTATTTTTCCTCCTCATTTAGTGTGGGTGAACAGAACTAATGTAAAATGACTTGTAGAAATAATTATTTAGATAAATTGCACTAAGATATTACTACTAGGAAAAAGGAGAAACATTTTCCAGGGGGAAGTATAGACTGATGAATGTGTTTGTGTAAGGGAGGTCGGGTGGGTAAGGTGGGGTTGCTTTTTTCAGCTTTTCCATTTACTTCTACTTATTTTGGTCCCTTCTGCTTGTATGGTTTCCTGGAGCCTGGATTTACTATCTGCATCAGCCAGAACAATTGAATAACTAACACTTGACTTTTGGCTTTGTAGATATAGAACTGGCATTTTTATCTGAAAAATTTTTTTTTTTAACATTAAGCAGTTCCCCACTCTTCCTTCAATTGTCTGGAAATTTTAGTTTTGGATCAGAATTATCAACACTTGCCTGAATTCTTTCCTTGACCACTTACATTAAGTAAAAACCTTCCCATCTTCCTATTTCCTAGCAGGGGCTTGCACCAAGGGTCCTCAGTGAAGATTTACTGATGTTACTGAAGGCTATGGTCTAGATTAAACACAGGAGTTGGAGAATGATAATTTTCTTGAATTCATATCCGTAAAAACCTAAAACATTAAAAGAATCATCCTCCCCCGTGAAGGCGGAGCCCCTTGAATTAAATAGGTCAAAAGATATCTTCTTTGTAGCCAGTGGTTTTGTATGAGATGAAGCTAATTAGAACACTTTTGGCTTTAAACTCAGTGAATTTGGTGCTCTGGAATAATGTTTGTGGAGGTTTCCATGTCAAATAATTCATTTGCTTCTCTTGAACTTACCCTTGGATCCCCCTGCCTGTCATCCTCTAAGCTTTCCAAGATGACATCTCAGCATTAGGGGGGCAGGGAGATTTACTGCATGTGAATGAATCCTTGCAGAGCTGTCTGGGAAACATTAATCAGTCCAGGACTTCCCTCAATGTCCACTGACTGGGTCACACACACAAAGGATCTAATGGGCCACTCTGAAAGGGAAGATAGGCAGCAGAAGAGTATCATATAAGGCTCTTTTCTGAGATAGGAGAGTAGAGGCTACTGCTTACAGTATTTTGGGTATGATCTCAGGCTAAGGGGAGGGTTTGCTGCTCATCTGTTGCAAAGTCCAAAGGATCATGCCCTTGGGTAAAGCGGCTTGAAAATAAGAGGGTACAGAAAGATGGACATGGAAGAAGAAAAGGTTTGGGGAGGATGGGATGAGGCAGATTGGCTTGCAATCCTTATCAGATTCTCAGTATATTTACACCATAGACTTGTTGGTTTTTAGAAATGCAAGTCGAACCCACTGTTCTAAGTTGCTGGAGGTTGAGCTAGTAGTCACTGACCTCTTATGAGCTGTGAGCTCTCCAGGTATGATCCTGGTGTGAGAGGGTGATCAGGTATCAGGTGTCCATCACCTAGGCAGTATATCGTATGATCTTATATAATTAAAACTATATTCCCTACTCATCTGTGTTAGTGCTTTGTTGGGGTGTGTGTGTGTGTGTGTGTGTGCGCGCATGCGCCTGCAGGAGTTCCAAGCAGCATGAAGATACCCAGTGTCTTTGGGCCCTGAAAGGAGGCTGTGTGTGTATTGGGAATGGGGGATGGAGAAGAGGAGACTACACCAGAAGGATAGAGTTTTCCTAATTTACTGATTTGTCTAGGCTGGCCCAGATCACTTGGGGGTCAGTGCTTCCTGGATGAGAAAGTAAAGTCCTGAGGCAAATAAGTCTGTGCTGTGAAAGCCATTTCCCCCCAAGTGGGTCTTTATTCATTTTTGGATTTTACTCTTGTTGTAATTCTCCAACTAAATTCTTCTGAGTTGAGATATAAGGAAAGGAGAGGTAGGAAACATCCAAGAATGAGCCTGGGGAACAGTAGTTTTGCAACACATTGAAAAGGGGACTTCTGGGGATGTTGCTCTGTTGCAATAAATCCAGCCCTGTTTGCCCCAGTTTCTTTGAAGACTTTTAGCTTCCCCTCCCTTAGCCCTTTTAATTGGGGGGGGGGTGTTGTTCAGTTGTCCTTAATTCCTGATCAGTCCTGGAAATCCCGGTGGACATTTCACATGGAAATGTGTAATTTCTGATGGGGATTGGGAACACTGACACCTTTTCTCAGCCAACTAATCACATCAAACCTGGCTCTGAAAAGCCTGAAACACAATAATATAAAAATGATTCCATTTCTTTAGGGGATCTATAGTTCAGGAAAGGACACTTCTTCCTAGGTGGAGGGCAAGTTTATGGGCTGTGGATTATGATAGGCCTGGTCTGAATCCTGGCCTCACCACTATGTCTGACATTATGTCTGGCCCCTCAGCCTGAGCTTTCTTGTCTGTAAAATGAAGGTCACAGTACATTCTTAGCTGTGTCATTGTGAGGATGAAATGAGATCATGAGAGTGGGAGAGAGAGACTGGTGAGTGACAGGTTATGAACATGGACTCTGTCCTGACCCTATTACTTGCAAGCAGGAGGACCTTGGCCAAATCACCTAATCCTTTTCTGCCCCCCTTTCTCTCTGTATGATGACCACAATACTACCTACTCCACAGGTGGTTGTTGGAATAAATGAGATCATAGATGCGGAGTATGTAGAAACCAGACTTATAAGGAATTTGCTGTTATTAAAATGGTTTTCACACTGGAGTGTTCAGTACAGGATAGCTATTGGAATTATTACTAAATGCAGATCAGTTTGGCATCTCTTTTGCTCATTTGGATTGCAGTGGCCATTTCCAGAAGGCCTTCTTTTGCTCAGAATTTCCACCAGATCAGTCATGGGCTTTTTCCGGCCTTTGCTGTAGATCACTGTATCTTGTGTTTGCATGACCTCATCTCTGCTGCAGGTGATTGGCAGGGGCCTCTGCCTTCCTTTCCAGGATCACCGAGCAATTGTCCCTTCAATGTCCCTTCAATGTCCCACCTTGAAGCTTGTAAGCAATAAAGGAGCCATTCACTTATGAGCCATATGTTGAGATGGATTTCTCCCCATCCTGTCCTTCCCTCCCTCTCTCCCTGTTTGTTTTCTTGTCATCTTTACAAGCCTCTGCCTAATAAAGGGACCTGAAAGGCAGCCCGCCAGTATTTCCAGAGCTCTATTTTACATGTAAAAGACAAAGATTACTTCCTACAGCACAATAATAAAATTTTCCACTCATTGATTGTGACTGATCTGTGGTCCTTAAGTGCCAACTGTATATTTTGGTACTTTAATTTGTCACTTCTTCAAACACTCTGTTCCCTGAGCTGTATTACCTTTAGTTTATTAAGATTGCGTAGATTAGTGACAGGCATGATGGAGCCTTTCTTCCTGGAGCCAACACCACCCAGAAGTGTAAAGGGCCATTTTATCAAGGGACGGGGAGGGCTACAACTTTGTCCCCGACAGACTCTAAAATTTCAGACTTGCAGAGAGAAAACCTGGGGTGCTGGGGAGTTAATGCAGAAGATAATACTGGGCAAATGCACTTTGGACCTTGTGTGTGGGGGGGTCTTCTCTTTCTTAAATTTGTTTTGGAAAACAGTGGGTGGGAAGTTGAGAAATGAAAAAGTTCATGTGTGGAAGATGAGAACACTACATTCGTGAAGCATAGGCAAGTTACTTAAGACCTTTGAATGTTAATTTCCATTTTATAAAATAAGGATAATAATATCTGCCCAGCTTACTTTGGAGAATTAAAGTTATATATGTATCACTTCATAAATAATTTCAGATATAGAAACTATTTATACCTTATACTTTAAAGTTTTATAACCTTAAACTGTAAAGTCCCTTTAAATGTAAGGAATTATATTTTTCAATGTGCTTTCTCATACTTAACATGTTTTGCTTTCTCTCATTTATTTATTCGACAAATATCTATTGAATATCAGCCATGCATCAGGGACTGTGTAAAGCACAATGGACACCAATGTGGCCTTCCAAGAGCTACTGGCTGTGTGTGTGTGACACAGATGCATACAGAAGCACTTATGGGAACGTACAGAGTATTGGGCTTCTCTTATTTCTCTCATTTTATAGATGAGAAAACTTGAGGAACTACAGGATGGAGCTGAATTTGAGCAGATTACCTGGATATTAGTATGCTTTTCTATACTCCCTCATGTTTCATCTTGAGTTTGGGGCATAGTAAAGACCCAGGACAGTGACTGGTGACCATAGGTCTTGATTGGTTGGCAGGAGGGTAGGGAAAACAGAGTCCACCCATAAATATATCCAGGAGAGTTTTCCAGTGTGTCCCACATAGAAAACAGCCGGAAGTACTGAGCAATGTGAGATCCAGAGGGCATTGCCAGCATTACCAGTCTATGAAAACATTGTGAAGTCCCTCCTTGTCTCTAGGTATGGCAACTCTCTATCAAGGTTGATCCAAAAAGCCAGGGAGAAATGGCGCTCTAGGAGTCAATAGGAAGCAGATCCTCTGGGGAAGCAGAGATGGATTCTAAATTGTGGCCACATTGGTTTCCAGGAAAGTTGAAATTCCCACCATACAATTATTTTTGTGTAAGTGTGTGTGTGTGTGTGTGTGTGTGTGTGTGTGTGTGTTATAGTTTTTCCACCTATAAAATTGGCTCAGTAATTATCTGTACACAATGCTCATCTTATCCTGAAAGCTAATTTTAAAACTAAGCTATTAATTGATGTCCATAATTGCACCCTAATAGAATTCTTTTTTAAAAAAAAAATATATATATATATATATATATTTATTGATTTCAAAGAGGAAGGGAGAGGGAGAGAGAGAGCTAGAAACATCAATGATGAGAGAGAATCATTGATTGGCTGCCTCCCGCATGTCCCTTACTGGGGATTGAGCCCGAAACTCAGACATGTGCCCTTGACTGGAATCGAACCAGGACCACAGGCCAACACTCTATCCACTGAGCCAAACTAGCTAGGGCCCTAATAGAATTCTTTACTTAAAACATTTAACTGTCACCATAGAAAACATTAGAAATGTTGAGACCAATCTAAATTGCTTCCTCCCATTTATTATTTAACAATGTCACAATAACTGTGAACATAAAGGGAAAACAAAACAAAAGTATGTGATCAACTCACAGACTTGCTAAAGAGCACATCTTTACTCATCCCAGATGAAATCATAATCACTTAACAATTAGTCTTAAAGAGAGGTGAAACCTGTGTTTAGCACGTAAATTAAGAATGGAATGTTAGGATCAGTCTTCAGGTTCTTAAATGACACTTAACATTTGTGAATAGTAAAATGCCAAGTGAGATTAAATGGCAGATCTTTTGTGGATTATATTCTCCAATAAGGATTTCCATCCTTGCATGCTTCTGACATTGACACTTGAGCTTCTTAGCCTCACTGAGTCTTAGAGAGAATTCATAGCCCTTTGCAGGGAAGCTTGCTGGGACATGGGCGGCAACCCCCCAAATCAGCATCACTTCAGGCTTGAGGCTATTGCTGCTCTGCCCTGAGCACCTGTGCTAGTTGCTCTGTGTTGACCTGGGCTTCATTTCTGTATCACAAGGGGCTGGAGCCTTGCACACTACATGTCTCCAACTTCTTTGTCGGTGGCTTTTAGCTAGTTCTACCCATGGAAGGCACAGAGGGAGATCAGAAGGCAGAAAGAAGGGAAGGGAGAGTTCCCCCCTGCTTCCAGCACAGTGTCTGCATTTGGCATTGGCAATAGCAGGAGACTCTGAGCTCCTGGCTTTCTACTCAGGTAATTTGGGCAGCAGCAACAGTGGCAGCTCCTCTGGCAGCCTCGGCGGGAGTGTGCCCATGGACTCGGGCTCCAGAAGTGGCAGCCACAGTAGTAGCCAGTGTTGGCCCCCTGGGCTTCCACAGCATTGAAGTGGTAGGCTACTGACACCTGAAATATGACAGCAGCCACAGTGTTCTTGCTCTGTTAGCAAGCAAGGACCCTAGGTGGCCTTACCCTTTTCCCTTTGTCTTCTGTGGGTTATAGAGCATTTTTATAGTTACTAATCTCTGGATAACATCACCTTTCCTATTTATGCCCTTCTATTCCTTTAAACATTTTGGTAATCAGTTCCCATATTAAATTTTCTCTGTTTGAAATTTAGAGTGGTTCCTATTTTCCTGACTAAACACTGAACTCATACAGCCGCTCAGAACTACAATAACTAGGTTCTTGCTTTTTCCTTTCCTGTTCTCGCTTGTATGGGCATCCCACCCAAATCTTTTCAGGTGATTTGCTTGTATATTCTTTAATCCTGCCCTCCCTACCTTATTGTTTAGTCATGACTCTTTTTTTCTGCTTATCTTGCCCTGCTTGGAGACATCTTGGTTCTGTTGCAGAGTTAAGGTTTTTGCTAATAGTTCTTCCATATTGCTTTATCTTTTCTTTTTCCCTCCCTCCTCCCTCCCTCCCTCCCTCCCTCCCTCCCTCCCTCCCTCCCTCCCTCCCTCCCTCCCTTCCTTCCTTCCTTCCTTCCTTCCTTCCTTCCTTCCTTCCTTCCTTCCTTCCTTCCTTCGTCTCTTTGTAACTTTCTGATAATATTTGAGTCATTGTTGTGTCTCATATGCTTGCATGCCCTACCTGGAATAAAAACTTTCCAGGAATTTTGCCTCATTTCATGTGTCAGCTTGGATTTGAGGATCAAGTGTACCTTACTCTGCCCTTTCTAATCACTGACAGGGTGGGTAGAGAATAGCAGATAAGTTCTAAAGTGAGATAGAGAAACAATTTTAGGGGGAAAAGCAACAGAAAATTATGTAACAAAGTTTATTATATTTCCATTATAAAAGATATATATTTTTTAAGTAGGAGACAGAAAACATGGAAGTAACTTAAAAATCACTTAGAGATAACATTTTTTTTCATTTCTTTTTATGGTTTTATGTGTATGTGTCTATATAATTATAGTAAACTTTGTATGTTGCTTTTTTTCACTCTGAATTATTTATATGGTCTTTCGCATTATTTAAACACTAGAGGCCTGGTGCATGAATTCGTGCACGGGTGGGGCCCAGCCAGCCTGCCCCGATCAGGGACAATTGGTGCTGGCCAGCTGGGGGGGAGGTGACACGGGAGATTGGCAGACTGGCCCCACACCCGATTGGGGTGGGGGTGGGCAATCGGGGGTGGGGCTGGCTGGGAGGGAGGGGCCGTGGGAGGTTGGCCGGCCGTAGTGCAAGGAATAGCAACTGGTCGTTCTGGTCACTTGGCTTTTATATATAGAGATAATTTTAAACAAAGGTATATCTGACCATTCAGGTTTTGTCAATGGTTCTTTTTTAAAACAATATTTTCTCTTTATTAAACATTACTTTTTATATGGTATCCTCCATTATTATTTTTATTATTGGCTATAAAAAAGTTTCTATGTTTTGTCTGTAGTATGGCTTCTGAGATGTGAATTGCTGGCTAAAACATAAAACATTATGATCCAAGAAATGAAACTTGGAAAACATAATGTGATTCATTCCTTTAAGTTTGTCCAACATAAGGCTATGCTTAAACATGCTGATTAGTATTGTTGAAGCCAGACTGCCTGTGTTCACAGTCTGGGTCCACTCCTCTCTGTGACTCTGAGTAATTTACTAACCTCTGTGTTCCTCAGTTTCCTTATCTGTAAAACCCTTGTAAAGTTATTATGAGGTTTAAATGAACTAATTTCTATAAAGTGCTTAGAATGACATCTGGCACATAGTAAACACTATGTAGATATTACCCACTGCTATTATTGTTAGTATCAAACAGGAACAATAAACAGAGTTATCTTCCTTTCTCAGAGTGCCTGGTTATGGTAGATAAAACCCAAAAGGGCACACTAGTACTGTGGAAAGTACAGAGGCACCTTTTAAATAACAAGGGATGGAGATACTTTAGATGGCCAATGGAGACAGAGTCGTAATATTTTGCATTTGTGGAGGGTTTTACAGTTTATAAAGTCTTTTGATGTTATTATCCCAACCCCTCATGTTTTCCCTGTGAGGTGTATGGTCTATTTGACAGAAAACAGGCTTAGAGCCATGAGCGACAACTGAACAAGGGTCCACAATTAGTAATCCAATTTTATTTCTTTTATTATAACAAGTGATAATGATATATAGAGAATCAGAGTCTGGGTAAGGTGAATATAAATGAATTTACACAAATTCTGGAATAATAGAATATAAAAGAGAATTACTTTTAGGATAAATAATAAGAAGTTTAATGTGCTTACTTATAAAAGTAGAAGATGCTGAATTTATAAATCAGTTCCCCAAAGGATATATTCCTGAGGAAATTCCATAAGTAATATTATTTCACATCAAAACCCTTCAAGGGCAAATTTAATTCTCTCTAAATCCTTTGTGTGACAGCCATAACATGAGGTCAGATCTACTATAATTTCTTTTAGCAAAAATTGGTGTTCCCAACCTTACACAGGTTTGCAGGATTGTACATACCTGATGTATTTTATGTCAAATTAGACACAGACCAAAGAGCTCTCATCAACTGCTAAAATTTTGAAACGAAGCTTTTTGGGAGAATCAGCCAGAAGGAAAAGCATAATAGCAATTTAACTCATGAATTTGTTCCATCAATGAATTCATGGAGCACTTTCAGGGGGGTGAGGACAGAGTATCTTGTGGGAGAAGTAAAGGTGCTTAGTGATGAAATTTTCTGGGCAGTGAACTAGTGCATCTTTCCAGATTATGACTAGCAGAGCCTGTGGTAGGCAGCACTGCAGCAGTCCTATGCCTGACTTTGTCTTAATGGAAGAACTTGGAAAATTGGGTTTAGGGTGGATAGACACAAGTTTTCATTTGGTTTCATTTTACTGAAACCAACTTAATTCTGATGTGACCTTTCCAGGGCTGAAATGCTGCTCCCCTGCCTGGCCTCAGAGTGGCAGAGTGTCCATCTGTGTTACATTAGAAGGAAAGACCAACATTTTTTGGCTTCATGTTCATGGTGACTTAATTTTCAACAGAAAGGGAAGATTTAAACAAAAGGTTTCTTGTAAGGAGAGCTCTTTTCTTCTTTATTGTTACATGTTATAAAAATATGAGCTTTTCCTCAAGTTGGTGTCATAGTATAGCACCCTTAATAAAATAAAGCAAAATAGAAAACCTAAATAGCCCTATATCTATTAAAGGAATGGAATTTTTTAATGAAAAACCTTCCCAGAAAGAAAAGGAAAAAGGACATGACTTGATGAATTAACACTTTGCTTTTAGAAGCTGGCTTGTATATTTTGGTAGTTAAATTCTGCTAAACTTTGGAGTAAAATGAAGGTCCATGGATCTGTGGACACTTAACTGAATGGGAGCCACTGACCTTCACAAGTTAGCTTTCTAGATGGCTAAAATGGTCAAGTAAAGTGTTCATCTATTTTACTTTTTTTTTTTTTTTTTTTTTACTGAATTGAAGTAGTCACTTTAGTATGTGAAAATGAAGATCAAATGTCCTCAGGAAAAAAATGTGCAATACAAAGAAATAGTGACTTAACTACAAAATTGACATCTTAAACTGTGATTGAACCTGTGAATTCTGACCCTCAATGCACTTAAGGTTCAGAAAGAGTTGGGTGCACATCGATGGACTGACTTCAGAAGAGCCATTTTTTTATACTCTCTATCCAACTTCAGCCTTGACACTTCATTCCAAAGATGTTCAAATTTATATTCTGTTTGTTAAATATACATATTTTTTATTGATTTCAGAGCAGAAGGGAGAGGGAGAGAGAGAGAGAGAAATATCAATGATGAAAGAGAATCATTGATTGGCTGCCTCCTGCACTCCCCCTACTGGGGATCGAACCTAGCAACCCAGGCATGTGCCCTCCTGGTTCATAAGTTGATGCTCAACCACTGAGCCACCCCAGCTGGACTATAGTCTGTTTTTTAGTCATTCTCTCAAGATTCTTCTTCTTGTTGCATATTATTTTATGTAGCTGTCAGAGCAGACCTTAAAATTAAGATGTCTAGAGCTGAAATTTTTATTTCCTCCTACAATTTTTTTCCTCTTCTTGTAATAGCATCTTCATTCTTCTAACAGGCCAATTTGGAAATACAGGCATTGCTCTAGCCATCTCCTTCTTAGCCAACTCACAGCCAGGTGTTAGAACGTACTAGCATCTGCAGATCCTTAACATTTGCTGGAGATAGATTCTTAAGACTTCAAGAACCTGTATGTCTTCAAATAGTAATGCAAATATTTTTTTTTCCATAAAATTCAGCAAAGTTTAACTTTATGCTATTAAAGACAACTAAAGAAAATAAAAAGCTGCACTGAGGGCAAAAGATTGAGCAATTGGATGGTCTCATTCACTAGCTAAACAATTCCTTCCAACATAAATCTCCTGAGTTAAGTTGACAATTTAGCAAAATGGTACATCACAGGGAACCCTTACAGATTCAACTTTTTGGGCTTGGCTAAGTACTATGGCCCTGAAGGTTCGTGAAGTTGATTAATTTTGCTAGTACAACAGGACAAAAGCATTTCATAAAGTGACTCCACCCAGTGTTCCAACCAGTACAAGAATTGTTCAGCAGGAGAGGGATTAAACTTCAGTGAAAGTGAAAAAGTGTGTGGTGAGGATATGCATAGGAAACATACGACTCTTAATGGAAATAGAATGTGGAAAAAAGCCAAGAACACATGCAAACATTTCTATGAAGGGCCTAATAGAATTGCTTCAGTTATTTCATTTATATCATAGTCTCTTTAAGTAAGAAACTATGTGAAAGAGATGCATTGATCGATATATGATACTTGAATATCTAGGGTTGTATTTTCTGTGAATGGTAAGGGTCTACAGAACTATATGTCATGAATCTTTAGACTTATTTAAAAATATTAAGATCTATGATATTTGAAAATAAATGTATATATATATATTATGTACATGCAAGGTGGGACAAAAATAGGTTTACAGTTATGAGTACATGAAACAGAGTTTATTCTTGCATTATTATTTATTAACTAGAGGCCTGGTGCACAAAATTTGTGCACTCCAGGGGAATCTCTCAGCCTGGGCTGTGCTCTCTCATAGTCCAGGAGCCCTTGGGGGATGTACGACTGACAGTTTAGGCCGGACCCGCCCCCCCACCCCCCACCCCCAGGGAGTGTTCCTAAGCTGTCAGTCAGACATACTTAGCGCTGCCATGGAGGCAGGAGAGGCTCCTGCCACCGCTGCTGCACTCGCCAGCCGTGAGCCTGGCTCAGAGCCTCTGGCTGAATGGCACTCCCCCTGTGGGAGCGCACTGACCACCAGAGGATAGCTCCTGCATTGAGCATCTGCCCCCTGGTGGTCAGTGTGCATCATAGCGACCAGTCGTTCCACTGTTCGGTCGATTTGTTTATTAGCCTTTTATTATATAGGATTATTGTATCATTTTCCATAAGAACAACTACAAACCTACCTTTGTTCCACCCTATATATGTGTATATGTACACAAGCACATAAATGTACACATATACATACATAGATGCGTGTGAATTTTCTTGATTTTTTTTGGTACTCTAGCTGTATTGTTGATGAAAATTCTCAGTCCAGCAACCTAGCACTTCTGATATGTATCAATCCTGACACAAAACAACTAAATTAATCCCTAGCCCTCATCTAGGCTCCCAAAAATTGTAGCTGTTTATTTTCCTTGTTATAAATTTAATTTAGCCCACCAGTACATTTCATAAAGATCAGCAGATGGTAATTGCTTTCTGGCTGAGTTGTGTTGGGTTTGAACCAATGACCTATGTGGTGAAAGTTTTTTTTTTTTTTCCACTCTCTTGATCCATCTATCTGCCTGGTTAAAATCTCAAAGTTGAAAAAATGTCTTCAGAATACTTCTGTGGTTGTCTTGATCATCAAATTGTGTGTCCAAATATAAAATTAATTTATAGAGCAATTTTGCTAAGTGTCTTTTTACTCCTGGTATTGTATAACATTTTTAAACAGCAAGTTTTAGGGTAGACGTTAAGAAGTTAGCAAGTATGACTTTATAAATGTTATGTAAAGTGCCTTTTACTTGGTAGGAGGGATAGGTTTTTTTAGTCTGCATATTTTATCCAAGTGCTGTTCTCCATAAACAATTAAAAGTTTATTGTGCAGGAAAGTAAGCTTCCCAAATGAAGCATGGGTAGCTCTGAACAATGAAATTCACTGAGAATTTCAGACCACTGTGAAATCTCAATGTCCTTTTAAAAGTGGAAATAAGAGAAAACTAGTGTGATGGTGGTCTTTAAATGTTTTCACTTTGGTCTAAGTATTTCCCTTGGGAAAAAAGAAAAAATAAACACAAGAAGACTTATTTTCTATGGCTTGTCAATATGGATATCAGAAGCTTGATTGATTTTTCTGGGGATCAATGAGGTCATGTGTAAAAGGCTGATGGATTTCTAGACCTTGTTGCTTTAAACATTATGTAAACCAGTCCATATCTTTCCCCAGAAGCTGTAAGCTTGTAACTATTCAAGGCCTCTGTAATGAATTTATTACCCAACACTCTTCCTGGTTGAAAATTGTGCTTTTCTGTTCTTCAGTGAGAAAGCACTCAGAAATGACTTGGGTAGGTACACTGAACAGTAAGGTCTCCCCAATCTTGACTGTTCTTTACCTATTGCTACCGTTGTAGAGTTAGTTTCAGCAGTGTTTTCTTTATTGAAGCTTTTCATCCAACTAGAGTCTTCTTTATCCACTTCTACTCTCCAAGACTCATTCTCCTCCAGTGCCCTGCTATCCAATCCATTAGCAAGTCTATAGACTCTATCTCCAGTAGAGATTCTGAGTGGCTTACTTATCTCTATTTTCACTATCATCACCCTTGCTCAGGCCACCATTTTTCACCCCAGATCACGACTGTAGCTTCTCATCTGGATTTTCTGCTTCCACGGCAATCTATGCTTCACATAACACTCATCATATTTTTTTTAAAATGTACATCAAAGTATGGTTCTCTTCTGCTTCTCATCCCACTTGGCTTAAGATTCAAATTCCTTAACCCTGCATGATTTTTATTCTATCTCACCTTTTGTCCCTTTCCTTTTGGATCACTGTGCTCCAGTCACTCTAGTGTTTTTGTTTTATTTTGTTTTGTTTTGACTCCTCAAGAACACCAGACTTAAATCTAGACCTGTAGACTTGATATTCTCTCTGCTAGGGAATGTACTTAGCTTCTACCACCTCCTCTCCACATATTGCATAGCTATCCCCTTCTAGCCATTCAGATCTTATATCAAATGTTATGTCCCCAAAAGTCTTCCTCTGACCATGAAATCTAAAGTAACCATCAAGTTACTCTCAGACAAATCATTCTATTTTAATTCTTTGCATAGCAATTACCACCACATGATTTTAATTTGGTCTGTCTTTCTCTCTGTCTGCTATCATGAGTCTATTTATTGTTTTTCTTCCTCCACTGAAATGCATTGTAACCTCCAAGAGAGCATGAATCTGTCTTTAAGCTTCAGTGCCAAGGACTATGAGCTTGGCACATGGTAAGTATTCAATAAATGTTTATTGAATATAAATGAATAAACTTGTAGTATCTAGGCTAGTCATTAGTCATCAAAGCTGGAAAAACTAAATTCACTCATTTTTCTTGCCAGAACCAAAAATGCTGTTGTTGCTTTGTGTGTGTTTTTTAAAATCTCCATTATAATCTATAATAATAATCTATAATAATAAAAGGGTAATATGCTAATTAGACCAGATGTCCTTCCAGACAAAGGCAGGGCCGGAGGGAAGCCCTGGTGCCATGTGCCTGCCAGCGGCAGGGGGGAAGCCACCCAGGGTCCTGGGTGCCAGAGGGAAGCCAGTGCCGGCAGCCAGGGGAAGGAAGGCCTACTCTTGCATGAATTTCATGCATCAGGCCTCTCGTCTTTTATAATTCTGTACAAGTCCCTTGTCACATTTAGTCCAGGGTATGTTACCAGCCTCTTACGTGAACTATATGACTTTAGGCTCTTAATCCTTCAGTCAATCCTGCTTTCATCATATTTCTTCCATATATAAAAAACTTTTAGTATTCTCAATTCCTTAATGAAAATAAATTTATTAATATACTATTAAAATGTTAAAACAACATTGAAAAAGAACAAGGAAAAAAAATCACACAATCCATATCCTAATGGGATTGTCTTTCTTTTCTCAATATTCATGTTCCAATCTTTCCACATATGGTATATTTTCACATGGCCATGATAAGTGTGTGTACAATTCTGAATTCTACATTTTAACTTAATATTTTATAAACAGTTTCATGTTATTTCACAGTTTTTCTATTTTATTCGTAATGGTTACATAATCTTCCATTGATTATGTGCCATAATAAAATGTCCAATAACAAGAATGGTTGGACTATTTCCAGTTTTTTCCTAATGTAATGGATATGAATGTTGTACAAAAAACTTTCTTTTCAATTATTTATTTTGGAGAAATTCCAAGTCATGGAATTAATGGGCCAAAGGTTATTATATATATATATATATATATATATATATATATATATATATATATATATACATTTTTGTATATCTCTAAATTCCCCTCCAAAAGCTTAAACAAATTTTCAGTGCTATAAACCATGCATAAATACTATGATTTCTCCTGCAATTTGCCTGGATTAGGTTTCTTCTTTTGTAAAATTTTGTTAATTTAACTGTTTTATTATTGTTTACATTTTCAGGTTTATTTCTTAATTATAAGTTGTAAGTTTGAATCCGTGTTTATGTATTTGCTTCTTAGTTGTATTTTCCCTTGTGTGGATTCACTGTTCATGACTTTTGCCCATTTAATATAGAGGTCTCTGTGTTTTTTATATTTATGTTAACCCTTTTTGCCATATTTGCTGCTGTCTTTTCCCTTAGCTTGTTTATTCTTACTGCTATGCTCTTTGTAATCTTGTTTCATTTAATGTAAATAAATTTCCCCCCTTTTTTTTGAAGTCCTTTTGTACCCACAAAGTCCACAAAAATGAAGACTTCCTTCAATTCATTCTCCTAACTTAAAAATATCCTGAAAACGACCAAATCACTTTATTTATGTAAAAGCCTCTTTTCTGTCTGTGTATCTTGTTGTTTATAGTATATTCTGTCATTTATAGCTTTCCTACAAAGAGCACAGAGGAGAAAAACTACCAAGACCTCACCTCGAGCATTTTAGCAAATGGAATAAGTCCAATAATGAGAAACCAGTGGGAGATTCCTAGGTTAGTGAAGCCTGAGTTCGCCTGCTCTAGTCCTCTCAGTGACCAGTTTGAGGAGTGTGAGACCCAGAGAAATCAAGTAACTTAATATAGATCATATAATTAGTGAAAGGGGCAGAAATAACAAGTATCCCGTAAGAAGGGCAGAAATACAAGTATTCTAACTTCTACATAACTGTTTTTATTAACACTACAGTATATTGTTTTCCATTTTTAAACAATTTATTTCACAATAAAGAATGTATAGTTAATAGAAAACAATTTAAAATCCATTAATATCTCTTTGTTTAAAATGTTCTAGCTATGAATGCCAGGAAGACCTCAAGGCCATTCATCAGGCCAGGTTATTAATGTGTGTTGAGGATCCCTAGGGTCACTTGACCTTCATCATTGTACCTCATGAGGCAGATAAAGCTGCTACTAATGGCTTGTAAAACACAAGCGGCCATGCACTATTGCCTAAGAATTTATAACCTTTATTGGAAAGTGAGTCTTCAATAAATTTTAATTGTGAGTAATCATTTTCCAGCTCTTTACAAGTTGGAGAGCACCCAGCTCCAACTGGGTGAGCATTTAGAGAATAGTCATTTATTTCATAGGATTATAGAAGGTTGGAGAAAATGAGTGTTACTTGGAGAGTTTGAGCTGCTGGGTGGTTTGTTTGGGTTTTTTTTTTTTTCAAAATTGAATGAGTGGACTTTATATCTTTCTATGGTATTGGCTTCATCTCATCTTTCAAATTAGATTATAGATTAATTAGGTAAATTAAAGATCAACCAGATAAAAGAAACACTGACCCACTGGAAGACTCAACTTATTCCAGGCAGGCAGGTGCTCAGGGCCTGGACCCCAAACATCTGGATCCTCTGTCTCTTGGGGTATAGTAAGCCTGTGTGTGTGTGTGTGTGTGTGTGTGTGTGTGTGTGTGTGTGTGTGTGTGTAGCGGGGAGCTGGCTTCATAATTTCCTGGGCCTCATAGGCAACAAGGATATTCTGACTCCATTGGTCCTTTGAAGAATGATGTGCTCTTATATCTCAATTTATTGGTCCTTGGGATGCAAAGCACTGGAAGCTGTCATTGGTTTTTGTCCATGATATCCCAAAAAGTGAATACATTTTCTTCCTTGGCTTAATCATTGAGTAACATGATGAAGATGGAAATATAAATTGAGCATGTTTTTCTGTTCCCTAGGGTTACTAATCACAGTTTTATGTTATCCTCAAAGAAAATTTTAAGCTACATTTAAGAGCAAAACATGTTTGTTTATTTTTCTAATTGTGGTTTATTTCTTTCATTGTTTTTCCATAGCTAATATCTCCACTGTTTTAGCTTCTTCCTTTTCCAGATTTGGTGTATTAGACAGATATAATAATTAGTAGCATTTAACATCTTGACTGTAGGAGACCTCAGCATATATGGTTAGTATATGACCTTATTTAACTTTAATTACCTCCTTGGTCCCTGACTCCTTATATCTACACTTCATATTGTTTCAAGAACTTGAGCAGCTATCACTGATAGCTAGAGCAAGGACAATGTTTCTTGACGTATTGTTGGTAGCTAATTACAACAGGTTTTAGAAAGGCACTAGGAAGTTATTTTACAACTTTTACTTGAGGTTATGTATGTAGAAATTGCAGCTTTGCTTAAGAACAGAAGTTACTAGATTAAAACAGATTTGTTCAGCTATTGAGTATATTCTGTCATTTAGGTTTTATTCTCAGGCCTGCATTAAAAAGAGTCTTCATTTAAGCTACTTGTGCCTTTCTGTCTACAGCTGGTATATACAGCCTGGCAGTCTCAGTCCCAATAAAGTCAAATGTGTCTGGAGTGTGAGGCAAGGTAAGTAACTAGGAGAAGAGAGATATGGGGTGTTGATGAGGCACATGTTAGCATCCCAGGACTAGAGTAGACCAGAGGGACTCTATTAGTCTTATGGAACTGTCAGAACAAAATATTACAGACTGGGTGCCTTAAACAATGGACATTTATTTTCTCACAGTTCTGGTGACTGGAAGTTTAAGATCAAGATGCTGGCATGGTTGATTTCTGGCTGCAGACAGATGTCTTTTCACTGTGTCCTCAAGTGGCCTTTACTCTGTGCACACACAGTCTTGGTGTCTCTCTTTTTTTATAAGGACACTAATTGGATTAGAGCCCCATCCTTCTGACCTCATTTAACTTTAATTACCTCCTTAAGGAGTCCATCTCTAAATACATTCACATTGGGGATTCAACATAGAGATTTTTTTAGGGGACACAATTCAGTCCCTAACAGGTATGTACACAGCCAACTTCCCACACAGTTGTGTCAATAGTTGTAATGGCTTTGTCAATCAGTTATAACCTGGTTCTGGAGTAACAACTAGACTTGCTTATTGTACTGAAAAAAAAACAAGCCCAGCAGATAATCTTTCCCAAGATGGGAACTGAAGCCAGGCAGCCTTGGTGAGTTTCAGGGAAATCTTCGGGGCTAGAGAATTCTGTTTGAATTAGAAATCCTACTCGTTTTCGGACACCTGCAAGTCAGGAAGAAGACTGTGAACCTTGCCAAATGAACAACTTGGTGGAGGTAAGCATCCCAGAGTAACTACTCAGAGTGTGATAAGCCATTCATCTGGTTTATCATGTTGCTTCTCTCTTATGTGTCCCAATGCAAGACATACACCAATTTCAAATGAGGCTTTTTCATTGAGACCAAGCTTTGTGGATGGCTGCTCACCTCACTGAGGGTGAATTTTGGATTCAGTCGTTCATTATAGAAATAGGTGATGGGAAATGAATGTCTGCTTTAAAGTATATGGCAGCTAATTTATATAAATCATTATAGCCCACTGAACATATATGTCAAGGTCTCCTACAGTCAAGATTTTAGATGCTGCTAATCAGTCTTTTGATATTTGAGAGAATAAGAGCAGGCAACCTATATTTGATGATGATTACTTCAGATATAAGGCAAAGCTTTTGTGTTTCATTTAGATTTCAAAATTTTTCATGAAATTGTGTTATAAAAATGCCTCCTTTTGAAATAATAAAGCCATGTGCATATACAGGGGTGGGCAATAGTAGGTTTATAGTTGTTAATATGCAAAATACAAAGTTTATTCTTTTATTATTATTTACTTATTAATTACTGCACTATTCATTATTATTAACCTACTTTTGCTCACCCCTGTATGTACAGCACATTTCTTCAATGAACTTGGAAAAGCAAACCTGTTTCTGGAGCTTCAACATTTTCTTAGGAAAACTCAGAAATAAAACTCTGGTCAAGCATTTATTCTTTTATTTAACAAATATTTATTATGTGCTTGCTATTTGTCAGGCACTGTCCCTAATGCTGACAAGATCAGATAGACAAGTTGCTTATTCATGGAGCTTACATTCTCATGTGATAATAAACATTGAACAAATAAGTAAATACATAAAAGAAAGATTCAACAATATTTGGTGTCATGCCAATAATTAAAATAGGGTGATGTGAAAGGTGGCAAAGGGATGTCTGTTTGAGGAGGAAATCCTTAAGGTGCCAGCCATGTATACATCAAGGCCAAGGCATGGCAGACAAAGAGACCAGAAGGTGAGAGGTCATTGCTGGTGAAACAAGCATGATTTGTTTAAAGAACTGAAGGAAGGCTATTATTGTTGGAGCATAGAAGGTGAGAAAAGAGAGTGGTATAAAATGAGAAATTTAGCAATATAGTGGGGATAAATGAATTGTGTCTAAACTACCATTTTTTTTTAGAATCTTCTGTTGTAATTTGACTTAAATTCATCTGTGTTAAGCATTTTTCTTTGTGGTAACATGATAAAAGTTACCAGTCAATTTTCACCCATGATGAAGGTCACAATGTCCAGGACATGTTAGAAATTATGGATGTTGACAAGGATTTTGGTACATACATAAGGCATTTGGAAAAGATAAAAGGTCAGTGTGCCTTGAATAGTGGGTAAAGCATCATGGAAAATATGAAACTTGAGATGGCAGGTATGAGCAAGAAAAGGAATAAAGTTGATAGAAAAGGGACAAATAGTATTATGGAGGATATTTAATTCTAGGCTGAAGATTTCTTTTATCTTTTACATCAAGAAAATGTATTTAAAATTTTGGTTAGACATTGTGAAATCTGTATTTAGCAGTATTGATAAGATGGTCTGGAGCAAAGTGAGAATGAAATCAACACTTCATAGGAGGTGCAGGGGAGGACTCCAGGTTGACTTTAAGGATTAAGTCTGATCTCTCACTGATTTTATTATTTGCATCTATTTTCTTTTCTATTGAGGAATATCTATAATTTTATTGAGAATATTTTTACAAACCCAGGTTGCACAAAGGAGTTCATAGAAAGTGCCTGTGTCTGTTAATATAGGGGCTGGAAGTGGGAGCCAGTGGTGGGGTTGGGAAATGAATCTTATCTAGTGTGGATAAGGGAAAAAAGACCCCTTTGGAGAGGGATAAAAAAGAGCCGTAGGATGGAATTCAAGAGGAGAGCCATTCCAGGTTGTAGAGGTTCAGGAAGACCACTCCTTTTCTAGCCGTAGACTTGGTGCTGAGCTGATTCTTTGGCTGCCTGCTTCTCCTGTGAGTTTAGCAGATTTCATGAAAAGAGTCGCCTTGGGAAATAAATGCCTTTTTACAAATTCAGTTCACAGTGAAAGAGAAAAGCATCCAGGTTATAGGCACTAAGGAATCATCTTACTATTTGTCTTAGGAAATATTGGGGGGCTCCTAATACACCTATAGCAATATATTATAGATTTGAAGAATTGAATATGAAATTTTATAATGTTTAAACTGAGTGATTTATGAAAACTCCCACAAACCATTATAATAATGCTTGCTTGAGTGACATTATGATAGGTAAAAAGTTGTATTAGATATTTTATTTTAAGTGGGTAATTTTGCAGGCTTGGGTACCGATATGGAAAAATTTATAACTTTTCCTCCCGGAAATCAGTTACACTTTAGGGCATTAAGAAATTTTCTACTCTCGGGTAAAAAAGATAATTCACATTTTCTTTTATATATTTTTATGGTTTTGTTTTTCACATTTAGATCTTCAATCTACTTGAAATTCATTTTTGTATTTTGAATGTAGTATAAAATAGGGGTTTAATTTCATTTCCCCCCTGATACTTTTTGTTGTAAGATCCATCCTTTTCCCCAGTGATTCAGATATATCAACCATAGAATACATTCCTCTGTATGCATGGGTCCATTTTCTGGGCTCTGTATTCTGTTTTATTACTGTCTTTATGCCAATACCACATCATCCAAATTACTACAGCTTTATACTACCTTGATATTTGTTATAATAAGCTCCTTATTTTGTTCTTTATTTTCAAAATTGTCTTATCTGTTTTATTTATAAACTATTGTCATATCTTCAACTTGTTTTCTTTTTTTATTGGAAATGAAGAGACAATTGTTCTGTCATTGAAATTAGCTGACTTAAATTGTTTAAAACCACCACTCATCACTTTTTTAACTTCTTTAAGATTTCTTATCTGTAAATAGGAAAAATAAGAGTTCCATTTTCATACAATGGATGCTAAAGTTAATGTTTCTCAACCTTTTGAAACCTCAGTTCCCTCATCTGTAATATATATTATTTATTAATATTAAATGAGCTAATATAACAGCATACTAGCACATAAGTAAATGCTACTTTTAAAAAAAGTCAAACAAGTCTTTTTTTAAAGCCATTGGGGTAGGAAAACTAAAGAGGTTGTGTACAGGTGACCATCTGGTTGAAGCATAGTAACTTCCATCTTGTATAGAAAACTGCTGTTTAAAATTCTCTGCTATTGTTAGATAATCCCTTGTTCTGTAAACACTGTCATTGTAAACTCTGTCACTTTAAGACAGCCTGTTATCTGTAAAAAAAAACTTTGTTTTTAGTTCAAATAATAGAAAAAGATAAACTTAACTGTCTGACCTTGCAGGCTAGCCATCCAATGTCATAGACTAATACTGATAATAATTATGCCAAGTACAAACTCATTGTGTACTCAAGGTTACAACTGTCTGTAACAATAACTCACACAGAGCCCTTTGTAATATTTGCAAACAAAGAGGCTCAAAAAGTATAAATACGGAAGAACTTCCTGTATGGGTTGCTCAGAGATTTGGAAAGAGACACCTCCCTCTGGACCGTGTGCAATAAATGACTCCTAATTAATTGGCTCATTAGGCATCTTGTCTAGCTCACTGATTTGCGATACAACGTGGCAAAGAGTGTTGTTGCAGAAAAGTGGAAAGAAATAAATTAGAAAGGAAAACTGAGTCAGATAAAAAAATCCAAAGTTAGCCAATTTAGGGAAGAGAATGAACATATAGTAAACCTTTAGTCTTACTGCTTTACCTGCACCATTTCTTTATTTCTCTCCTCACTCTGGGGAGGTGGTGATTAGAACCATTTTACATATAGCATCAAATAACGTACTCAAGTCATTCAGATAATGAGTGTCCAAACCAGGTTGTGGGCCTGGGTCTGATTGTAAAATAGTTTTTCTTCCCTCTGTGAAAAGCTGAGGGTTTTGGAAGAAAAATATAATGGACAAAATATTTCAGAAAGATGAGTTTGACAGTCTGTGAAGATTGCCACATTCAGTGTGGCTGGAAGGTGACACTTCGGGCTGGGACAGAGAAGGACCAGACTATTTCAGTCATGCAGAGGCAAAGGAGGGAAGGCTTAGACTCAGGTAATGGCGGGGGGGGGGGGGGGGGGAAGAGAGGAAGTGCATTCCTATCAGAACTCGTCCTTTCATACCTTCTCTTGCTTAGCACTGGGCTAATGTCATGCCACCTACTTAATAAAAGCCTTTGGTTTAAACTTTTGTCTATAATATAGAAATATCTTTGATTACTGAAATATTTTAGGAGCATTTTAAGATCCTTAAAATATTTAGGTCATTGTGTTGGTTCAGATATTCCAATATTTACTATTTGAATTAAAGAATAATAGATTTTTTTTTGGGGGGGGGCGGGAATGCATACTTCCTTGGTTTGTAGCTCATTTTGATGCATGTGGATTTGCAGACATGTTGCCCACTAGAAAAGAAAAGCAAAATAAGTTGTGAGTTATTGTCACAGACTAAAGCAAGGCAAATCTCACTAAACTAATTTTAGGTTTAAATGATAAACCCCCCATAGAGCCCCTGCAGCTACTTGTAGATAATCAAAATTAAACCAAAACCAAAAACCAAAACAAAACCTAACACCTAAACGAAATTAAATTAAAACATTGATGCTAATAAAAACACTTAAGCTTTCAAAGATTTGTTTAGTACATTTTATCCCACTTTTATTATTAGTCAATGAATTAAGTCACTTTCTGCAATTAAGGGAAAGAACCAGGGGCTATAAGTAGAGTAACTCCAAACATACACCAAATGGCCTGGGCAGATATATAGGAATATGAGATTGTCCATGCTTAAAAAAAAATCTGTTTATCTGTATTTCCTAAATTTTGTTCATTGAATATGGGTTATATTTGTGATAATAGTTCTAAACTAGAGTAAAACAAAACCAAGAAGGTTATTCTGATTTCTCTGTGGAAAAAAGACTGGAGGGCAGTTCTCGATTCCATGTACTTCCCACAGATCATCTGGTATGTTGCCCATCAATTATCCCTCCTCTTGACTACAGTTTTAATTTTTCTCATTTTCCTCTGCCAGTGCACACAATTAGATATTTCCTATCCTAAAAGAGTCCTTCAGTCTTGTTTACCTGCTTTCTTTTATTTCTCCCCCTACCAAACATCCTTAGAGAAAGTCTATATTTATTGCTTTCAGTTTCTTTCTGTTGATTTTTTGCCAATAAAGCTTTTTTTTTTTTTCCTGTTCTCTTACTTTTCTCCAAAGTCACCAGTGACATTTTAGTTGCCAAATTTGACAGCTATTTCTTGGTTTTTTCTTGCTGGAGTATCCAACATTATCAAGTGTCATCTTTAATTTATCTATCCTATCTAATAAAAGAGAAACATGGTAATTAGCCATACCTCCGCTACCCTTCCCATTGGCTAATCAGGGCGATATGCAAATTAACTGCCAGCCAAGATGGCGGCTGGCAGCCAGGCAGCTTGAAGCGAACATGAGGCTTGCTTGCTTCAGTGACGGAGGACTCCAACGTTCCCCACCTGCCGCTGCCGGCCTCTGAGCTTGCAGTTTGAAACATTGTCACAAATATAGAAGCTAAACAAAACCCCAGAAACCTGCTTTCAGCCAGCCGGGATCTCAGAGCTGGAGTTGAAACAGTGTTTCAATTATAGAACCCAGAGAAACCAGATACCTGCTTTCAGCAGCGGAGGCTTAAGAGCTGGAGCCAAGCCTCAGAGCTAAAGCTGGCCCAGAATAAAAAAAAAAAAAAAAAAAGCTAAAAAGGAGCGGTTGGGAGCTTCAGTCACCTGCCAGCCTGAAAACAGCCCTCAGCCCCTCACCCAGACTGGCCAGGCACCCCAGTGGGGACCCCCACCCTGAAGGGTGTGTGACCAGCTGCAAACAGCCATCATCCCCTCACCCAGGCTGGCCAGGCACCCCAGTGGGGACCCCCACCCTGATCCAGGACACCCTTCAGGACAAACCAGCCGGCCCCCACTAGTGCACCAGGCCTCTATCCTATATAGTAAAAGGGTAATATGCCTCCCAGCACCGGGATCAGTGGAGCCGCGAGGCCTCCCGGCACCGGGATCAGCGTGACAGGAGGCAGCGCCCAAACCCCCTGATTGCCCTGTGGCTCTGTGTGTGACAGGGGGCGGGGCCACAACCTCCCTATCGGCCCTGCTCTGTTCATGAAAGGGGAAGGTGCCCCAACCCCCTGATCAGCCCTGCTCTGTGCCTGATAGGGGGGAGCTCCCCAACCCCCTGATCGCCCTGCGACTCTGTGTGTGACAGGCTGCGGTGCCCAACCCCCTGATCGGCCCTGCTCTGTGAGTGACAGGGGGGAGCTCCCCAACCCCCTAATGGGCCCTGCTGTGTGCGTGACAGGGGGGAGCTCCCCAACCCCCTGATCGGCCCTGCTCTGTGCGTGACAGGGGGCAGCGCCCCAACCCCCGGATTGGCCCTGCTCTGTGCGTGACAGGGGGTGGTGCCACAACCTCCCCATCGACCCTGCCTTGAGTGTGACAGGGGGCGGTGCCCCAACCCCCCAATTGGCCCTACCCTGAGCGTGACTGAGGGTGGCATCGCAACCTCCCGATCTGCCCTGCTCTGTGCATGACAGGGGGCGGCGCCCCAACTCCCCAATCGGCTCTGCTCTGAGCCTGACCAGGGGCTGCACCTAGGGATTGGGCCTGCCCTCTGCCACCCGGGAGCAGGCCTAAGCCAGCAGGACGTTATCTCCTGTGGGGTCCCAGACTGCGAGAAGGCACTGGCTGGGGTGAGGTACCCCCCTCCCCCCCGAGTGCACAAATTTTTGTGCACCGGCCTCTAGTATATATATATATATAAAAGCCCAACAACCATTATGGAGGAATGACCAGAACAACTGGAACGACCAGAATGACTGGAAAACCTGTGACTATGATACACACTGCAGTAGCCAACCGGGCTGATCCAGGCCCCGATTGGCCCCCAATCCTTTGTTGTGAGCCTTTTTGTGAGCCAAATTAATAAACGCCCACTGATTTGATTAGTGAGTCAACATTCAGGTTGAATCACCTACTGACTCAGTAAACCTGGCTGGAGGAAGTGGGGAGAAGGAGGAAGGGGATGGGAAGGAGGAAGAGGCAGGGGAAGGAGGCGGTAACTGACACAGCAGCTCAAAGACAGGAGCCCTAAATGTCCGAGTGAGGTTGCCACACCCAAATCAAAAGTGCATGAGTGAAGTCAAGGAGTGATGGGAAAACCCGGGTTCAGTCTCAGATAGTAGAGGTCAAATTAAGAAAAATCACACCAACAACAGAGGGAGCTACCCTCCCCCAGGCCAGCCCCACCCCTGATCGGCCCCCAACACCCCGATCAGGGGCAGGGTGACCTTTGGCCCCTACCCCCAGCCTGCCCTGCCCCCGATCACCCCCCCCCCATCAGGGGCGGGCCAGTTGGCCAACCTCCCAGGGCTCCTCCCCTCTACCGGCCAGCCAGACTCCACACATGCACGAATTCGTGCACTGGGCCTCTAGAATATATATAATGGAGAATTTCCAAAATATATAAATGTAGAAAGAATAAATGGCATGGAGGACAGACAGAGATGGTCTGCCAAACACCCAATTGCCATTCCAGAAAGAAAAGTAGGGAAAATCATTGGATGGCCATCGTTAACCTTAACTGATGCTCTGGAAAAAGATAACAACACTTTGAAAACATTTAACTAGCAATTATAAGCTAAGTGTGAAAGCCAGGGGGTTTCCTTGGCAGCATGTAAAACACTGCTCACCTCCTATAGTGGAAGAGCAGAGAAAGCCCTACCCAACCATGAAAGCAGTAGACCTCCAAAATGGGTTAAGTGCCCAGCCAAAGTAGATCTGCTATGATAGCACCTCAAAACAACAGAGGCAGGGTGGTGGTGTACATTTTTGTGAACCCAAATATTGTACTGAGGGGCAAGATTGGAGCACCGGACCCACAGAGGATTTTGAAGATGGTAATAGAACAGGATGTTCCTAAAGGCTAAATCAAAGGGCAGACAAAAGGACATTACTGAAGCTGTACTATCAAAAGAAATCAAGAATAGATGATCAAGAGGTTGAGGGCAGTCACCCCCAAAAGTCATGATCCCTTGCCTAGCTTCTGGACATGAGACAGTTTTTAGATTCAGAACCAATTAAAAAATCAATCTTAAAAATTCAAAAACAGGTTTCTTCATGCTTGGTAGATCATAAAATTGCTAGCTGAGCACCATGCCTTTCACTCTAATCAGAGCAGAAAAGCCACATTCTTCATTTTTCTTTAATGGAGCATTCAGCATCACTTTTTTTTTTTTTTTTTTTGGTGCCTTGAGCAGCCCTAAAAGAACATTTCTTCAGAAAACTGTTTCTGAGATGTAGTATGGAGGTTTAGTTTAGATGTGACCACCTGTGTGAGGTGCAAAGGGTTATTTTAAAAGGAGCTCTTTCATTTGTCTTTGTGGGAGAGAGGTTGCACCAATCAAAATGACATCACATTTGCGGGGCACCTGTGAAACTATGCAGAAGTTGGCTCAGGTACAAAAGACTTTGTTTTCCTTTTTCTTTCCTAAGGTAGTTAACTTGATTTCTTCTCTCCATAAATTCTTTAATTGGTTTAATAAAATACACAACTAACTGAGTGCCCTTTTCTATTAGTTCCATTGTGAAAATTTATGTAGCGACGTTTAGCTAACCAAAACATTACATTTTATGCGAAAAAAATTTTTTTAAAGGTTTCAGAACAGCTAAGAAATACTTAAAAGAAGAGGAGAATTTCAAAGTAGTAGGGCTTTCTTTGACAATAATTCTCACATTCACATTAGTTGCTGTTAAATAAATCCTGCCCTGGCTTTCCATAAGCAATAAAGAAGGCATAATACCTCTTTATATTTATTTCTGTAGCACGTGCAGCTTCACTAGTGGGAGTGTTAAGCTAATTTTTTAAGACTGAAACAAGAGAAGAGCTTTAATATTAACTGTGCTGTGCCCTAGGCTAATCAGACAGCTGGGATTGGCCAAATCGATACATGATTGTAGCACTTTCCAGAAAAGGCTTAATTTTTCTTTTGAGAGAGGATCTTATGTAATAACAGAAGCAGGGCAGAAGTTCAGAATTTCAGATCATCTCCATGGTCAGATTCATCACTGACCTTTCAAATGATTTTCAGTTATCATTAAGAGGTAAAAGTTACCAGGTGAAGGCGCACAGAGAGGGAACAGTGTAACTAGAGCCCGGTGGGCTTCACTGTGGATGAGGGCTGCCTATAAGGACTGTGGGTTTAGCAGGGTGCAGCCACTGCAAGGTTCATAGTGTTGAAGTAGAAATAATGGGGGAAGAAATACCCTGACACCTCTCTCCACTCGCTGATATTCCAGAAGCTAGAAGGCAAGGGAGCCTGGATGATGCAGTCATGGTGGTCCCTCCAGGACACATAACATTGCAGAAAATGTAGGACATGGCCATTGGGAGTGTGTGCTCATATTGCTGCTATAACAAATTACAAACTTTTTGACTTAGGACAACATAAATGTATTATCTTAAAGTTCTTAAAGTGAGAATTCTGAGATGAGCCACACAGGGCTAAACCCACAGGTGAGCTGCATTCCTTCTGGAGGCGCTAGAGGAGAATCCACTTCCATGCCTTTTCCAGCTCCTAGAGCAGTGATGGCGAACCTATGACACGCAAACTCATTTTTTTGGTTGATTTTTCTTTGTTAAATGGCATTTTAATATATAAAATAAATATCAAAAATATAAGTCTTTGTTTTACTACGGTTGCAAATATCAAAAAATTTCTGTATGTGACACGGCACCAGAGTTAAGTTAGGGTTTTTCAAAATGCTGACACGCCAAGCTCAAAAGGTTCACCATCACTGTCCTAGAGGCTGCCTGCATTCCTTGGCTCATGACCCCTTCCTCCATCTTCAACGCCAGCAATATTGGGCTGAGTCCTTACACTGCCACGTGTCTGGTTCTCCCTCTTCTGCCTCCATTTTCTACTTATAAGGACTCTTAGAATTACTTGGATCCACCTAGATTCAAGGTCATTGGATTAACAGCATAATTCCCCTTTGCCATGTTAACTAACAGAGTCACAGATTCTGGGGATTAGGTAATGGGATTCTTTGGAGGAACCATTATTCTGCCTATCACACACTGTTAAATCAAAGAAGTTGCCTAGGAATATTATGACTTTCTTTATACCTCACAGTGCTGCAGATAAAGTAATGACCAAAGGTCCAACTAACTACACCTGAGAATCTTCATTTGTTTCTGAATGAAGTCTGAAGATGTCACAAGTGGGATGTATATTGTCATAGATGTACAAGTATTCCATTTGAACACAGTTTTGAATTAGAATTTATCAACCATTTCCTCATTCGAACTTTTTGTGATGTTTCAAAATGTCTCAGGTCTGGCCTTAGGAAAAGATCACATGATAAGACAATTCTCTTTAGTAGGTATTCAGTAAAGTCTCCAAGGGAAGACCAAACTATGTAGTAGATTATGCATCTCTTTGGGTAAGGGAGAGAAATGTACCACAACCACTTCCTATTACTGTTTATGCTGCTAGGATTTGCAGCTACTCTGCAAATTACAGATTAATTTGAAGATCAAAGAAAATGCTCATATTCTCCCATTATCTGTATTACAGCTGACAAATCAATTTGATTATACACAATTTTTTAGTTCCTTTAGGTAGATTTTGGAGGTCAGCCATGGTTAGCTATGCCCCCAAACCTTTGCTGCTAGGTTGTGAGCAAAGTAAGACTCCAACTAAGTTTTGACACAACTAACAGATACAGTATTTAAGTCAACAATCATTAGCAAGCTAATATGAGCCATTTTATAAACCTGTTCTGAAGGCTTGATTGAGTTCCAGGTCCGTGTTCTTTATGTGCCCACCAAAACAACACAGTGCCTGGACAGGTCTTTTAAGGTGGGTACAACATTTCAGAGGCAGCAGTCTTGCTACTGCTATGAGTCAGCCAAAAACCCTCCTAAGAAAATGGCTGGATGTAAGATGGCTAAGAGATCAAGCCCCAAGTTCCATCCCTAATTGTGGAGTCCATAGGTTGGTGCTAGACTCTTATATCCTATCTTAAACTATGTTAACTAATTGACATATATTCAGTAACTTTAATTTCACCAAGGAAAGCCCATTTTTAACATTCACGATGCTAGAAAATAGTCCATTCTTTCCACCAGGTGAAATTTGTTTCTGACATTTCCTCTGTTAGTTAGCAATGCCTAAGGTGTTTGGTGGTTGGGTTAGCTGAAGCCATTGTGGTAGCTGTCTCTGACATTTGGCCTTTCCATATATTTATAACTGTCCACTTCTAGATGATTTATTAGTGCAACTGACTGCTTCAGACTGTAGCTCAGCCAACTGGTACGTGCGTATCACATGAAGTACTCAGAATTTTATGATAGGCATCATAAAAATCGGCACTGAAACTTTTAAAGCCCGCTAAAAAAAATTGGAGAGTTGACCATTTTGTTCATCAAGAGTAAAGAATTAGTGGCCTGTGAAGTTGGATTTTCCTGGCTAGTGTGGGTTTACTATAACATAAACATAGCATAATAAATGGAAGCTGATTAGTGTTCTGTAAACTTTAGTATTGGAAATAATTCTTTCTTTGTGTAGGAACCATCCCAAACCCGTGATTAAATAAATGTCAGGAATTTTAAGGAGCCTTATAAAGAGTATCCTTTGAACAAATTGAGAATTAAGATAAAAAGGGTACGACAAATGTATCTCCTTCAGTACTTGCGATATATGGAATAGTGGTTAGATCGTGGACTCCCGACCATATGGATTACGTTTGAATCTCAGGTCTGCTACTTCTGATGGTGTAATCTAGGGAAATTGCTTACACTGTCTGGTCTCCTATTCTTAAATAAAAAATGGGGATAACAAGAATATACCTCCCACAAAGGTTGATGTGATCATTTATTTTTATGAGCCATTTTATAAATTTTTAAGAAAGTGAGTGGGAAAAACAGTGTCTGGCACATGATAATCAGTGTGTAAGTATCAAATGTTGTTTGTTATTATTTTTTTCCCAAAGATAGATTGGAGGACATGGTTCTCTTGGTAAGAAAGTGGGCCTACTAAACTAGAGTTAAGGATATTTTCCTGTCTCCCCTGCAAATCATGACAGACCCGGACCAAGCAGGCCTCCCCCACAGGAGGCCTATTCATGGAAAATTAGAAGCAGAGGCTCAGAAGAGAATTCTCCTTACTGCAGGCAGTTTGCCCCCAAGAAGATAAAAGAAGGTAGCTCAGCTGTGTGTCTTGTTCCTTATTCTCAAACTTACAAATCAGATGAGTTAGCATTCTTTGAAATGAAGTGAATAAAGGCATAGAGAGGGACCAGGAGTGTTTAAGAAACACACCCCTCCCCATGGAAAACAAAGAGTAGAGAGATTATCCTTACAGTTTATCTTTCTCATAGGACAATGTGAAGGCCTTTCCAACTGAGTGACAACCAATTTTAGCACAAGTATAACATGGAATTTTAAGCTCTTACAGGCCTTAGGCATGAAAGGTACAGATACTTTTAAAACGACAACTATCTGCCTCTGACCATCTCATCCCTGCTTGACTCAATTCTGGTTTATGTTCTTCTGCAAACCATTTTTCTCCACAGGGCAGAGGAGAAGGCCACTAGCAGGTCCCACTTCATACTCTTCCAGCTTTGTCACATGAAAGTCAAGACCCCCTCTCCTTTACCTTCCAACTGAAAACCTGAAGGAGATGCTTTGATTGGCCAATTTGTCACATGCCTGCCTCTGAGCCAGTTTCTTGACCAGGAGAATCGTTAGGCAATAAGGTTTTATGATTGGTAATACTAAAAGAATCACATTATAATTGTAGGCCCTTAACTTTTTCCTAGGTTTCTTGGAGGATCCCAGGTCTTCTATTTACTTACATAGTGGCTGTCATAATGATGGATGGATGAATGAATGAATGAATGAATTTGGCAATCTCTGACTCTCTCAGTAGTTTTGATATTTTAGACTGTTTGTTCTCTATCTTCCTAGCCTTTAAAATGTTTTTTAAAATACAATTTTCTGGGTTTTTAATAAACAATCATAATTATATTTTTTGAGGGATTTGTAGAAATAAGCAATAAGCTTTTTCTGACATACCTGCAGCAACCAATTAATAATTAGGAGCATCACTGGTTTCCTGGAAATCTAAATCAAGGGAGCAATGTGGCCAGATAAAAGTCAGATGAGGCCAGTAGTGCTCAGGAGTAATGGGAAGAGTGTTGCAATGTACACATTAGCAATTAAGTGGAGACTATTAAAACCACTATTCAGGCTAGGGGAACTGAGAGACTTGTAAAATCAAGTGGGTTTATTGTTTTTCATGGACTTTTGAACTTGTTCATATTTCAGTTCCACCAGCTTCTCCATGTACTTCTTGTTCAATTATAGTTTTTGTGGCATGGGATAAAATAATGTTAAACCTATTACATACTAATCAGTAGACTGTAATACTTAACTTACATCTTTCTTTACAAATGCAGAGAAAATATTTTCACTCTCAGATTTAGATATACGAACAGAGCCTGAGATTAAGAATTGCAGGACAGGGAGAAACCAAGATGGCGGCATAGGTAAACACCTGAAATTGCTGCCTCACACAACCACTTCAAAACTACAACTAAAGACAAAACAGATATCACCCAGAACCACAGGAAGGCTGGCTGAGTGGAAATTCTACAACTAGAAGGAAAGAGAAAAGCACACTGAGACTCAGGAGTGTGGAAGTAAAGTGCAGAGGTACGGAGGCACGCTTGCGGAAAAGGCTGGCAACGGAGGATGCCGGCGTCTTTTTCAATTGGGAGGGAGTCACAAGCTCCCGACTGCTCTGAACTCCAGTTCCCGCGAGTCTCTGGTGACCCAGACTCATACGGGGAGAAACTGGACTGTCTGGCAGCAGGCGAAACTCCAGGGCAGCTTTCTCTTAGAGGTGCTTGCAGCGATTACCGGGACACTGAGACACGAGGCCTCTTAGGGTAGGACTAAGGATCAGCCATAGCTGTTTGCTCTGCCCTGTTGATTCCCTGAGACCCTGCCCCACCCAAGCTGCAAGCAGAGGCTTTTGCATATGAATGGGCTGGCCCTTTGAGATCTAAAATTGCCTAACAAACTGCAGCTGGGTCAGAGAGAACCAGAACATCCAAAAGAAGGCTCAAGGCCCCACAGCAGCTTGCATTGCTTCACAGCTGGGCCTCATCCCAGCACCTCCAAACCCCAAACAAGGAAGAGGAATCTTAAGATCTCTCCGTAGCTCCTGCTGGGTAGCCTCAGGCAGAGGCTAAATTAGCACCTCCTTAGAGATCCAAGAGCCCATCTACCTAGTGGTCAGAGTGGGACCATCCAGATTACAACTCCTCAGATCCATAAGGGACACACTCAGGGGGCAGACTCAGTGAGCACCAAAGCCCCACTGAAGCAAGTCTTGCCCCAGAAGGGTGTCTTCAGCACAGAAGTTCTCCCACTGTAGACACAGCTGATTCTCACAGACAAATTGCCTAGAGATCAATTCCTCCCAGTGATACCAACTACAATCAAGGCTTAACTACAACAAGACTGTGCACATAGCCCACAAACGGGTACACCAAGAGTGTCCACCTCAGGTAATTGGGGAGGCTGAGCCACTGGGCCCTATAGGACACCTAGCACAGAAAGCCACTCTATCAACACAGGGAAGCAGCCAAAATGTGGAGACAAAGAAAGAGATCACAAATGACAGAAATGGAGGATAGCAAACTACTGGATATAGAGTTCAAAACCACGGTTATAAGGTTTTTCAAGAATTTTCTAGAAACCGCTGATAAATTTAGTGAGACCCTCAAGGATATGAAAAAGGACCAACTGGAACTTAAGCATACACTGACTGAAATAAAGAATATTATACAGACTCCCAACAGCAGACTAGAGGATCCCAAGAATCAAGTCAAAGATTTGAAATATGAAGAAGCAAAAATTACCCAACTGGAAAAGAAAAAAGAATCCAAAAATATCAAGATAGTGTAAGGAGCCTCTGGGACAGCTTCAAGCATACCAACATCCGAATTATAGGTGTGTCAGAAGAAGAGAGAAAGCAAGATATTGAAAACCTATTTGAAGAAATAATGACAGAAAACTTCCCCTACCTGGTGAAAGAAATAGACTTACAAGTCCAGGAAGCATAGAGAACCCCAAACAAAAGAAATCCAAAGAGGACTACACCAAGACACATCATAATTAAAACGCCAAGGGCAAAAGACAAAGAGAGAATCTTAAAAGCAGCAAGAGAAAAAATGTCAGTTACCTACAAGGGAGTACCCATATGATTGTCAGCTGATTTCTCAACAGAATCTATGCAGGCTAGAAGGGAGTGGCAAGAAATATTCAAAGTGATGAATAACAAGAAGCTACAACCAAGATTACTTTATCCAGCAAAGCTAGCATTCAGAATTGAAGGTCAGATAAAGAGCTTCACGGATAAGAAAAAGCTAAAGGAGTTCATCACCACCAAACCAGTATTATATGAAATGCTGAAAGGTATTCTTTAAGAAGAGGAAGAAGAAAAAAAAAGGTAAAGATAAAAATTATGAACAACAATTACATATCTATAAACAAGTGAATCTAAAAATCAAGTGAATAAAAAATCTGATGAACAGAGTAAACTGGTGAATATAATAGAATCAGGGGCATAGAAAGATAGTGGACTGATTATTCTCGGGGTGGGGGGAGGGGGTGTGGGGGGTGCAGGACGAGGCTGGACAAAAATTGTACACCTATGGATGAGGACATTGGGGGTAAGGGCAGAGGGTGGGGTGGGAACCAGGTGGAGGGGAACTATGGGGGGAAAAAAAGAGGAACAACTGTAATAATCTGAACAATAAAGATTTAATTAAAAAAAAAAAAGAATTGCAGGGCAGGTGGAATACCTGTGAATGCAATCCTAGGAGGCAGGAATGTGAGGAAGTAGGAATGACATAATAAAGAAATTTATTTTCTTTTAAGTATATTTCATTGATCTTTTACAGAGAGGAAGGGAGGGGAATAGAGAGTCAGAAACACTGATGAGAGAGAAACATCAATCAGCTGCCTCCTGCACCCCCTCCACTGGGGATGTGCCCGCAACCCAGGTACATGCCCTTGTCCGGAACAGCCAAACCGGTGAGGGCAGGAAAATTTTTAATGAAATTTCCCACTGCTACAGGTTGCTCTCCCTTCAAGGAACCCTTTTGAAATATATCTGGGAGCCTATTCCCCATTAACCAAGGCTGGCCCTGGGGCATTCATTTTCTCTCACTTCTTATGTGCACATGTATTAGTTCCCAGTAGGTTTTCCAGGATGTCAGAGAATTCGCAGGCAAAAGGGAAAGGGGTATTGTGCAGGCCCAAGGAGAGACTCTTTCCAGTTGTCCCTGTTGAAACTGGTCAAATATTGAGCTGCCCTGGTCACCTTAGAAGCAGCAGGAGTAAGAGGTAGGGTGGGTCAGAAAGACTTTGAAGTGGTACTTAAGAGGTGTGAGATATACTGGCTGTCTACTGCTATACACTTTTTCTAATGATTTTATTTAAAAGCCAACAGCCTGTCTCTTGACATTGTTAAAATCTCTCTCACCCTCTCACTTACAACTGGTGTATATGCCAAGAAACATCATCTTGGGAAAGGGCTGTGCCTAGATCTGGTTCTCAGAACTTCTTTGCAGGCCCTGGAATTCCCAGAATCTACTTACGGTTATTAATTTGGTCTTGTCTCTTCTAGTCTATAGCAGCTTTGATGGTTAATTTTATGTGTCAACTTGTCTGGGCCACAATGCCCAGATATTTGGTCGGACGTTATTCTAGATGTTTTTGTGAGGATGTTTTTATTTAAATGAGGTTCATATTTAAATCAGTGGACTCTGCGTAAAGCAGATTGCCCTCCTTAATGTAGGTGGGTCTCATCCAATCAGTTGGACAACTGAATAGAACAAATGACTGACCTCTCCCCTGAACAAGAGGGAATTTGCCAGCACATTGTCTTCATCTGCAACATCTACCCTTCCTGGTTCTGCAGCAGATTGCCTTTAGACTCAAACTGCACTCTTCACTAAATCTTCAGGCTACTGGCCTCCCTCATCAGAATTTGGGGTTGCCATTTCTCCATAGTTACATGAGCCAATTCCTTAAAATAAATCTCTTTTTATATATATATCATCCTATTGGTTCTGTTTCTCTGGACAACTCTACTGATACAGTAGTTATCACAACTTCACAGGGAAAAAGAAGCTTTTACAAGACCGGGTGAGTCAAGATCTTAAAGTGATGATGTCCTGTTACCTAGAAGTCTTTGTTAACATCTGGTAATTGGTGCTAGGAAAATGCCACTTAAGCTGATCTATTTCATATAGAGTCAACATTTCATAGAAAACATTTTCTTCTTTTTTTAAAAAAATATATTTTATTGATTTTTTACAGAGAGGAAGGGAGTTAGAAACATCGATGAGAGAGAAACATCGATCAGCTGCCTCCTGCACATCTCCTACTGGGGATGTGCCCGCAACCCAGGTACATGCCCTTGACCGGAATCGAACCCGGGACCTTTCAGTCCGCAGGCCGACGCTCTATCCACTGAGCCAAGCTGGTTTCGGCGAAAACATTTTCTTAAAATTTGTTTGTGATTTCCCTTGAAGAAAAATCATCTAAAATTGTGAAAATTAATCAATTTAATGATATCAGATAAAATTAGACATAATTACAACTATACATTATTAGGACAAAGGGTATATTATTGAATCTTTTTGCATTGTAAATATAATTAAATTTGTGGCAAAAATATGACATACTATATGTTGATTTAGGCAGTACAGTGACTAATACAGACATTTTGGCAAAAAGCAAACAAAACCCTTTGACACTGATTTTCTCAAAGATCCTTTCAATCTTTTGATATTTAAACCATTTTCTTTTAAAATCTTGTCTTGACTTAACCCTTGCTGACTGTCTCTTCTTTGACTGCTAACCAGTTTAACTTCCAAGACCTTATTTGTCAATGTCTTATGTGATACTTGAATGGTTCGCTAACACATTGGTTCTCAACCTTTTTAATGCCGCGACCCTTTAATACAGTTCCTCATGTTGTGGTGACCCCCAATTTCTTTGTTACAAATTGAACATAATTAAAGCATAGTGATTAATCACAAAAACAATATGTAATTATATATGTGTTTTCCGATGGTCTTAGGCGACCCCTGTGAAAGGGTCGTTCGACCCCCAAAGGGGTCGCGGCCCACAGGTTGAGAACCGCTGCTCTAACATCACCTTCATTGACTTCATTCAGAATTAAGGTTTTTGGAAGTTTTGACGTTTCACTTGGAGTATGCTTTGCCTAAGCATTGTACTTTTGGCTATTGCACGTATCAGCAGTTGAAGACTGTCTAAGGATGTTGGTGTGATGGGTTGAGAAAGAAGCTGATGTTGAACAGGGAGTGGGGGAATGATGGTACAGAAAAATGGAGTGGTGCTGGTTTATTAAACTTGTTTTTTTAGTGTTATGACTTTTGTTCCTCTCTAAAGCAAGCTACAACCTGTAACGTCAGGGACTCAGACAGGGCGAAGAACAAGGCTGCCTTTTATTTAAAGCCACTAGATTACCTTAAATTTGGGTACGTCCTGCTGGGGCTCTCCAAGACTGGCAGAACCTCATTCTAAATCATATGCCACACAGGTTGCTGACCCCTGCTTCAGCTGTTAGCTTCCTAGAGGGAGACTTTTTATGGCTATAGCTCCCATTCTGCACTAGCTTGCAGTGGCTTTACTGTATTTCACATTTTAAAGACGTGTCAAAAACGGATGGGTCATGTTGCTTTTGGAACAGTTTACGAAATTCTGCTATTTTATCTGGGATTTCCATGGAGACTCCTTCAGACAGGGGCCTGTGTACTTAGTAATGTTTGTTGAGCAAGTTGATAGAGTTGATGAACTCAAGCTGCCACTTTAGACAGTCTGATTTTCTTTGCTGATACAAAGTGACTTTCATCTAGAGCACACACAGTTTCCAGAAGCTTAAAGCCTGTGATTTCAGCACAACGGTTATTTCAGCAAATAGCTTTGAGAGCCTGAGCTAAGATGGCCTGAGACAAGATGACAGGCCAGCATCTCCCAGTTGTTGTTTGTTGGGGGTCAGGCTTAGCTCTGTGAAGAAGTAGCCATCTCTGTCCATAGGTCTGACTACACAAAATTATCTGTGTATTTGGACGTAGGTATGGTATAGTGACAAAGTGGGGAATCTTCAGAGTCGGAAAGTTGGGTTTGAATCCTGGATCCATTACTTAGACATGCTGTGAACTCAGCCTAGTCCTGTTGCCACTCAACTCAGTTCCCATATCTGTAAGTTGGGAACATTAATAGTACTTGACTCCTTAGGTTACTGTAAGGATTATAAAAGATAATACATATGAATGGATTATGCCAGATGATATCAAACTTTCTCAGTGCCTGGGGTTTTAGGGTCTCAGTAATTATTCATGATGCTCTCAAGCCCAAAGAAATACCCGGTAGCAAAGTTAAGATGCACAGGTGTACCTAAGGTATGGCTAATTATGGAAATATGTGAGTTGAACCTTCAGTTTATTAAGTAGTTAGGTCCACACAACCTAATATACATGTTCTAACAATTTGGTGACTGCTTGAAAAGTTAGTACACATACATTGGAAAGGAAAAAAGTTTTTCATTCTTAACTACATAGTTTACTAATGTGATTGTGTGCCTGTTGGAGACTGCTAAGTTTCTCAAACTATGAAATCAGATTGGACATTGGCACTCTCATTTCCTGTTCTATATTGATTTTTGTGTAGTACTTGCTTTCTTATCACAGTGTCTGTGGAAAACCCAGGATCATAAAGATGCAGTGTCATTGAAAGGAATACTGTGGGGGTCTGATGTTGAGAGTGTGAACTGTATCGAGTTAATGGTCCATGCAGTGTCCTATAGGTGGAGAGTATTATGATTTCTCTCATAATGCAAAATATCCTGAGTGCTTCTGAGCTCACTGTGGTACCCTGAGGCAGGACACCATTTGGCAGCTTTCCTACCTTTCCTGCCCTGGTTGCATGTATCCTTAAAGCTCTTTCAGGTGATTTACACATGTAACATGCCTGGTTTGGGAGGGATGACATTTGAGCAAACGCAATGACAGGAGTATGTTATCTGATGAAATTATCATCACTCAATGTCTTCTCTGGGAGAACACCTGGGTAGCTGCCTTGCACAGCATCATTCTGGATTTCCATTTTATGTATATGATAGTCCTGAGAGCACACTGAATGATGCCTCTTAGCGTTTTACAAAGTGGAAATCATGGAGAATAGGGTATAGGCGTGGTGCAAAATATTCCTATGGAAGATCTCATTTAATCCTTTAGAAAACAAACCTTCAGTAGTTTTAGGGGAGTCAATAGAGCTTAATGATCAACTTATTTCTGGAGGTATAAAGTCTGTGTTAAAATCTTGGCTCTGTTACTTACCAATACTGTGACCTCGGTGAAGTTGCTTAAGCTCTCAGTTTCTGCTAGGCAGCAGGGATATATAAGGAATAGCTGTTCGAGGGGAAAGTGAACAGAGTTTGAGATTGTGGGCTGGAGTGTCTGCATATGCACATGAGACACTTGCCATGCACGATGGAACCAGGGTTGATAGGACAAAGGGGGAGGACTCTGGTTCAGGAGTTACAGATAAGTGCTGGCAGGGAAAGCTACAGAGCCTGAAAAGTATAAATTTGAACCAGGCATTCCAAATTATGACAGTATATTTGTCAAGATAAGAAAATAGAATATATTTAACAGCTTGTTAGCTTGGTTAATAGAGTTCAAGGAATTAGGTTTTTAGTAGGTGGACTTCCATTTCTACTCCTTTCCCAGGCCCTACAAATGTTAAGGTGGGAAGTTGGGGGCTGGCTACATGAACTTTCAAAGAATGATTTAGCAGAATAGTAAGCTTTGTATTTAAGGCAGGTCAGGCAGCAGTGAGATTAGCAAAGGGTAAGTTTGGAGGAAGGAAAACAACAGCAGGGAATGCAGAACAGAAATGACAGTTCATTGCTATGATGACAGTGAGTGTGCAAAGGAAAAGTGGGCTTGAGAAATATTTATAATGTACAATCCACAGAGCTTATTTACAACATTTGATTGCCATTCAGTTAGAGATACCTAATAACCGGTTGCATATTTGGGTCTGGATCTTGAAAAGAAATTGAAGCTCAAGCTATGAATTTGGGGTCACAGTTATGTATAGTGGTAGCTGAAGTCATGGGTGGGAAATGAAGTCATTTGAGGGGCAAGTAGCATAAAATGAGAAGAGTCATGAGACCAAACCCTGGGGAACAGCATTTAAAACACTAGTAAAGGGAGAAGAACACTTGAAGGAGGCTGAGAATGAACCCTAGGAGGTGGGGGGGATCCTTTGTTTGAAATATATAACTTAAGGACACCCACAGAAATAAAGATATAAAGAAAGGGCAGGGGTGGAGGTTGAAGAAGAGATGAAAAGCAAAGGAAAATGAATGTTCTCTCCAAGCAAGAAATACAGGAATGGGTTACTAAGGACAACACGTGCAAAAACACTGAAAACAAATGTGAAACTTTACCAGAATTACTAGCAGCAAAAAGATTTTATCACTGAAGTAATTTGAGAATCGATTCCTTTGACTGAGCTCAGTGGAGCCAGAAAGGAGACAAGGGAGAGCTTGTGATCTGATGGAGATGAGCTGGGAAAATTGACTTTGGCACTTTGGCCCATTAAAGGAAATGAACCATACATAAGTAGTACAAAGGGAGTAAGCTGCTACTTGGATGAGTCTTAATTTTAATTCAGTGTCGCTGATGGGCCTTTGACATCATAGAACAGTTTCTACCTACACCAGATTGGCAATGCAGTAGAGCAAATAACTGTGAACAATTACTAGTGACAGAGCAGAATTTCTCAATTGGCATCCTATTGCCTTACTTGTGTATAAATCACCAGTGGATACGTTTCCCACCTAGAAAACCTCCTACTTCTGAAGATGGTCTTCAGGCTCTATAATTTCCCTGCTATGGCCAGGCCCTGTGCTAGTATCTTTATTTTTTAATGTAAATATGAGTTCATGCTCCATGAACTGGAAAGATGAGAGTATTCCAAGAGCTCCAGAGACCATACTCTTGAAGGAAAGAGAAAAATATTCTCATTAAAAAAAAAAAATCTTAATTTATCCCTTTATCTAAACTTCTCTTTATAATCAAGTTCAGTGCTGCAGAAAGTTAAAGAAAATCCCTGGCCTGAAGAAAGATCTATCTGTACATGATGACCTGAAAATGTAGCCAAGAAGTTGAAATCTGGGAACAGGCTGGCTTTTCAAGGGACTGAAAATTTTTAGTCTTTGTAGTTTTTCCAGATGTCTGCCTTGACATTGACTTTTTCAAATGCTTTTGTTTTCTGGTTCTCCTGGGGTGTTGAGTGCTTTGGTTGTTGGATTGGGATTAGATCATAGGCTTTTGTGATGTAAATGGTGTTAACAATTCTGCCAAAAGTAGCCTTTGCATTATTTAGTCACATTCCCTCAGGATTCCCCAAGGAAGCCAGAGACCTGAAGACTTCCACCTTGTATCAGAGTGGGACTTTTTGTTCAAAATTTGGAAAAAATCAGTCATTGCCTATTAAGCCAAGGCTCTTCTGGTTTTGTGGACACTGATTAGTTAGGAATTTCCCATAACTCAAATCTTGCTTTGGCATTCTACTTCTATCTCGAAAGAAAGAGAGAGAGGGAGGGAGGGAGGGAGGAAGGGAGAGAGAGAGAGAGAGAGAGAGAGAGAGAGAGAGAGAGAGAGAGAAAGAAAGGGAGGGAGGGAGGAAGGAAGGAAGGAAGGAAGGAAGGAAGGAAGGAAGGAAGGAAGGAAGGGAGGAAGGAGGGAGGGAGGGAGGGAGGGAGGGAGAGAGAAAGAAAGAAAGAAAGAAAGAAAGAAAGAAAGAAAGAAAGAAAGAAAGAGAAAGAAAAGAGAGAGGAAGGAAGGAAGGAAGGAAGGAAGGAAGGAAGGAAGGAAGGAAGGAAGGAAGGAAGGAAGGGAGGGAGGAAGGGAGGGAGGGAGGGAGGGAGGGAGGGAGGGAATGAAAGATGGGAGGGAGGGAGGGAGGAAGGGCACCATTAAAATACTTCCCAAACTTTCTTTTGACCTCTTCTAACTGAAATTTTATAGGGAAGACTTATCAAAAATTTTTCAATCTATCTTAAATTCCTTTTTCTAGTTAATTTTATTTTTTTCTTTTAGTTATTTTTTGTTAGAACAATTCAGCAAAATAAAATTCCAGTTTATTGTTGAACATGGAGATGGAATCTAACAACTAAAATTTTAGTTCTTTGCCTTCTTCATGCCTTAGTTTCCTCATTGGTCATATGGGTCCTTGTGAAATGATCCTATCTAATAAAAGAGAAACATGGTAATTGGCGTACGACCCCTACCCTTCCCATTGGCTAATCAGGACAATATGCAAATTAACTGTCAGCCAAGATGGCGGCCGGCAGCCAGGCAGCTTGAAACTAACATGAGGCTTGCTTGCTTCAGTTACGGAAGACTCCAACGTTCCCCGCCTGCCACTGCAGGCCTCTGAGCTGCAACTCTAAGCAACTATGTAACCAATATAGAAGCTAAACAAAACCCCAGAAACCTGCTTTAGCCCGCCGGGCTTCAGCCAGCAGGATCACAACACTGTAAGCAAAGGCCAGAAACCTACTTTCAGCAGCGGAGGCCTAAGAGCTGGAGCCAAGCCTCAAAGCTAAGCTGGCCCAGAATAAAAAAGAAAAAAAGAAAAAAAGGAGCGGTTGGGAGCTTCAGTCACCTGCCAGCCTGAAAACAGCCCTCAGCCCCTCACCCAGACTGGCCGGGCACCCCAGTGGGGACCCCCACCCTGAAGGGTGTGTGACCAGCTGCAAACAGCCATCATCCCCTCACCCAGGCTGGCCAGGCACCCCAGTGGGGACCCCCACCCTGATCCAGGACACCCTTCAGGGCAAACCAGCCAGCCCCACCCATGCACCAGGCCTCTGTCCTGTATAGTAAAAGCTTAATATGCCTCCCAGCACCAGGTTCAGCGGAGCCGCGAGGCCTCCAACACCAGGATCAGTGGAGCCGAAAGGCCTCCCGGCACCGGGATCAGCATGACAGGGGGCAGCGCCCAAACCCCCTGATCGCCCTGCGGCTCTGTGTGTGACAGGGTGCGGCTCCCCAACCCCCCCACCCCACAAGCCCTGCTCTGTGTGTGACGGGGTAGAGCCATAACCTCCCCATCGGCCCTGCCCTGAGTGTGAGAGTGGCGGCGCCCCAACCCGGTGATCGGCCCTGCTCTGTGGGTGATAGAGGGTGGCGCCCCAACCCCCTGATGGGCCCTGCTCTGTGCGTAACAGGGGGCAGCGCCCCAACCCCCTGATTGGCCCTGCTCTGTGAGTGACAGGGGGCAGTGCCCCAACCCCCTAATTGGCCCTGCTCTGTGCGTGACAGGGGGTGGTGCCGCAACCTCCCTATCGACCCTGCCTTGAGTGTGACAGGGGGCGGTGCCCCAACCCCCCAATCGGCCCTACCCTGAGTGTGACTGAGGGTGGCATCACAACCTCCTGATCGCCCTGCTCTGTGCATGACAGGGGGCGGCGCCCCAACTCCCCAATCAGCCCTGGTCTGAGCCCTACCAGGGGCTGCACCTAGGGATTGGGCCTGCCCTCTGCCACCTAAGCCAGCAGGTCGTTATCTCCCGAGGGGTCCCAGACTGCGAGAGGGCACAGGCTGGGCTGAGGGACCCCCCTCCCCGCCAAATGCACAAATTTTTGTGCACCGGGCCTCTAGTAATGGTAATAATAGTTAACACTTATTGCATTTTTCTCCATGCAGTATTTTAAATACACTGTATGTGTTAATTCATTAAATCTTCCAAATAATTTTCTGGTATATGTCCTTCTGTCTTCCCTCCCTCCCAAATCTCTTGAGTGCTTATTGCCTTGTTCAGAGTAATTCTGTGTTCTCTTAGGCCTGATGCAGTGACTCCAGGCCATTTTTCATTGTGGGCAGTTTCTCCTTTAATCCATGTAATTTTCTGAAAATTGCCACTAAACTTGGGAAGAACATCCATGTACAAGCAGAAAGCCCTCAAGCAGTCTTTTAAAGAACTTTGTGTCAAAAAGATGATGAAAATACTCTTGCATTTAGTTACCATGGAAGGGTCCTGAATACTATATATGAAAATAAATTTAAAATCAGTTTCCAGCTATATACCTTACAAACCTATATAGATTTAGTCTGTTTTCAAATCTTTCAGGAAAGCTATGCTTTGAAAGCTTAGCACTACATCCAGGCTAGCATGGGACCACAACAGCTGTCTAGCCCACAGACTGGGGTCTCGGGTAAACAGAAGGCTGGCCATAAGCTGACCCAGCACAAAGTCCTGCTTCCCACACCAACGATGACTATTGGCCAGGATTTTAACTACAGTATCAACTTCCTGGAGGAAGACTAGGAAAGACTCATACTCCCCTTATTCCCGGGTAGATCTAAAACAAGGCACAAAGTAGTCATTAACAATAAAGATGAGGTGAATTTGCTTTTCCTCTAAATATGAATGCTAATGTAACCATTTAAATAGTGCCAACAATGGAAATAAACAGAAGACCCAGTTAAACCACTAATGTACAGGCCCATACCACTTGGCAAAACATGAAAGCCAGCAGTGCTGAAAAAAAGCAATTAATGCTTATATGTAAAATGAGTCCTAGGACTGCATGGGGCTTGAGGAAAAATTTCTTAAATTGAACCAGTGTGACACTAGCAATAGGAATAAGTCCTATTTGAAACGAGGGAATGTTCACTGGCCAGGTAGCTCAGCTGGTTAGAGCATCAACTCAATATGTCAAGGTTGACATTTCAATCCCTACTGTAGGCACATATTAAGAACCAACCAATGAATATGAATAATTAAGTGCAACAACATGATTGACAATGACAGATCAAAACACACGTGTGATTGGCGCCAGCAAGAGCTATAGACTAGTATGTATCAGTAATATGTATCACCCTTGTCAACTTAGCCTTTTATAGATATAGAATAAACTTGCTTAATTAGACCTGCTTTCTGATTTAGCTAAACTTTCTTCAGCCCAGTGAAGCACCCCAACTTCTCTTTCAGATAATTGTCAGCAATGCAGCGGTAAATATCAATATGAAGCAGGTTATTATTGTAGATAACATAGGGAGAACAAAGGGTAGAATATTTAACTGCAGTGGTATTTGACTATATTCTGCACAGTGTGAAAACCTGAAGTCATTTTCAGGATTCACCATTTCTTACATATTTTCAGTTGGGTCAAGTTTCTAAGCTTTCTAAATCTCTGTTTTCTAGCTAATGAAAAGAAAATCAGATTCCACCAACTCTCCTATCTACCTACTCCAGGTCCTCTGTGAAGATCAAATGAGATGTGGCACAGGAAAATGCTTCACAGACATTTGGTTAAAGTGTAAAATGTTTGCACCTGGCTACGAAGCAAGTCATGTTCCTGGGCTGAAGAAACTGTAAGGAGGCTAGTCACTAGGGAAAGGAAGCCAGGCATTGCTATGCAATGTCATTACCCAGATGGACACTTAGCATATTAGCCTTTTATATATATACTAGAGGCCCGGTGCACAAAAATTTGTGCACTTGGGGGTATGGTGTCCCTCAGCTCGGCCTGTGCCCTCTCAAAGTCTGGGACCCCTCGGAGGTGACCACTTGCTGGCTTAGGCCTGCTCCCCAGGGGATTAAGCCTAAGCTGGCAGTCAGACATCGCTCTGGCAGCCCGGCAGCCCTCAGGGGATGTCCACTTGCCAGCGGTGAGCAGACCTAAACTGCAGGCAGACATCTTTAGCGCTGCTGAGGAGGTCAGGAGAGGCTCCTACCACCACCGCTGTACTGGCAGCCATCAGCCTGGCTTGTGGCTGAGCAGAGCTCCCCCCTGTGAGAGCGCACTGACCACCAGAGGGCAGCTCCTGCATTGAGCGTCTGCCCCCTGGTGGTCAGTGTGTGTCATAGTGACCAGTCATTCCCAGTCTTTCTGCTGTTAGGGTCAGTTTGCATATTACCCTTTTACTATATAGGATAGAGGCCTGGTGCACGGGTGAGGGCCGGCTGGTTGGCCCTGAAGGGTGTCCCGGATCAGGGTGGGGGTCCCACTTGGGTGCCTGGCCAGCCTGGATGACAGGCTGATGACTGTTTGCAGCTGGTCGCACCCCCTTCAGGATGGGGGTCCCCACTAGGGTGCCTGGCCAGTCTGGGTGAGGGGCTGAGGGCTGTTTTCAGGCTGGCAGGCAACTGAAGCTCCCAGACTCTTTTTTTTTTTCCTTTTTTTTTATTCTGGGATTTATTTACCTTCTATAGCTGTCACTGGAGCTGAGAGCAGGCTCCAGCTCTGAGGCCATGGCTGACTGAAAGCAGGTATCTGGGTTTGTTTACCTTCTATAATTGAAACTCTGTTGCCATCACTGGCGCTCCCAGCTCTGAGGCCATGGTGGCTGAAAGCAGGTACCTGGGGTTTGTTTAGCTTCTATAATTGCAACATTGTTGCATCCGGAGCTCAGAGCTGGGCGGCAGCAGGAGGGGAACCTTGACTTCCTCCATCACTGGAGCAAGCAAGCCTCATGTTCGCTTCAGCTGCCTGGCTGCCGGCCGCCATTCTTGGTTGGCAGTTAATTTGCATATCCTGCTGATTAGCCAATGGGAAGCTGAGTGGAGGTATGGTTAATTACCATGTTTGTCTATTATTAGATAGGATAGACTGGAGGCCCGGTGCACGAAAATTCGCGCATCTGAGGGGGTCCCTCAGCCCTCAGTCTGGGAGTCCTCAGGGGATGTCTGACTGATGGCTTAGGCCTGTTCCCTCTGTGGGAAGCAACCGGGGGGGGGGCAATCAAAGGATGGCACCAGCTGGAGAGCAGCTGGCCCTGCCCCCCATTGCCCCACCACTGCCGCCGCCACCAGTGGCCTCCCTCTGTGGGAGGCGACCGGGTGGGTTGATTAGGGGGCAGTGCCAGACAGCAAGAGGCCGGCCCTGCCCCCTGCCACCACAGCTGCCACTGCCCCCCAATCACCATCCACTCCCTCTACCCATTGGCATGCACCTTGGCTGGCCTGGCACCACCTGCTCGCTGGCCCCACCCACTGCCAACTGGTCATTCTACTGTTCGGTCAATTTGCATACTATGCTTTTATTATATAGGATGTCCTCAGCCAGGAGACAGAACCCACATCTTCTGAATGACACTTTGCTCATACAGAGGCTTCTGAGATGCACAGAGGGAATGAGGTTCCTGTGTATAGACTGTAGTTAACTATATTGGAGCTGAAGGTCTAAGTGGCTGAACTGTTAATAATTGTGAGTTTAGCAGGTGGGAAATTCAGGAGGAGAGTAAGGGTACATTCTTCTAAAATGTAGAGAGCTCAGGTAGGGCTGTGGGTGCTTGAAGAGCTGAAAGCCATTGATCACCATGATGTCAGAGTTCTCAGCAGACAATTGTGTGGGAAACAACAGTGGCAGGGAGAAATACCTGCATTAATATCTGGACAGTTCTCTTTCTTGGAATTTTAAAAGTTGATTTGCAAAATTTCCCTGAAATAAGTGTATTATTTGTTAGTGTAAGATGATTTCCATTGTAACCAGTAGGATCTCTTTTCACTACTTTTCTTCTAGCCAGAGTAGTTGCATGTGGCAGCCCTGAGCTACCAAGAAGAGATATTTCTATAAGTTTCTAAACAGGAGTTGAATTCTCTTGCCAGGGGAATTTCCACTATAATGTGGGTAGGGGAAACAGAATGCCCAGTATTGTGAGACCACCTCACCAGCCACATTGAGATTTAAACCCTTAAAAGAGTAATAGTTATTTTTCTGATAAAAACTGAGACAACATAATAGTCAGTAAACTAATTGTCTGGCACATTAGTGGCATGGTTGCCATGTGGCCTCTGGCTCACATTTACCTGGTAATGTCAGTGAGTGAGTTTGTAAGAATTCCATACTTTCATTTATCTATATGTATAAAATCCCAGCGACCAGAATGGCAGAACGACCAGAATGACCAGTGGTTATGACATGCACTGCAGCAGCCAACCAGCCTGATCCAGACCCTGATCAGCCGCCCCTTGGCCGGCCCTGCCCCCGATTGGCCCCACCCACCCCAATAGGGGGCGGGGCTGGCTGGCCAACCGCCAGAGGCTTCTCCCCCCTGCCAGTCCAGCCCAATGGGCCCCTATCGGAGCAGACCAACTGGACCCCAAAATTCAAATTCGTGCACGGGGCCTCTATCCTATATAATAAAAGGCTAATATGCAAATAGACTGAACTGCAGAACGACCGGTTTCTATGATGTGCACTGACCACCAGGAGGCAGACACTCAACACAGGAACTGCCCCTGATGGTCAGTGAGCTCCCACAGGGGGAGTGCCACTCAGCCAGAAGCTGGGCTCACGGCTGGCAAGTACAGCAGCAGTGGCAGCAGCCTCTCCTGCCTCCGTGGATGTCTGACTGCTGGCTTAGGCCCACTCCCCTAAGGGCTTAAGCTGTCTGTTGGACATTTCCTGCGGGCTCCCGGACTGTGAGAGGGTGCAGGGTGGGCCGAGGGACCTCTCTGAGTGCACGAATTTTGTGCACCGGGCCTCTAGTATTAAATAAAATGTCATCAGTTTAAATGAAGGAAACCAAAACCATTTATTCATGTATTGGGAGACCCCAGATTTGGTTCTGTATTGTTTCTAAACCTTAGTAAATGGGAAAATGGGGGGGGGGGGCTCTAACAAGTCACTGTGGTTTTTTTCTTTATAAAGTAAGGTGATAGAGAATGGGGTGGTAGAGTGGTCATGGGTATAGACTAGCCTAAGATCTGTTGCTGCACTAGCATTCTGTGGCTGTGATGAGCAGCTTTGTTTTCATGGAGCACAAATGAAATGTGTTCTGAAATGTGTTCTTATGGCTCTTGCTGTGGCATTTCTCTGTCAATAACAGTGGTTCTGCATTTTGGATTTTAGTAAACAATAAAATCCCTTTGCTCTTTAATAATCTATATGCTAATAGGTTTCTGCTGAACGGTGAGGCTCCAGAGCTGGAGTTTGTGAAAGATTCAGAGCAAGTATACAGATTAGCTGCTAATGCCAAGTTGTAAAAGAGAGTGATAAAAGTAACTGGGTACTGACCATATGCTAGGTATTCTACTAGTTGCTCTACCTGTCTTCTTTTATTAATGCTCAGTATAATCCTATAAGATCAGGATTATTTTGATCTCATTTAGTAACTGGTTGTAGTGAGGCTAAGAGAGTAACTTACCCAAGCTCACAGAGCCAGAAGGTGGCAGAGGCTGGATTTGAATGCAGGTTGCTTGTTGCCGGGAAGGCTCTTTTAAACATAGTGTGATGGTCTGTTGACTTTTTATGTTTATTGCAGTAAACTCTTTTCTGCAGTGCTTTGGGAAAATTGACATTATCTTAAAATGCTACATGTGATAAATGTTTTAAAATTGCCATCTAAAAACAAACAAGTAACTTAACCAACCATTAAAAATTTCATATAAACTTACTGTACAATAAAATGTTGTTCCAGGTTTAAATTAAACAGATTAAAATAAATATCCAGTTTAATTCCCAGAACTGTTAGCTACTCACTATCTGTGTCATCAATTAGACATTATCAGCTATTTGTGTGTTCAAGAGTTTTATTGAGTTACCACCAGTTTTTCAGTGTTTTGAGTGTTGCTATGGATGCCATTGCTTTGCTCTGCTTTGAGAACTGTTGTCAGAAAGAGCCAAGCACACACCACTGATCTCATGGTTTCTCCAATGAAAAGACTTAGTGCTTAATTACTTCTGATGAAGACTGTGCACAGTGAAACTGCCACTCGTTCTCACAAGTACCTTATTCTGCATGTATATTAAAAAATCCCAATCAAAGCCAATGTCAGCAACAGTATTCCCATGTAGCCTATTTCTTACAGGAACTGTCCAGAAGCCTCAAATAATTCATGGTATTTGACAACTGAGTTTATACATTTTCTAAGAACTTTTAGAAGATCTAGAAAAGTATGAATGAGGCTGGGAGGAAGAATGACTATTTGTTACATTTTATTTGCCTTTACTTCCAAATAAGTATTTATTCATAGGGGACCTTTTCTTTGAGCAATCATGGTATTTTCTTACTTATTATTCGTAATATAGCAAAATATTTACATTTCCTTACTGAAAATGAAGGACATTTTAGTTTTTAGCTGCAATAATTAATGGCCCTTCCGCCACATACCACAAAAGCTGCCCCCACCCCCACCCCACTCTGTGGATTTCAGGATATCCCTTCTGTTTGTTCTTTTTACAATTAAGGATGTGTGAGATAAAGGGGAGATAGCATGTCTCACCATGAACACACTTCCTTATGAATCCACAATAGAGTGGGTTTCTAGGAAAATGAGCTTTATGTTCTCAAACTTTATAAATGTTTTCCCCAGTCCTCTTTCTCTTTCTCATTGTTTCTACTGGCTTCAGGCCTCTCCTTTCTTTCCCTTGGCTGCTCTGCATTGATTCTCTCACTGCACTGGCTGGTTAGCATGTTAAATATCGTGAGAATAAGCTGCTCCCTGTCCTGGCATTGCTTTTTGAAGGAAACATTTCCTTCCCTTGTGCAAGCCAAGGAGTTCCTTCCATGGGGAGAAAGTTGGAGTGCTGATTGGAAACATGCATGATCGCTGGTTTAAATTTGGCTCATTTGCAACAGAGAGAGGTTGGGAGAGATAGGAGAGAGGGGTTCTCCTGGTTCTGAGGTGGTTCCCACATCTGCTTCTTATTAGGAGCCCCGTGGAGAAAAGATTTGGAAATTAACTTAGTTGCGGAATAATAAAGTAGACCCCAATATGGGGGATTATAAATGATTACCCTAGAAAATGAAGGGACAACTTCCCATCCCCTGGGTCCCTTACTTTTTCTGAGGCGGTTTGGCACTAAGTAGAAACTGGAGAGGAATCCTGTACCCTCTCTATCCCCAGATAATATTTACTTCCTCTTCCTAAAGAGGGTAATATTAACACCCGGGGGTGTTCTTAGTGACGTAATCAGATTTGTATCTTTGGAGGAGAGGCAGGCCTGCTAGTCTTACCTGTTCTGGGAACTCTCGGGTGGTACTCTAGAAATAGACACCAGGCATAAGTCTTCAAAAAGAAAAAAACTTTGTCTTTCTCATCATTCCAGCTCCTGACCTCTGTAGAGGTCAACATCATAACATGAAGAAGACACCCAGCCCTCATAGTGCGATTCTCTGCATATTCTCATATGTTCATTTGTTTCTTTTTTTTTTTCTCATCCCATATTGCAGAGATCTTGTTACTATCTTATTTTTCCTGTGCTCAGAGCAGTGTTTGGAATATTATGAGCACCTCACAATCAAATGTTGCCTGAGTGAATCAAGGAAGCAATGAAGGAAACTGTCTGCCCATAAAGGGTATTTCTGGAACTTTGAGTTCTTTACTGAGATAGCTCTGCATTGGGATTGAATCCCCACCACCTCCCCACCCCAGAGTTGCAATAGATCATTCTAACCCAGGGGTGGGCAAACTTTTTGACTCGAGGGCCACAATGGGTTCTTAAACTGGACCGGAGGGCCGGAACAAAAGCATGGATGGAGTGTGTGTGTGAACTAATATAAATTCAAAGTAAACATCATTACATAAAAGGGTACGGTCTTTTTTTTTTTTAGTTTTATTCATTGTAAACAGGCCGGATCCGGCCCGTGGGCCGTAGTTTGCCCACGGCTATAATCTAACCCCTCTAAGACATTTGGGGGTTGGCCGGTAGATGACCTTCTAGACCACTTTGAATTACCAGGATTTGTGAAGCTTTTACATTCACTTAGAACACCCACATCAGAGAACTCTGAAACTTAGAGCAACAATTGTCCATTTAATATGGTATAAGTTTGCAGGCAAGTAGCTTAATGAGTTAATTTCTTCAACAACTATCTAGCTCTTTTTTTTTTTTCATTTTCCCTTATTAAAGTGATCCTAGATTATTGATTTTAGTTATTTTAACTATTCATTTTTTATTTTAAGAGTCTAATCAGAAAATCGCTGATTCACTCAGGAAATGGGGTTTATGTAAAGGTAGATTTTACATCTTGTTATGAGAATTACTTCATTGTTACTTTTTAATTTCTCTGCTAGAAAGTGAGTAAGGTCACCTCTTCATGCCTCAACTGAGAGAGGAGAAGTAATTGAAATAATTTATGTTCATCTTGAGTCTGAAAGAGGGAGGCAGGTCATCCCAAATAAGAGAGCCCATGACAGGCGTGTGTGAGCCTCGCTCTCCAGGCAGAGACATCTCCAGTCTGCACTCTCACATTGGAAATAGTTGTGGAGGAAAATTTCACCACAGAGACCTGTGACTAAACACAGTCTGGTGACTAATAACTCATTATTTTTAATGCTATTTTATGTAAAAAACAAAGGGGCCTTTTTGAAATAATTTTCTAAATGGTGTCTGTCTCAAAGAGTTCCAAACCTTTTATTTGCTAGCTAATAGCAAACTGTCTAATTAATGTGGCACAAGTAAAGAGGAGCAAGCCTCCTTAATCTTTGAATGAAATTGTTCTACATTTCTTAAGATCGCAGTAATCCATCATGGCCTTTCCATCTTTTCTGCTTGTAATGACCATATACCTCCCAATTCTATGAGTAATTACTTTCTCCTTCTAATTCAAAATTTCCAGGCATTCAGGGAGTCTTATTGGTTCTACTCAATTAGTTCCAACAGGGCATGGCCAGCGTCTGGGTTTCTACCTATAGGCCAAGTGACCATTCTGGGTCTGTCAGCATTGGTTTCCATGAATCTGCCCCAGGAGAACTCTAAACAGAGAATTTTTCCTCAGAAGGAATCAGGGAAACAGCAATATTTCAGAACCTTGGCATGCTCGAGACGGAACAGAATCAAAAACCTGGCTTGTCTAGTTCCATCAACTCTTCAAATGACAACTCATTAAAGAATAACAAGGAAGAATTTAGTTTGCATTGAAGCTGAAAGCAACCTTGGGTAGTACTTAAATGAACACCCTCATTTTACAGATCAGAATCTGATGCACAGTTGCCCTGGCCAAGATCACCAAGGGAGCTTAGGGCAGAGCTGGGAGAACTCAGGTGGACTCACTCGAGGAGTGCTGATGTGATTCTGGCAAACTATCTCTAAAAGCTTTGCTAGTCCATGTTCCTCCTTCCCTATTTTCTGTAATAAAGAGAAGAGTTTCATTTCCAAATAAATATATTAAAATCATAATTAGAAAATCAAGTAAGAAGGCAATAAGTAAATAGTCCAATGTTCTGGTATGTTTTAAAGTGTTGACCTCATCTAGTTTGTGAAATAAAAATAACTACCCAAATTTTGATAATATTGTTAACATTGTTTAGGCTCTTTAACTTCTACCTACTGAAATTGATAATATACCTCTGACTATGTCAATGGAGGAAGTATGTAGAAAAGATCAATACTGTATTAATATTAAATAAAAAACTCATTTATTTGAGAAAGACCAAAGTTGGTAAAAAGAAACAATTTATAGAACAAAAAGAAGCACAGTTCATTGATTTCAATGGCATAAGACAAATATAGACAGGCCAACAATATATTTATCGCATGGAACCCTAAGGAGATCTACTATGATGACTACTTAGTATATTAACTTTCTGTGTTCATAAGTTGTGTAGCTGGAGTGTATATAAATTATCCAGAAATGAGGATACTACAAACTTTATTCCAGACCTATTATAATGAATAGCTATTCTTATTTAGTATAGCTGAACTTAAAAAGTTTATAAGGATTTGAATATTTGGGTTTTGAAATCATCTGTTTCTCAGAAATTTTCCACAATTAGGTGAGCGCAGTATTATCTGTGGACTGTATCTTGCTGATGGGAATATGAATCTCAGGACTAAGAAGGAATGGTAAGGGTGGTGTTCACTGAAAATTGACTCTTAAATGAATGCCTGCCTTAGGCAAAAGACCACACCCTGCTGTTCCCATTTATTTCTCATTTAATTCTTTAAGTAGCGTGTATAGGAAAGTGGGGAAAAGAATGTGGTAAGGGCCCTTTATCATCCGCATCTACATAGTATTTTAAAGGAAAAACAACCTTTTAGTCCTTTGGCCATATGACATATGTTAAAAAGAAGGAAGAGCAGTGCCCTATTGGTTGATATTTAGAACCTACATAATTCATCTTCTCTCCAGTTCAGGATCATCTTAGTCTTCGCTGGTCTGAGTAAAGCTCTGGAAAACAATGTGGCCAACCCAATCTCTTTCTTTCTGTTTGGGGATGGCTAACTTTTTATCCTTAGTCAGTCTTTCATGAAAATTTAATTTTGTTGGGTTTGGCAGGTTAGCTTGATGTAAACAGATTTCTAAAAAATCACAAGCAATTTAATTACGAGAAATAGAAGGTAATTCCCTAATGGCTGCCTGCTGTTATAGAAGTAGTAGACATAACAGCCTTCTTCATATTTTCCATTTTTCACCATTTGAGACAACCCAAAAGAGAAGGGGTAAAAGGACTGCTGAGTGTACTGCCAGCGAACTAGACACTGAAATAAGAAACACCAGTGACATGTCAATTTCCCTTGCGAAAACCAGGCTATTTACAGAAACCAAGAGCTGGTGAAACCTTGGTGAAACGCTTGAGGAAAAGCTTGTCAGTATTAAAGGGCATTCTGAAGGTTGTTGGAGATGTTTATTCTACCCTTTTTCAAAAGACTTTATTGGCTTGATTCTATTTTAAGTGTAGAGTCAATAGATCCTGTTTCATCCTCCCTTCCCCTGCTTCCTCCAAAAAGCCCCTCAGAACTGACTCCCACCTCAAATCACTACAGAATCTCAAGAGAAATAAAAGCACTAATATTGAATCATGCTCCCTGATAATCACTTTTCTCAACTCCAGCTAACACATGATCTTAACAAAGTAGACAGGGTTCTTTTTCAAACCAACTGTAAGATAAGGGGAAATAGCAACTTGTGACATTCCAATAGCAGCTGGAGTGACCAGAGAATTATTGCTTCTGCGGGGGAAGAAGAAGTTTTTTCCTACCCTTCTAGGTCCTTCCAGCTGGTCTAAGAATTAAATCGACATAAGACTGATAATCAAGAGAAAAATAATTAAATTTAATTACATACATACATTTGGAAACCCCACATAGATGAGAGTCAAAGACCCCACATACATGAGAGGTAAAAATGAGGTACATATGGCATTCTGAGCTAGGGTGAGTTGAGGCACCTGAGGCTTCTGAGGGAGGAGGATCATTTGCAGCTTAATAAAAAGAGCAGACATTCAGTAATTAAACATTTGCCCAGCCCTATAGATAGGTCATAAAAAGTTATTTCTTATAACTTTTATGATGGACAAATTTCCAAATTCAAATTCTTTAAGGGAGACGTGAAAATTTCTCTTGAGCTGCAAGGAGGTCTCAATTGCCTTCAGCTCAAAATAATCCACATGCCAACTGAAGAAGCCCATTTTGGGGAGGCCTGTCCTGAACCCCTTCACTTCCTTCCCTTTCTGGCTATGTTGAGTCATCAGAAAGTACAAGTGAGCCCTAGTCATTTTGGCCATGGATAGAGCATCACCCTGCGGACCAAAGGGTCCCAGGTTTGATTCTGATCAAGAGCATGTACCCTGGTTGCAGGCTCCTCCCTGGCCCGGGGCCCTTGTCGGCTTCTGCAAGAGATAACCAATCAATATATTTCTCTCACATCAAAGTTTCTCTCTGCTTTCTCTCTCCCACTCTCTCTAAAAGATCAATGGAAAAATATCCTCAGGTGAGGATTAACATTAAAAAAGCTCTTTAAAATTCTGGTATGGTTAGTAGGATAAAGGCCTTTGCAGAAAATAACATTTTATATATTTGTTCACTTGTTCAGAGAGTTTAAGTAACTTGCTGAGGATAAGTGGCTTTTATGAGGTATAACAGATTTCAATCCAGAAATGCCTTACTTTGAAGTGGGAAACTTTCCATTACGCCTCAAGAAATCTCAGGATAGGGAGCATCAACTCAGTTCTAACCTTGTAAAATTCTCACAGAAAAAGTCCCCTCTGTGTCACAATATTTGTGTAGGAAATCATAAACAAAAATTGACAAAAGCAGACACACATACACATATGCATATATGCTCGATAAATTCTTCTTTTAGACCTTGATATCTTCTTCTCTTTTGGAAATCTATGTGCTATAAGTCACTTAAAAGAAGCTTTCTTCATTTAAAAATATATTTGTCAAAGTAATTTTTAGGGTAATTTTGTTTTTATAACCAATTTCCTTCAATATACAAAACAAGCCTTATTAATTTTTATATAACTGCTCTTCTTTTGGGTTGATTTATATATAACTGATCTCCCCTCGCTTTTTTTTGCATTTGATCCATTCAAGTGCCTCTTTGTGGTGTTGGGTATTCTTGTACCAACTCTGCTAATAAATTTTAGTATTGACTTGTCTACTAAATTGGAAGATTCCTCATAATAAATCAATTGGCATGCAATGACATGTAAAAGGATAGTTAAGTAGAAGACCAATTGATAGAAATTATTTTAGACAAAATAAAGTAAAATTGTATATATTTAGAAATGGAATTCACACTAACCTAAAATTCTAGTAAGTACTAAATGTTAAAAATAATATCAATTATAGTTCTGAACTGGGTATGCAAAGGAAAGAGATATTCTGTTTTCCTGATTTGAGATGCACTATTTCCAGAGTATTTTACACAGATTTGAGCTAGACTTGGAGCAAATTTTTTAGTTAGCTAAATTTGATGATATTTGGTTAGATTGGATGAGTTCAAAGTAAGTAGTCCAAATCTAAATTCTTCTCTAAACTGATTAGTAAATCTGTTGGGTTCATAGGTCACTGGTGAAAAATAACATGGTTTGAGGGAATGACAAGGTTTTGCTAAAGCTTCTAGTAGTTACCTCTGGGCTATGAAAATGTATGGAGAAGTTTGACCCCAAAGGAAGTTGAGAAAATGCAGAGCAGCACTGGTGGGACTTGTCACCTCCTCAAGTTCTTGTTCAAGTTCAGGAGTGTACACTCTGTCCTTCAGTTTCTTAGGGGTTGAATTCCAATTTCCACTAGGCATGTCAATTTTACTCTTCTTTTTGATTACTTAAAGTCAGAAATTACTCTTATGTTGAATTTCAAAACTTGACTTTTCCTTAAAAACACAAATATTATTGTGGGGAAGTAGGGATGCTGGTAGGGCTGCTCATCATCTTTCCCTTCTCATTGATTGAAGTGTAGAGGAGGAGGAGGAGGGGGGGGAGGGAGGAAGAGGAAGAGGAGAAGGAGGAGGAGGAGAAGGAGGTTTAAAAAATGTGGTTCACTAACACCTACTGTATGGACCTGTTTTCATCTGCAGACACTCCTTTATTGAGAGAGGTATACCTTTCTTGCTTTATGCAGTTGGGAAAGGAAAGGTATGCTCAATTAAGAGAAGCTAAGGCTGCCCAGCTGGTATGGCTCAGTGGTTGAGCATCAGCCTATGAACCAGGAGGTCATGGTTCGATTTCCAGTCAGGGCATATGCCTGGGTTGTGGGCTTGATGCCCACTGTGGGGCATGCAGGAAGCAGCCAATCAATGATTCTCTCTCATCATTGATGTTTATCTCTCTCTTCCTCTCTGAAATCAATAAAAGTATATTTTTTTAAAAAAGGAGAAGCTAAAGCTAAAATATACCTCTCTCATTGCATACAGGTGGGCTGGGGAAGCTAATGCTAAATTAAAGAAGTTTGAGGCTGCAGTTTTTAGTAGTCATCTTGCTTTCCGGATGGAGAAACCCACATGCAGAACAAAGTCAAGCAGAGGTTTGGAGTTGAGATACCAAGAAAGTCTTTGCATACAATTTTGCCTAAACTCACTTAGGTCCCTTGAGATCCCTGTTATATGAGCTAATAAACTTACCTCTTTTGCTGACGCTTAATTTTACTTGCATTTTGTCACATGCACCTAAAACAGTACTACTAGTAAATACCCACAACATACATGATTCAGAGTAAGAAAGACACTAAGATATTTATTTCATTTGAATGATTGTTATGGCCAGAAATTATCCTTATCCAGAGCTCTAAAACTGGCACCACTAAGCCATCACATAGGACTTTCAAGCAACCTCATCTTGGCATTGCTCACAGAAGGTGGAGATTGACTCTGCAGTGTGACCTGAAGCGCTGTGAAACACCAGACATATAGATGTCCTCAGAGGTGCTGCACCTGAGAACCCTCAAAACAAATGTGTGGACCTTATAAACCAGTGGTTCTCAACCTTCTGGCACTTTAAATATAGTTCCTCATGTTGTGACCCAACCATAAAATTATTTTCATTGCTACTTCATAACTGTAATGTTGCTACTGTTATGAATCGTAATGTAAATATCTGATATGCAGGATGGTCTTAGGCAACCCCTGTGAAAGGGTTGTTTGACCGCCAAAGGGGTCGCGACCCAGAGGTTGAGAACCGCTGTAATGAGTAGCTACGTGGGCTACTCTCCAGTCATTTTCTTTGAGTGGGACATTTATTTACTCTTTCTTGACATACTGTTTCATGGCTCCTTGGTACAAACAGATACTATATTTTATGTATTGATGAATTCTTCCTGAATACATTATGTTTTTTGTAAAACTCTACCAGCCTTCTCCCACTTACCAGTTAGGATTTCTTAAAGGAAAGATGCTCTTTATTTTCTGTATTATTAGAATATTATCAACATGGAATGCTAAGTTAAACTTGTCATTTTTGCCCTTAGCTCAATGAACTATGCCCTTTTTACTACTAGCATATAAGTTAAGCATGTGCTGTCAGCATTAATTGAATTTCCTGAATCATGCTTATGATTTAACCTGATTCCACGATTAGAATTTTGAAAAATGAGTCCCCATAGTTATCTTTACTAGGTTTGTGTTTATGCTCATGTTCACTCTCACCAATTCCTTGCCAATATGGCAGGTTTTCATTCTGAGTACCATAAAATGCAGTTATTTTAGTGGACAGAATTCCTGTATTTTAATGATGCTGGGTTGTTGTTTTTGTGTAGCGTCAGGCCATTGCTCTAATTTTCCAGTCCAGTCATGGCTAGGCAAACTACAATGTCTTAGGCTGTGTTTAGGATGGTTTGACTCCGCCATGCTAAAACATGCTGCCAATATCATAAATCCTCTAAGTTTGAAGATTTTTCTCAATGTGTAAAATACAGAAGTGTGGAATAGATTTTACTTTGGATGGTTTTGGAGAAGTGGCCATGCAAGAAATTGATTTCAAAATAATCACTGCCACCATCTGTGCACTAGAAAACATATTCAGTGGTCTGATAGAACCCCCCTGGATACAGCCAGCAGAAAAGAGCTCAGGAAATCATTGAGATTGTCTTCCCTCTCAGGAAAAAAAAGCGGGGGGGGGGGTGCGGAGATGGCTATGCAGAACTGACTTTACTTGGAGAAGGGCATCTTAATGTTTTTAGGATAATGTTTGTTTTTGTTGTTGTTTACATAACATGACTTACTGCTACCTTACTGGCAAAGTACTATCTTCCCTTCTCTTATTCATAAAACATTTATACTTGCACTATTAGGTTCTATAAAAGCTCTAAGTGTTTAAAAGAATATAGAAAAATATGAGTAAAGAGCATGAGAATGTTGAATTTGCAAAGATAGACTGCTTTCCTTAGGTAAAATATCTTCCTAATTTCAAGCCCTCTCCAGGGGGCTAAGGAAAGCTTTAAATATCCATTCAAAATTCTTCACAGCCAGACATCTCTTTTAAAGGAATTAGGTTACATCAGTTGATGTAATTAACTCAGATTGTTTGGGTGATTCAAATCCCAAAGGCAGCAATACATCTGTGCAGCATGCACATTTCCCCTCTGTGCAAAGGCGCCAGTGGTTTCGATTTTGGGTGTGTATTTGAAGGGGTTGAGGGAGTGGGGGCAGGAGAATGAGCGGGTGAAAGGTAATATAGAGGAAAATAATGTACTAAAAAAGTTTTTTGATGCTATCTGATTTCCTTCTAAATTAATCTTTAAAAAAGAAAGATCAGTTTGGAATCTGTTTGTGGTCAGCTATATTAAAATAAAATATCTTTTGTTTCATTAGCCAAGTTATTCTTTACTGCCCTTTGAGCATCTGGCAAGCAGTGTAGAGCTGGAGGGAGGTAAATCTTTTAGTCAATTGGTGAACTGGAGGGTATACCATTTACTCACCTCTGACTTGCAAAAGGAGGGACCAAAATCTGTGTTTTCAGAGCAAATCCATTTGCTTTATTTGATATTTGGAATTCATCTCACGTAGAATCTTTAAGCTATAAAGACATATTTAGCAGTTTCTGTCTAATTCCTTAAAATATTCAGAGGATCAGATCATGCCCTTTTCCATGATGATTATTATGAAGACTTATCACCACAACAACCCACTGTATTTCTTGACCAGATTCTACAGAGCCTGGCCAGTCTCTACTTACTCTTAGTGTCATATAAGCAATTGTGGTGTCATGTAAAATTGTTGCTATCTTTCAATTTTAATTCATTTTGATATTTTAAAACTGAAGATTTCTCTTGCAGTGAAAAGATATATAATAAGAGGTGGATAGAATGTACTCAATTAATCAAGATTGTGGTACATAGTAATAGAAATTTCTATCAACTATGACTAGATCACCAAAGTTAAAACTATATTTTTCACAAGAAAATTATCGGTTCATATTTCATATGGCTTAGCTTGGTGTTGTATGTTCATTTGTAGAAATAATGTAGCAAAACATTATTTTAAGCAAAAGAGCTTAAATACAGATTTTTATCTTTAACTAAAATCAAGATTTTTAAATTTGGGAGTACTCTTCTGGAGTGAAAAGGGTTTGAAATCACATTTGTCTATATTCTTAGAAATGTCTGATAAAAAGATATCTAAGCCTTAGTCAAATAATATAAAATATAATAATTTCAATTATACATGAAAGAAAAACTCCAACCTGAGCCTGACCACAGTATTGGAGGGGCTTCTGTGTTTTCAAAGAAATGTCTCAATTTTGGCCCATTTGTCTAGACATAGCAAGGGAGAATGACTTTTCCATCAATTCTAGAATTGAAAAGCTACAATTCTGGTCAGATTTTTTTCAACCCCTCTCATCCAGTATATATCCCTTCAGGGAACTATCCTAATTGGTAATGGAATAGCAAATTCACTCTTAATCCTGGAGTTATTCAAAGTTAGTAGTGTTGGAAGGTTCTTTAGGGATCATTGTCTAATTCTTTATTTTGTAGATGAGTATGCTGAGGTTCAAAGAGGTGAAGCAACTTTTCCATTGCCATACAATGAATTTGTCAGATCTGGACTTAAGTCTTGCTGCCCATGAGATTACATAGTAAGTCTCTGGAATCATTATTCTTCATAGATTGGTGGGTTTCCTTTCCATATATGGACCATTCTATATTCCTGTACGTTTGGGACATTTGAAAGATGGGAATAAACCCGTATGTGTGGTGGTGGCATAAAGGACAAATCTGATTCTGAGCTAAGAGACAACACTGCTTAAATGTGACCAGTCTTTAGTTTATCAGTGTTCCTGCTTAGTAGTTACTGCTTCGTAGTTACTAGAACTTTCTGGAAACAATTTGTTACAATCCTCCAGTTGGGCAAATTCAGTTCTTTCATTTGCTAGAATCAGTGACCATTTTCCCTTTTAACAGATAAATCAAATCACAACCTACTTTAAGTAATAACAATTAGGCACAGTAAATATAATGTCAACAAACATTTTAATGGACTAAATTTCCTCTTCAAAAAATATTTAATTTTTATTTAAGCTTCTCATTCATCAAATGCTAAAGAAGTTGAATTATCAAAACTACTTTGTTTTTATTCCTCTACAGAATAGTATCACAACTTTATTTTTTTAAATATTAAAGACACGATAAACTTTGATACAGAATTTCACTCTAGGAATGCATTCTAAATGTATAATCAGACAAATAAGAGAAAAAATAAACAAAGATCTTAATCACATTGCTGTGTAAAATACTAAAAATGTGAAATAAAATGTTCAACATTAGAGGACCAGTAGATTAAAACATGTAATCTATAGAATGATTATTCAATTCTTAAAAATAAATATACACCTAAATATTTTTGACATAAAAGATGAATCAATAATCAGTAATTTTGGTTAGAGAGGGCACTGTTTGTGAATGTGGTATTTCCCAGTTCCCTAAGGCATTTCAGCATCATCCCAAGGTAAATAAAGGTCCATAGAATCAACTTCTTTTGACATCTTCTACCAGGCCTTTGTTCCATCTATGCTTGTGGATCAACAGGGGTTAAATGCAACTGTTAAATGCATCTTTTCCCACTATCTGGGAGATCTCAATGGCTTAGAATAATAGGTGTCAACTATTCATATGGGATGTATTAAGATTGTATTGCAGTCAGACTGATAAGAATGTCAAACCAGTTTTTGACTCAGAACCCCTACTGAGGGTAAAAAGGATGCTGTGGGCGCCATCAGAGACAATTTGTTGACAGGAGATGTGGATGTGTTGTGTGTTCCTAATGGTCAACCCCTTCCAAGGGATAGGGGAGGTGGTAAGTGGTCTGCTTCCTCCAATGACAAGCCAAATGAGTGCAGCTTCAGAGAACAACTTGGAGAACACAATACTTGTCTTCTTGAGTTTGAGGGATATGAAAGCTGATTAATTTCTGAAAAAATTTCAAGGTGAGCTGCTGACTTCTAACTTTCCTGGTGCAAGAGGAGTGAGGATTGACTACTATAGAGTGAGTTGCACACCCATTGACAAGGAGATGAGGTGTGTTTTCCCAGGTGTCAAACCTAGAGAAATGACATCATTTATGAAATCCTATAAAATTGCCTCTACCCAAGAGGACAGCAGGAAAATACTAGAGATGAGCCTCTAAAGTTAGGGACTGAGGGGGTACTTGTGAGTAATCTAACACAGAAAGCCTCACTCACAGGAGAGAACTGCACTCAGAGCTTCCTAACTGGGTGGGGCGGAGGAGCTTATCTGTGGTACTCACAAAAGTGCCCCACTTGAGAAAGGGCCAATGTTTTGCTGTTTGATACACAGAGAGCTTTGGTACCAGATTACAAATGTCCTAACCAAGTATGGCCTCTGCGTTTCACCTCCTCTCCCTCTCAATAGCAACCCTGGAGGGGCCAAAGGAATTTAGTGAGCAAAGAGGAGCTATAGGGGCAGCATGGAGAAGCAGTGAAGAAGCTGGCCAAACTCCCCCTCCCGTACAGTGATATCTTCATGAGGTTTTATCCTGGGTTGGGGATAAAATAGTTGATAAATCAGGTCAAAGGGGAGATATGAGAAAGAATAAAATGATTTTCTGCTTTTACCCCATTAAAATACTCAATAATTAGTAATACTTAGAAAAAAAATATTCTGTTGGGTAACTTACTAATTATAAAGTTATTTTAATATTTCAGAATTTTCACTTTTAACAAGTCATTTTTTATAACAGTGTAACACCAGTCCTCAAATAGACTTTATAGCTTTAATGCAAATTCATCTTCATCCAAAATGAGACTAATATATATGATAATTCTTCTTTACCCTCAAATTATTTCAATTCTAAGACATTTTAGGTAAATGTCTCTATTTTTTTTTCTCTTCTGATCTTGGATCTAAATATGTTCCTTTAATATATTAAATGGTAGTACCAGAGTTGGTCAATGTAATTGCATTGGGAAACAATTCTTAGTTGAATTTAAACAAACAAACAAAGAGCTTGGGATAGCCAAAGATTTAACCTTTGCAGTGAAATGTTGGTCTCTCTGCATCTATGATTTGGGGAATAACTATTCCCACACATAAGAGAATAATCCTGCACATCATGGTGACATAATTCCATGATTCTGGTACAGACTCTCCCTTTGTGGGTCCCCCACCCCCAGTTCCAGATATAATTTGTTGAAGGGTTAGTGAAACAGGCAGCGCCATCCTTACTTTCTTGATTTCAAGGCCATTGCCATCTTGCTGAATCTCCCCACTATTCAAGAGCTGTGATGGCTGTACTGATTATGAATTGGGTGAGATAGCTGAGAGTAGTGAAAAATACAATCCAGACAGATGTGTATCTTGCTTCAATTCTTTTATTATTTCTCCAGGTTCCAATTTTGCCTCTGGCTTTCACTGAGTAGTTAGCTTCAGCAGATGGACATTTTTGGCAGTGCTGCATAGAAGCGAAATAGAGTAAGGATTAATTTGAGGGGTGATTCCAAACCATAGTATTGGTGGCAGAATGCCAGCCCTTCTGAATGCCTTTCCCAAAGGCTCAAATCAGCAAACTTTTGGCTGTTATAGTCAAATAAATGTTGCAGTTTTTAATGGTACCTGTTACATTAAATCACATATTGATGGAGAAAGAAAGCAGAAACATCGTGCCATTGTGTAGAAAAAAAGTGAGGTCTAGAAGCTTTTCTGCCAATAGTAGGCTCTTTTTTTATAAGTTAGAAACAGTTTTGGGGTTTTAAGGTTCTGCTATTTATTCAGATGGAAACAAACAATATTTTACACGCTAATCTGAGTTTCTGTGTTAGCTCTGAGGTTGTTTCTCCCATGGCATGAGAGAACCTGGAGATTGTGTTTTCTACACTCTCTAGGTGAGGAAAGCAAAGAGGTGCATAAATCTAGAAGTCAGAGCCCAGAATTCTATTTAATTACTCACTGAGCTGGCAGACAGATTCTAAACCATAGTGTTACTTTTGGATAAAGCAATAAGTTATGCTTCACTCCTATATGTGTGAAGCATAATGATATAGTCCAGTCCTAACTTATGTTGGGCAGTGTGGATTGGATTTGTGGTATTCAAAGACATTCACACTCCATCCTTTTAACTCATCTCCTAAGTAGTTAGTGTTCTCACCTGGCCCATTTTTCATGGCCACACTCACACACTATTTTTAGTATTTATTCCAAAGCATCGCTAGTATTATTCCTGCCACCTGGAAAACACTAGCCCTTCTATCCATCTTCAGTCTTCTTGGAAAAGTTGTCTTCACCACCTTTTCACCTCCCACTCATTCCTCAATCAACTCCAATAGAACTTCTAATCCCATAACTTTATCACAACTGCTCTGGTGCAGGACTCCAAGGCCTAAGTGCCTATTTCCAAGAGATGATGTTCAGTTCCTTAAGCTTGCTCTCCCCTGAGACTACTATTCTCAGTCTCCCTTCTCAGCATCACTTCCTCTATTTGGACCTTAAATGTTCCAGTTCCTCAGGGCTCTTCATGAACCCCCTTCTTTTATCATTTTACACACACACACACACATAAATTTTATCTGCAATAGTGGCCTCCTTTATTATCTCTGTGTGCTCTCAGAGTCCAGACCCACATTTCCTGATAGCATGCTTCTCCTGATTTCCAGTTAGTTACTTGTTAGACATCCCTGCTTGATCTCATGATAGAGGTGTCACAAGAGTACACCTGCATCATGGACTTCCCCTCGCAAATTAACCCTCCCGCAGCATGTCTTACTTCAGAGAATCATGCCAACAACCTTCCTTCCCAAGCTAGAAATCTTGGCGACATCCAAGCTCTTCTACATGCCCCTTTTCTCTTTTATAAATTTCCATTTTAAAACTACAACCAATTTTGATCAAATTTATTCTGTAAAAATCTCTGGAATATATCTACTTCTCTCCACATGACTACCACTACTCTAATTTAGGCCATTGTTATTTCTTAATAGGTAAATTAGTTTCCAATTGCTGCCAAACAAGTTACTACAAAGTTGGTGGTTTAAAATAACACACATTAAGCCCTGACTGGTTTGGCTCAGTGGATAGAGCATCGGCCTGCGGACTCGGGGGTTCTGGGTTCGATTCCAGTCAAGAGCATGTACCTTGGTTGAGGGCACATCCCCACTGGGGGGTGTGCAGGAGGCAGCTGGTCGATGTTTCTCTCTCATCGATGTTTCTAACTCTCTATTCCTTTCCCTTCCTGTCTGTAAAACATTAATAAAATATATTTAATAAAATAACACACATTTATTATCTTATAGTTCTGTTTTCTCTAATGTTCTTGTTGTAGTAGCATGTTAGGAGTTTTTTTTTTTTTAATTAAATCTTTATTGTTCAGATTATTACATTTGTTCCTCTTTTTTTCCCCCCCCATAACTCCCCTCCTCCCAGTTCCCGCCCCACCCTCCGCCCTCACTCCCCACCCACTGTCCTCATCCATAGGTGCACGATTTTTGTCCAGTCTCTTCCCACATCTCCCACACCCCTTTCCCCCCCAAGAATAGTCAGTCCATTCCCTTTCTATGTCCCTGATTCTATTATAATCAACAGTTCATTCTGTTCATCAGATTATTTATTCACTTGATTCTTAGATTCACTTGTTGATAGATGCATATTTGTTGTTCATAATTTGTATCTTTACCTTTTTCTTCCTCTTCCTCTTCTTAAAGGATACCTTTCAGCATTTCATATAATCCTGGTTTGGTGGTGATGAACTCCTTTAGCTTTTCCTTATCTGTGAAGCTCTTTATCTGACCTTCAATTCTGAATGATAGCTTTGCTGGATAAAGTAATCTTGGTTGTAGGTTCTTGGTATTCATCACTTTGAATATTTCTTGCCACTCCCTTCTGGCCTGCAAAGTTTCTGTTGAGAAATCAGCTGACAGTCGTATGGGTATTCCCTTGTAGGTAACTGAGTTTCTTTCTCTTGCTGTTTTTAAGATTCTCTCTTTATCTTTTGCTCTTGGCATTTTAATTATGATGTGTCTTGGTGTGGTCCTCTTTGGATTCCTTTTGTTTGGGGTTCTCCGCGCTTCTTGGACCTGTAAGTCCATTTCTTTCACCAGGTGGGGGAAGTTTTCTGTCATTATTTCTTCAAATAGGTTTTCAATATCTTGCTCTCGCTCATCTTCTGGCACCCCTATAATTCTGATGTTGGTACGCTTGAAGCTGTCCCAGAGGCTCCTTACACTATCCTCATATTTTTGGATTCTTTTTTCATTTTGCTTTTCCGGTTGGATGTTTTTTGCTTCCTCGCATTTCAAATCATTGACTTGATTCTTGCGCTCCTCTGGTCTGCTGTCGGGCGTCTGTATAATATTCGTTATTTCAGTCCGTGTATGCTTAATTTCTAGTTGGTTCCCCAATATAAGATCGAGGGTCTTATTAGTTTTCATGTAGATCTCATTAAGTTTATCGGCAGCTTCTAAACAGTTCTTGAGAGACCTTAAAAGTGTGGTTCTGAACTCTATATCTTCCATTGACAATTTTGTCCTGTTTCTTTGTCTCCGCATTTTGTTATGCTTCCTTGGTGCACCCCCTAGTGGTCTTTGTTCGCAGTCTTATAGTTAAATCTTGATTGTTGTAGCTAATTCCAGGGAGGGTTTGACCTCCAGGCCAAGTGGCTATGAGAATCAGCTGTGTCAGCAGTGAGAGAACTTCTGTCCTCTAGGGAGGTGCTAATCTAGCCTTTGCCTGAGGCAATCCGGCAAATGCCTCTGTGCAGGGCTTGGGCGGGGCGGGTCGCACAGGATCAACAGGGTGGGCCGGAGAGAGCAGTTATGGCGGCTCTCAGTCCTGTCCCCAGGGGCTCTGCCTCTCTGAGTCCCAGCACCCGCTGCAAAGCTCGGAGAGAAAGGTGCACTCGCTCTGACCGAAGCCAGACAGTCCCGCTTCTCCCGTTTGAGTCTGGGTCCCTAAAGACTCGCCCGGATCTGGAGCTCAGAGTCTGCGACTCCCTCCCGATTGAAAACGCCAACCGCGCCCTCTGCCGCCAGCCCGCTCCGCGCACTCCGCACCTCAGAATTTGACTTCAGCACTGCGCCTCCTCTGAGTGTCCGTGTGCGTTTCTCTTTCCTCTTAGTTGTAGGACTTCCACTCAGCCAGCGTTCCTGTGGTTCTGGGTGATGTCCTTTCCGTTTTTTGGTTTCACTTTTGAAGTAGTTGTTCAAAGCAGCAAACTCCGGCGTTAACCTATGCCGCCATCTTGGTTCTCCGAAGGACAGGAGTTTTGTATTAAATACATTAATGTCCGAATTTTGGGTCAAATTAGCAACCAATTTAAATATTTTTTCAATGTATCCATAGGTTAACCTTCTACATAATATTATCAAATGATCTGAAGATCTACTCATTGCTTCATTTGAAATTTTTCTCTCCCTCTTTATAAATTGCTTTTGATTTCATGAAAGTTTTTTACTATTTGCTTCTTGATGTCAGAATGATTTATACTTTTATTGATCATCTCTATCATTTTATTTTATATTCCATTAATATTTTTCAATATCCTTTCAATTCTTTAAAAAGTCATATTACCGATAAAAATAAAGAAGAGTTCCATTCATAAACATTCAAATCAGGAGTCTTTGACACATTGATTTCTTTACAAAGCTCTTTTGAATGCACTGTCCTATTAACACTCTGGTGTAGTATTAAAGAGAGGAGTTCACAGAATGGGAACCTGAGTGTAAGAAACATCTCAAATCATATATTTTGTCATTTGTGTAACTGAGAAAAGAGGTTACATTACTCAAATTATTCTCTACTTTCAGTCTCCCCAAGGACAAACTGTCAGTGCATTAACCATTGTCATTGTTTAGAAATTTTAAAATCACAGTCCCTGTTTTTCATTGCATGGGGCCTCTGAGATCTGAGATATTAACCTAAAAGTACAAGCTCTCCCAGATCATGATATAAGATGATAAATTGGCCTAGAACAAGTTCTAGCTTTGCAGTTCCCTTGTTTCATAAAATATACATTAAAAGGATATTGATTGAAAGGTTTTCTACAATGTGAAGCCTCAATATATTACCTACACCTAGGAACAACTTTTAAAGATGAACATAAAGTTTTCATGATTATAGTTTTTAATGCTTTTAAAAATAATATTTAAAGCTAATTTTTTAATTTTCTCAATCACTAAATTTTGAAAGAGAAACTCTTACTTAATGAAAACAATAAACAAAGTTAAAACAAAGACAATTGTAAGTAAATATTACATGGGAATTTTTATTACATATTACACATTTGTTATAATGTAATTGATTCATCAATGTAAAAATAGAATGAAAAGAGAAAGACACAGAGACAGATAAAGACAGAGACAGAGAAGCAACATATTCAACAGATTTCTATTCAGACTAATTGATACCATTGACTGCTATGTGTCCTTATGGGGTTTAAAATAAATATTTTGATCTCTTGAATTCTCTCCTGATATTTGGGGTAAATTTCCTTAGAAACTGGGGAAAGAGAAAACCATTCGTTGAAATTCTTAGCATGTATTTTCTGAGGGACTCCTTCAGTACAAAGGATCTCAAAGACACTTTGTCCAGGCAGTAATTGGCCCCGAGCAGGTTCTCAAGAAAAGCTCAAGGAATGGATAAATACTACATCTGCCCTCTCTCCACCCTAAGTGTGTTTTTAGTTATACCTGAATACGCTTGCATGTGTGTGCGCGCGCGCCACTTCAAGAAGTCAACTCAATCTCCTTTTGGACAGTTTTAGCTGTCACACACACACACACATGCCACTTCAAGAAGTCAACTCACTCTCCTTTTGGACAGTTTTAGCTGTTGGAAAATTTTTTTCAATTTTGAGATCAGATTTGTCTCCCTATCACTTTGATAGTTGACCTTTGTTCAAGTCCCTGGGATCAAAGCTAGAAAATCTAACCTTTCTTGCCCATTCAAACGTGAGAGGACAACTATTGTGACTTCTTGGACACTTGATCCTTGAACTGTATATAATGATATTTCTGACAGTCTAAAGCTTAAAACCTTCACTCTGAAAGAGTATCTTGATTGTATTAGAATAAGAAGTTTTTTTAGGCAAGCATATATCAAAGGCAGTTAAACAGTCCCACGGATTTTCCTCTATGCTGTGGGAAGCATGAGCACCACCAATCACATTTTAAGGGATTTTGAGGCTATAGGAAATTATATATTACATATATATCTACATCTCTTCATAGGGTCACATGGTATTTTAGCTGGAGACTGCTCAGAGCTGGCTGGTTTAAAGGTTGGGTGCCTCCTCTGCTTAGCATTTGTATTGCAGAGTGATTTTGAGGTTCTCAGCCTAAAGATATTTGGTTGGCATTGTAGAATGTTCTAGGACTTCAGAAACTATTTTAAAATATGTTCTGAACACTTGAAAGGACTGAGAAATAAATTGCCATTGAATTTGTTTGGGACACTATGAAAGTTCTGTGAATAAAAGGAGGGCTGAGTTCCAATTCAATTAAACTGGATTGCATTGAGCCAAGAAATCATGTTATTAGATAATCACTAATTGTTCAGCAGTGGCCATTTGATTAAAAACAGAGCAATGTGTTTTGCATACTCTGTGTGAGTAGAATATTGCTTTCATGGAAGTGATCCGAGCATGTGCAGAAAGTGTCATGGACATACAAAAAATGTCATGAAAAGGCACTGAAATTTAAATTTTTTTTTCTCTTTCTCACTTTTTAGGTTATACAAAAGCAGAAATTGGTTGCCATGTGCTGTATATTGGGGCCATCAGACCCAGTAGCCTGATTAAATCATTTTTCTAGGTTTCATTAATTCATCTTTATAGGAATTGGTGGAAACGCCACACTGCTGGCACTCTCACAAAGGAAGCACTTGTTGTCACAGATGTGCAAAGGCTTTTCTGTGATGCTTCCTTAGTGAAGGAAGTCCCTTTCTCTTTTCTGATCATGGTACGTGTACACTTTATACAGCCCTAGGCCGTTCAGATTGGTAAAGATCTACTTCTTCTGCACAAATAGACCAGGAGGTAGAGGAGTTTATTTCTCCTTTACATTCAGGAGATGTTACCTTCCCACTCTTACCTCCTCATTCCCATGAAATCTAGCTCTTCCCAATGAGAACCTTAATGACCAGGATGACAAGCTCTCCCTATGTCAGTGTCATTCGGGGATCATAGATGAATACACTTCCCCAACGTGCCTGTGGTCCAGGAGCTGCCCTTGTGGCTTTGGGGCAAGCTATCCATAATTATGTCGGAAGATGATGGGTGGAATGGATTGACCACAGATAGTGTTTTGCTGTTAATTCTGCAAGGAGACTCTGAGAGGCTGTGCGTCTGTCTCCCAATTATCCTAAAATGCTACTCAATGTAATGATACGTTGGGAAATGGAAAAATGCTGAGGGGGTCATTTAGCAATCATACCCTAATAGTTCCTCTCAGCAGATTATAGGTTCTTTCCTCCCTCTTTATGGTAATATGTAGAAGTAAATACAACAACTTTTCACAGCAACAGCAAATTCGTATTCAGATGAGAACAGGTCCTTATCAACTTTAAACAACTAGGGAAATTATATGAAAAGAGACCTCTTTGAAGTTTCCTGGAGATTTTTATGAATAAACTCCAGGGACATGTGCAGTATAGCTATTTTACCCACAAATACAATTTTTGAGTTTATCAATGCACACAAGTATATGTGCCTGAACTCCTACGTCCTTCCATCATTTCTCACAATTCCCTGTCATAATACCTTGGAGAACAAAGAATGATGTAATTGTGTGATTTTAACTCATAGTTCTTTTTTCAAGGCTATCCATTTTTATGAGAGCTTGCTTAATTATTCAAGACTATCTCCAAGTCTGAAAATCTGCTACACTTAAGGAGACCAAGCTGAAGTCTTAACTTGTTTTAAAGTGAATGCCTTGCCCTGGCCAGGTGGCTGAACTGGTTGAGCGTTGTCCCTATACCCAAAAGTTGCAGGTTCAATTTCAGGTCAGGACACATAATTAAGTTTCAGGTTCGATCCTGGTGGGGGTGTGTGCAGGAGGAAGCAGCAGATCGATCTCTCTCTCTCTCTCTCTCTCTCTCTCTCTCTCTCTCTATATATATATATATATATATATATATATATATATATATATTCCCTTAAGGTGAGGATTTAAAAAAGAGAGAAATTGATGTTAGACAACTTTAAAACCATTTACATTTAAATAGGTGTTCAGCTATATTTTATTGTGCATGAATTAATGATGCATTTGAAATTAGTTTTGCCTAAAAATAAGTGTAATTACTATTGGACAAATTATTTTATTATTTTGATCACCAATATGAAATTAAATGCGTGATTAGATGCATGTATGGAATATCTAATTCGTTGTTTCTCTTAGCTTAAATCTGTTTTTAAAAGAATAAATTATAACAGGTGGTAGTTTTACTTTAGTTAAATTTAATTTAAAAATGATTTCCATTTTCTGAATCTTGATCAATGTACTATGAAAGGACTTTTAAATCCCTCTCCTCCTTTAGATAAAAGCTGTAGAGATTTCCTTCTGTTGTGGTAATTTTATATGAAATCCCACAGTCCACAGTATTTATTAAATCAGTTCCTCAGAATAGTCCATGTTTACCATGGCATGTAAATATGGTTTCCATAGATAATTGGTACTGTGTACTGAAGGGAACCACCATTTATTCAGTACAGCAGAGTGACAAGGAATACTGTATGTCACATGAACAGAAGTTTCTCACTGTATAACTAGACTTTTTTTTGGCTAGTTGGTGGGGAGAATTAGTGGGCTGAAGAAAGATTGCAAATTCAATTGGATATATTGTGTAGTAAGTAGCTAAAATATACTGTTTGGGTTGTGAAACACCCATAGTAGATTACATTATTAAACTAAGAACTTGTCAGTGTTTAAATACAAAATGGCAACATTTCTAAACACATAGATGTGTTGATGTAAAACTACATGGTGGAAAGTTCAATTTGTTCAATTTCCCTGTCTTTCTTCCTATGAGATAATGATGATGGTGGTGACTGTCAATATTTATTAAACACTGTGTGTCAGGTACTATTCCTGGGCTCTAAACGTATTATCAGTTTATTTACTTCTCTCCGATCTATTTTTAGTCTCATTTATAGACAGGGGATCTGACTTGGTTGCAATTTGCATGGGAAAGAAAAAAATCTTCACCCTCTCCCTGAATGCCCAGTATCTGTCTTCCTTGCCTTTTCTTTTCCTTGTCCATACATGAGAACGCTTCCTAACATTTTGTTTAATATATCTTTTGTTTGCTGATTTTATTTCCTTCTCTCTCTGAGCTCATTCACTCTCCAACTCCTCTGCCCAGGCAAATTAGGGTGCATAGGCCTGATTGCCGTTCCTCTCTTTTCCCTTCTCTTCCACCTCCCACACCCAACTCAATGGCAGTGCAGGCCCTTCTAACTGAACAATAGAAGTTTTTTACTAGGGCATGGCCATTACTCAGCTTAGCTTGGTTGTCACAATAGGATAATGTTGTAGTCTGGATTTTTAAGCAAGAGAATAGAAATCTAGGTTATTATGCAAGAATTTCTGACATTAAAATAATGATTCAAGTTTTTGTGTGGCTTTTTTTTTTTTTTTTTTTTTTTTGCGAAAAACAATGAAAGCCAAAAGAAATATGCCAGTGGGCATATCTAGAGTGTAAGTTTGAAATCTCCATTTTGACTCCAACTAGTGTTTAGATTGTTATTTACACCTTAGGCATTAAAAAATAATTGCTACTTTTATGGTTAGAAAACATTCAATCCCACAAGTTACAAACCTCAAAAATCCTAAAGAAAAAAGACAAGGCATTATAAAAGTCACCAACTCCAATAATTAAGAAATTAATTTAAGAATAATATAAATCTCTGTTATGCGGCTTTTATTTTCTTATTCTGCTTCTTCAATCATGTTTCTTATTCCTATAGTTCTTTTATGAACACTAAACAAGAATGCAATGCCAATTAAAGGGAATACAATGGCTTTTAAAGGGAAAAGCAAAAAGAATAAAATATTCAGTGATTATGATTTAATTTGATATCAGCTCCACTCAGGAAAAAAATGAAATAAAAGTTAGTCACTTCTCACAGACATATCAGTTTGTCCCTCTGGCCTCAGTGTTCCTTCTGTCAAATGGACTCACCTGCCCCTATAATCTTTTATTCTTTCCTTCCATCACACCCGTAGACTTCAGAAAAACAGTAAGAATTATACGTAGAGGGAGATATTGTTAATTTTTATCAAGACTCTCTCTCAAAGCCTGTTGTCTTTGAGTCTCTATCGGCTCTGATGAGTCCCTTCAGACTCCCGTGTCTGTAACTAGGAAGGCTAATGCACAAGTGCTTGATATTTACTTTCTGTCTCAGTCACTTGGGCCGCTGTAACAGAATACCACAGACTGGGTGGCTTAAACAGCAAACATTTATTTCTCACAGTTCTGGAGGCTGGAAGTCTGAGATCATGCTTTCTCACTGTATGTTCAAATGGCAGAGAGAGCTCTGATTCCTTCTTCCCCTTAGAAGGGTCCCAATCCCACCATGGGGGCTCTACCTGCATGTCCTCATTCAAACCCAATCACTACCAAAGGCTTCACCTCCAAATGCCATCACATTGGGGGTTAAAATGTCAACATATTCATGGGGGAGGAGAACACAAACATTCAGTCCATATCACCTTCCATTGGAAAGTATTAGAGACATTGAATTGTATTGCTGTGTGAATATGGGCCAGTTACTCAATGGAGGACTTAATCCATGTAAAACCCCCTTAGAATAGTAGCTGACACAGATTAGTATGTAATAAGTGTTAACTATTACCCATAGGTTATAGGGAGAGAATACATTCCCCCAACCACACATCAGGGATGACATCTCCCTTTATCTTTTGTGTGCAGTCAATGACAGCCGAGTATCTTAGGTCATGGCAAAATATTGCTTTTGGTGGAAACCTCTAAATCAATGTTTGCAATCTGGGTGGGACTGAGAAAGTGTTCTGTGTTTCACTGGCCTGCTTTAAGTTTACACTCACATTTATAAGCCCTTAGTGCTGTCTCACTGGCTCTTGTCCAAGTCGCTATGTACAACAGTTGGGCAGGTCTTCATTAGGAGTTGCTCACTCAGAGAGTATGAATTCCAGGGCAATCATGAGAGGAGGGTGGGCATGAGTCTGGGTTGCAATGTGGATGAGTATTCAGGCTGCAACTGCAAACCCTCAATGCAGATTGTGCAGACCTTCTTTGCATTCCTCAGGAGAGGGAGGAGGAGGGCATGAGAGGAAGCGCTGGATGTTAGAGGAGGGAGCACATGCTTAGCATTTCTCATTAGAAGACTTTCTTCCAAAGAAAGACCCGACAAGGCAGCTGTTAGAACCTATAACAAAAAGCATACTACTGATTTCGACATCTTTGATATCTTTGGCAATTGAATATTTCTTTGTCATAGCAGTTATTTAATAAGTGTGCCTTTGATTTTTTTTTAAAAAAAAACTGGAACACAAGTAAAGTATATTTAAAGGGATGTGAACACTACTTCTTAAAATTTCGTAGAAAGATCCTTTGTAAAAATTAATATCAGAAAAGTGTTCTCTAAAAACCTTAAACTTTTGAAGAAGTTACATCATTCTTAATGCATGTCAATAAATTTACAGATTCCATGCAAATGTGCTCATTAACCTTATTTCTGAGATACAAAATAATAGAATTGAGGAAATTTTTGTTTTATTTATTTCATAGTGTATGCACCTTACTTTCGAATTGCATAGGAAAAATATTTACCTATTTTTATACATAATGTGGTATTATATAAATATATATAAATATACTCACGTATATAAATACAAACACATACTCACACCCAGAGCTTTATTCTGAGCAGGCTGCTAAACAAAAATACTATAAACTAGGAGACTTATAGACACAAACATTTTTTTTCCCCTCACAGTTCTGGAGACTGGGAAGTCCATGATCTTGGCACTGACAGATTTGGTGTCTGGTGAGAGCCATCATCTCATTGTAACCTCACATGGTGAAAGGGGCAAGGGAGCAATCTCAGGCCTCTATTATAAAAACACAAATCCTATTTTAAAGGTTATGCTCTTATGACCTAATCACCTCCCAAAGGGCCCAACCTTAATACCATCCCCCTGGGAGTTTAGATTTCAAAATGGAAATTTTGTGAGGACACAAACATTCAGACTACAATGAGAACAAATGATAAAGCAAATGGTACAAAATGTTATCAATAATTGAATCTGGATAAAGGATATGCAAGTCTGTTCTATATTATTCTAAATCTTGAAACTTTTTTTTGTAAGTGTTAAAGTGTTTCTAAATAAAAGGTAAAAGAATAAATAAAAATTCATCATCAACAATTTTGAGAAAGAAAAACAAAGTTTGAGGAATCACAATACTTAAAATCACATAGAATTGGCAGATAGATCAATGGAACAGAACAAAGAACTCAGAGATCGACCCAAGCCATTATGATCAATTAATATTTGACAAAGGAGGCAAGAGCATACAATGGAGTCAAAACAGTCTCTTCAATAAATGGTGCTGTAAAAATTAGACAGATACATGCAAAAAAAAATGAAACTATACCACCAACTCACACCATACACAAGAATAAACTCAAAATGGATAAAAGACTTAAATGTAAGTCATGAAACCATAAAAATCCTAGAAGAAACCATAGGCAGCAAAATCTCAGACATCTCTCATAGCAATGTTTACAGATACATCTCCTAAGGCAAAGGAAACTAAGGAGAAAATAAACAAATGGCACTACATCAAAATAAAAAGCTCTGCACAGCAAAAGAAACCATCAACAAAATAAAAAGAGAGCCCACTGTATGGGAGAACATTTTTGACAATGATACATCTGATAAAGGGTTAATATCCAAAATATATAACGAACTCATACAACTTAACAAAAGGAAGACAAACAATGCAATAAAAAAATGGGCAAAGGACCTAAATAGATACTTCTCTAAAGAGGACATACAGATGGCTGAGACTTACGAAAAATTGCTCAAAGTCATTAATCATCCAAGATATGCAAATCAAAATGACAATGAGGTACCATATCACACCTGTCAGAATGGCTGCCATCAACAAATCAACAAATGACAAGCGGTGACAAGAAAGTGGAGAAAAGGGAACCCTAGTACACTGCTGGTGGGAATGCAGACTGGTGCAATCATTATGTAAAACAGTATGGAGTTTCCTCAAAAAAATTAAATATGGATCTGCCATTTGGCCCAGTGATTCCACTTCTAGGAATATATCCTAAGAAACCCAAAGCACCAATCAGAAAGAATGTATGCAATCCTATGTTCATAGCAGCACAATTTACAATAGCTAAGTGCCCATCAGTAGATGAGTGGATAAAAAAGCTGTGATACATTTATACTATGGAATACTATGCAACAGTAAAAAAGAAGAATCTCTTACCTTTTGAGACAGCATGGAGGGACCTGGAGATTATCATGCTAAGTGAAATAAGTCAGTCAGAGAAAGACAAGTATCACATGATCACACTCATATGTGTAATCTAAGTAACAACATAAACTGATGAACAGAGTGGATCCAAAGCCATGGAAGCATGGAACGGAGTATGGAATCTTGGAGGGAAGGCTAGGGAGGATGGGTGGGTGGAAGGTAATCAACCAAAGACCTCGAATGCACATATGCATAACCAGTGGACACAGACAATAGGGTACTGAAGGCCTGGGGCAGGGATGGGGGAATGAGAGCAGGCTGGAGAGGATCCATGGGGAATGAAAGGGAAAAAACTTTCAACAATAAAGACTCATTTTTAAAAATTCAGCATCAATACAAAAATTAAAACTTTCTAATTTTCAATATCCTATTACTTGGAATGACTTGGAGGTGGCACAGTGCACATCATTTTAAGCTAATTTTTAAAGAGAATACTATAGGTCAGTGGTTCTCAACCTTCTGGCCCTTTAAATACAGTTCCTCATCTTGTGACCCAACCATAAAATTATTTTCGTTGCTACTTCATAACTGTAATGTTGCTACTGGTATGAATCCTAATGTAAATATCTGATATGCAGGATGGTCTTAGGCAACCCCTGTGAAAGGGTCGTTTGACCGCCAAAGGGGCCGCGACCCGCAGGTTGAGAATTGCTGCTGTAGGTGGAAAGCAAACTTCAATTAACAGTATAAAGGCAGGCCTTTTGAACAAGAAAACACACTTGACTGATGATTACAAATTGAGAAAAGCCATCCTGATGTAGAGAAACTAACAGCCTTAAATGGGAGTCAGTGCAGACTCCAGGCAGAGATGCTGCCTGTGCAGGGGCGATGGGGTTTCTTAGATGTCTCTGGTAAGCCTAAGTCAGTGGCCAGGCTGGCATGTAGAGAGGAAGGAGAAAGGGGAAAGAACTGGGAGGAATGCAAAGAGAGAAAGAGGAGAATAGCTATAATAATAGCTACTATTCATTGTGTGCTGGCTTTGTTTTTTGGTTCTTTTACTCTCTTTTCAATCCCTCCTGCTTCCCCAAGGAAGCCTATAAGGTTTAGTATTCTCATTTCCATTTTACAGGTAAAGAACCTGAGACTCAGAAAAGCTTCTGTATAGGTTAGATCGTGGCAGAGCTGATATTTAAATTGAAATCTGCCTGACCTCAAAGCCATTAACCACTACAGTACACGGTCCCTCAGTGTCTCTTAGAGAGAAGGGAATGAGAGTGCCTTAGCAATTCCCTCAAAGGCCTATTGGCAGCTCCTGGGCTGGGCCGTAGATGTCAAGATGTTAAGAACATCCACCTTGACTTTGGCTATTCTAGCCTTAAGATCTTGAAGTCAATAAAAACTGTTGGCACATCCCAGGGAGTAGTTTCTTCGATTGCCTAGCACCTAGAGCCAAGAGAAGCAATTCCATTCTCATGTGGCCCCATGTAGTTCCAACTCCCTTTCCTTCTTGCTATGCAGACATGCGCTGTGAAGTGTAAGAAGTGATTTGGGGGCCAAAGACTACAGTATAGATGGAAAACTCTTGCCTCATGCAGAAGCAGCTGTGGAGTTCTTGGTATTATTCTTTCTCTGACTGTTAAAGAAGCCAAGTAAAATGTACTCAATGGATGATAGGCAGTTTGTTTAAAGAACTGCACACATCACAGAGATATTAACTTGTTCACTAGATTTTCAGTAGGTGGATACTAGGTTTCCAGAGAGAGCCAATAAATGAGTACATTTATGGATGGAGAGCTTCAGCATTCAGGTTCTATTTTTTCCTGGTCTCCAACAAAACCAAATTATGATTCAACCTTGCTTATGAGTTCATTTCTTGTTTTCAAAGACCAAGGATGCCCAAGTTTAATTGGATAATTACTTTTTAAGTACTGCTAATTCTGCTGTTATGTCAAGGCTAAAAGCTAAGTTCATCATGCCCAAAGTGCAGGCTGAAAAAGAGAATTGGCCAAATCAGCTGTTATGGGGTATGTAGCTCATTAAAAATTGTCTTGCTTACAAGAATCAGTTAGAACTTCCTCAGGCTTAGTTTTCTTGATTCTGTTCCATCGTTGGATTTCAGGTTCTTGTGTACAGGTAATATAGTTCATATATCCAAATGAAATGTTCCCAAAGAACCAAATGGTCATTATTACTAATCTCCAGTGTAGAAAACCCTAATTAGTTTGTCTTTGTTTTTTGCTTGTTTGTTAGGTATTTACTTATTTATTTATGTATTTATTTATTTATTTATTTGCTGTTAGTGGCAAAGATTAAACAGTACTGTTAAGTAATTTTTAAAATGTACCAAACATTTATTCTAGGTCAGATAGGATGACACTAAGACATGATCTCGAGGTTCTCCTAATCCAAGAAGAGAGTCTGGGAAATGAACAAACACCATGTGTTGAGAGAGATAGCTATGGCCCCTGCCCTTAAGGTTGGCTGCTCCTACCGCTTTATCTCGGGAAAGTGTCTACTTCACACAAAAGGACACACCCAAAGGCAGTCCCTCTCTCTGAATATGTGCTTCTCTTGGGAAGGGGAATTGAGAGGGGATATGGGGCCAAAGGAGAGAACTGACTTGATGTTCTTCTAAGCTTCTGGTAAAGCACAGATAATGGACAAAGGAGCCTGTGGTCAGACGATGACTTGCCAAGGATGGAGGCTCTTTTCCTTGTCTGGAGCAGCAAAGCTTCTGGAAAGCGGTTGCAGTCATATTGATATACAGGTGAAGCATTGTCCCATTCATTTTAAGCCAATTAAATGGGCAAAGAAGGATGAGAAATACCTCTGAATACTTGATCATTCAGATTGTTCCTCTGTACATTGCTGCAGAGAAAAATGGATGATGAAAGGAGAAGTGTAGTTCTTGGGGTATAATTTTTATTTGCAGTGCTAGAGCAACTAACTTATAGAGAAGAGTAAGATACAGCCAACTTTTTGCCTCCAAAAAAGCCCAACTGATTCAAAAAAGCAAAGAGGGATTTTCTACATATTTATCCCAGGTGGAGAAGTATTCTTTGGAGCACTTGCTAGAACTCCTTCACATAGATCTCCTTTTGATACATTTGCAGAAATGTGGTTTTGAGGTGTGGTTCACCAGCCAAAAAGAAGGTTGTATTTGGCTTCCTAAGAAGTGGTCGAGTTTGGAGATGAGTGAAGGAAATTTTAAGTCATATTTTTGGTTATTTTAAATTTAATTGATAGAATCATGAACTGCATTCAAAGGCTATTTAGGCCAACGTTTTCTGAGAAATTCACCAGATGTTGTGTGGTTATATGTGAGAACACCTGACAAGGATTTTTGAACACTAAGGTCTGAATCCTAGAGTATTCCTTAACAGATTTAATTTTTCTTAAAAAGACTCTACAACTGAGGAATAATAATGTTTAGGAGGTGAGCTTACCAAGGCCCAATCAGTGAAGCCAGATCTACATGAAGCCTCAAATCAACATCTGCCTGGTGGGGTCTTAGAATTGTCTTAAATGAAAGGGGGAAATGTCCATACTGCAAGTAGAAGTAGTCATTAAGACAGGCACAATCACCACCAAAATAGCCCACTTTTTAACATAAGTGTGTTTCATTATTGGACATTATCATAAGCCAGATCTGAACATGATAACTTAAATTTACCAGATAGTTTATTTCCTGAGAAACTCCTTGCTTTCTTCTCCATTTTTCTCATACTCTAATGAGAATGTTACAGAAAACAACTAAAGAAAAGTCATCACATGAGTCTTGAATCATTTATAGCAAGTAAGATGTGATTGCCAAAGCTTATAGGTTTGTAATTGCACTGAATATACTTGTGTTATCAGCTAGAATCACTAGGATATCTTTGCATCCCTGAGGGTACAGGGGAGGCAAACCTTTACCTATACTCATCTAAGTTTTCAGCTGGGGCTCTTTAACAAAAAGACAGATTTACAAGAGAAAACATTTATCGACTCCTGCTGCGTGCATCAGAAGTTGCTAAACCGAAAACAACTAAAAATGGCAGCTTTGAAGTTCAGTTTAAATAGCATCTTCAACAGAAATAACACAACAATAAATTTGCAGAAAAATGACAGGACAAGAAAAGGTAGTTTTAGGCTTTCAAAGGTGGGAAATTATGGGAAGGTAAATATATGGCAGGAAACTAGCAGAATTAGATTTGTGGGCAGATTGTTCTGGTGCCATCTCTGGGCTGATAAGTCTGTCTCCAGTTAAAGGAGAATTTGTATCTTGCATTTGGGCAGAAAAAGAGGAAGGTGTTTTTTTCCCTTTTTTCTACATTTTCTGCTGCTTAATTGCCTTTAGCTCAAAATAATTTTTAGGTCAAAAAGGGCTATTTTGGGTTGACATATTCTGGTTTTCTTCAAGTGCCAGTTAACAAGGGCCCTCCCTGGCCAAAGATTGTCTTTAGCACTTGTAATGGTGTCCTCTTTCTTCTTATGTCCTCCCTACACATAACCATGTTTCTTTTCTACTAGAGTTTCAACAGTGGAATATGGTCCCATGCCTTTTTTTGTAACTTTTTTTTATTTTTAAATCATACTTACAGAAGATTTGCAGAGTCTCAGAACTTAACCCAGTGTTTCCTAATATTAGCCATTCTGTGTATTGCTATCTTATTGTGGTTAGAATGAACATTTTCCTAATGACTACTGATGTTGAGCACTTTTTCATATGCTTATTTGTGTCTCTGTTCTGGAGCATCTGTTAAGAAACGTCTTCATTTTTTAAATTGGGTTGTATGTCTTCTTTTTATTGTGTTTTGAGTGTTCTTTATATATTCTAGATATAAGTTAATGATCATATATATAACTTGCAGATTTTCCCCAGTCTTTTGTGTTCTTTGTTCTTTTTGTATACCCAAGTTTCAGTCTGATACCATATTACTTCTGTCTGATGGGACATCCTTTTACATTTCTTGTGGAGTAGGTCTGCAGGCAATGAATTCAATCATTTTTTATTTGTTTGAGAAACTCTTTATTTTCTTCTTCAGTTTTGAAAGTTATTTTCAGAAGCAATAGAATTCTGGGGTTGGAAGTCTCTACCCCCAGCTCCCACTTCATCACTTTAAAGATGTCTTTCATTGTCTTCTGATTTATTGGTCTCTGATGAGAAATCTGTTGTCATGCTTACCTTTCTTTCTTTGTATATAATCTTTCTTTTTCTTCTAGTTGCTTTCAAAATTTTACATTTGTCTTTTGTTTTCAGCAGTTTGAATATGGCATTTGAAGGTGTGTGTTAGTCTATCTTGCTTAGTTTTCTCTGATCATCTTGTACTTGGTATCTGCCATCAATTTGGAGAAACTCGGCCACTTTTTTTTCAAACATTTCTTCTGCCCTGTTTTCTCTACTCCTTTAAGGATTCCAATTACATGCATGATATAAACATTTGATAATGTCTTACAGCTCTTGAATATCTTGGTTTATTTTTCACTCTCTTTTTTCTCTTAGTATTTCACTTTGGGTAATCTCTGTTGACTTCTCTTTAAGTTAACTGGTGCTGTTTTTTGATAGAGTTAATATACTGGTGAGCCTGTCAAAATTATCATTTAATTTCATCACTGTGCTTTTTACTTTTAGCAACTTCATTTGATTCTTCATCTCTCTGATGAAATTACTTATCTGGTCTTGCATGTTGCCCACTTTTTTCTTTAGACCTTTAAACATATTAATCATCATTATTTTAAAACGGAACCATCTGGGTTCCATCTAAGTTCCATAGCTAAGTTTGGTTCAGATGGTTGTTTTGCTTTGTGTCATCTTTCTTTTCTTTGCATAGACCTCATAATATTTTTTGAAAACCGGTGTCTTGTATTGGGTTAGAAAGACTGAGGTAAATAGTTTTTGTGCCTGGAAAAAGATATACCTTTCTTCTCATTAGGTGTTTGGTGTGGGGTTTGGAGTTAATTCAGTGAGCAGTTGGGCTGGCTCTGAGGTTTAATATTGCTCTTGTTACCCCCAGTGCTCCACAGGTTCAGATTTCTCAGGGATGCCTGGCTCTTAGGTGGGAGTTCTTTTGGAGAGCAATGTCTGTTTGGCCCTGCATTTTGTCTTTTTTTCTCCTTTGCCTCAGAGAGGGTCTCTGCACATTCTTGCTCCTCTGATGTACCTGTCCCACAGTAGTCTTGTTACTTGTTATTTAAACTTTTTTCTTGGTGTTGTAGAAAAAAAAAAGTTGTGGGTATGGACTCTCCTAATTGCTGTTGCTCCCAGTGGTCTCATACTGTCCTTCCAATCCTGCCTTAGCCTTTACCAATTCCTCAATTATTCTAGCTGAAATCTTACTGGTGTTCAAGTTCTTTTAATCTGAGTGAGCGCTTACATGTCCTTTCTTCCAATAGATGTCTGTTTCTCCTCAAATTGTGAGCCAATTATTCTGCAACTTCAGTTTTCTGATGGGTTCAAAAATATCATGAATTTGAAGCTAGTTTAGCTCTTTTTCATTGTATGGTTGGGCGTGATATTGCCTCTAGCTAAGCTTGCCAAATAAAATATAAGAAACCCAGTTAAATTTGAATTTCAGATAAATAATAATGATTAATTTTTTAGTATAAGTATATCCTGTGCAAAATTTAAATTTAACTGGGTGTTCTATATTTTTATTTACTAAAGCTGGCAACTTACTTTGAGCTCCTTATATCCTGGTATGGAGGTAGAATTCATGTGTGAGTGTGTGTGTGTGTGTGTGTGTATGTAAGTCCCATTCTAAGCAAGCTACATGACACACACAAAAAAAACCACAATTAAAATGGAGCGGAAATAAAATATAATGAACATAAAGGAATCAAGTAATGGTGGCATTTGTGTTTTCAATAGAGAATGTTTTTTTACTTGGATTTTTTTACTCCTCACTATCCTTCTAATCATCTTATATGCTGAACTAAAATGTAGGTTTATTGAACCGTTTTTTTTTTCATTTATTCATTAATGATGTGATTTTTCTTACTTTGGGATCATAGAGTTCTGTGAGAAGCTGTTGATAGTTATGGATGCTCTCCTGAGAAAAATTTTTATAGTACTTCTCACAATTTCAGAGGCTCACATACCTTGTAAAGATCTTATACAAAACCTTTGATGAAGCTGAGAGGGAAGAAATATTGAATGTTACCTTAGCATGTCAATATCATGTCAGATGTACTGGGTTGTGCTATGTATCATGGAATGTGTGACAGCATAATGATTACTGTGAGACTGGGACATATCTATTTTGGTCAAGAAGATACTTATTTTAGAAATAGTTTTATTTAGCCATTATCTGAATAAGCTAATAAGCCATTGCATTGTTATTTATTTCTATGTTTGAGACAGCTATCCATTACATAGAGCAGCATTTTTCTTGAACTTTCAAAATACAGCAGATACACTGGGAAGCTGAATTTGGATGATCCATCAGTGTAGACAGGCCCTAATTATTTTTAGTTGTGTTTCCTGATCTGGAAGTTTTATAAGTCATTTACTTATTTCCACATGTACCACAAAGACCTCTCTTTCGATATCTATAATAATAATAAAAGCGTAATATGCTAATTAGATAGGACATCCTTCAGGACAACTTTCCAGAAGAAGCCAGGGCTGCGAGGGAAACCTGGGTCCTGGGTGCCAGAGGGAAGCCAGTGCTGGCAGCCGGGGGAAGGAAAGCCTACTCTTGCATGGATTTTATGCATCAGACCTCTAGTATTGTAATGAACTAAAATATGTCAGCTGAGTCATTGCGACAAAGGATTTCATAGAAACAAAAAGATGTAATCTCATTCCATAGTTCTTTAAGTTTCTCATTCAGACCATGGATTAGAAAAATATAGTTGGCATACTGGCCCTGTTTTTATAAATAAAGTTTTATTAGAACAAAACCACACTTACTGGTATATATACTGTCTCTGGTTATTTTAACTCTACAAGGACAGAACTGATCAGTCTTGACAGAGACTATATTGTTCAGAAGCCATATTTAATATCTGGCCCTTTAAAAAAGAGTTTGGTGTTTTAGACAAAAGACAAAGAAAGATAAGAAAGGAATACATTTATATATGACCACAAGCCATTGTGTGACTCATTTAATTTCCACAGCTAGATTGTTTGTTGTGTGAAAATTGCTTATTTATACTTAAATTTTTTAGAAGGCCCCAAGTTGCTTTGAGATGCTCAGAGGCAATGTCAATAGCCTCTTTAAGCTAGTTTGGAAACCTCTCCAATTCTCCCTTCTGCTTTCATTCCCCATTAGTTTTGGAACAAAAATTAAGCATTGTTGAAAGTCAATCAACTTGGTGTGGGAGAAAAAACTAAGCAGAGTTTAGAGAGAGAATTAGAAGTTTTATCTCAGAATGCAATCAGGAAGGGAGAAAGATATGTAATCCAAGAATAAACACATTTTACTTAGGAGTCTCTTTTATTGTCCTAAGAAATTTTGCCAATGATTTTCAATGGAAATGAATTTTCTTTCTAAATTAGGAAATGCTGATAGAGGCATTACATTTTTCTTCTTAAAAATTATATCTGTGGAATTTCTTGAAAGGTCAGTTGGAAAATGCTCACACACACACACACACACACACACACACACACACACACACAGCTTTTGGGGGGGAAAAATCCTGATTCTGATGCAAGAACGACGGGGTTAGGATCTAGGACTTGACCTTTCTGCAGAGAGCTGTCAGACATACAAACTATAGGAGCCAGAATAGTTTGGGAAGCTGTACATCCTGGAGTCCAGGTTGCTCTGAGATCTCATTCTAGCAGTAATCTGAGGTCTTCTTTTACTCATATTTCTATAGAAAGGACAAAAGAGTTAGCTAGGAGCCAAATCCACACTATGAAATTAACTTAAATATATTTGCTATGGGTTCTCCATGGGTTTATATAAGCTGATTCTTTGCAAACATTTCAAGTTGGGCCACGACATTTTTTAAAATTCTCTCTCGAAGATATGTTTGTATTGATGAGAGAGAGAGAGAGAGAGAGAGAGAGAGAGAGAGAGAGAGAGAGAGAGAGAGAAAGATCAATTGGTTGCCTCCAATATGCACCCTGACCAGGGATAGAGCTCACAACCTAGGTATGTGCCCTGACAGGGAATCAAACCCACAATCTTTTGTCTTTGGGAAGATGCTCCAACCAACTGAGCCACCCAGCCAGAGCTGGGCCACTGCACTTTGATCCCAGTGTATAGTGTATTTGGGTAGTGACTGAGAGTACATGCTATTATAGCAATGTCTATCAGGGAAAATGTTGGGCTGAACAGATTTTGTGCTTGTGAAATGAAAAATGCTATGGATAAGAAGTAAGAGGCATTGTGTAATATTAAGTCAAAGAGTATGTGTTTACTGGAAGGTGCTAGAAATTTGCCTCTTTACTATATAAGAAACAGATCCATCAATATCTTAGCAACTCCTTGACCTTGCAACAACACCATGCTAAAAGCAGACAAAATACCTTAGCTTTGGTTTCTACTTCCCAACCAAAATCAGAGCTTAAGACAAGGGCTTGAGGGCAGATAGTTTATTTTGTGAAGTAACTTCCCTCTAAGAAGAGGATGGAAAGTCAATGAAGGATGCATAATTGAGTTGATCACTACTGTGAGGAATTGGTGCTCAATCGCACTGGGGTCTTCTGAGGATCTGTGTAGACTACCAGAACTGTTCGTCTGTGCAGCAGAAGAAGGAAGATGTTTCTATTGCATTGGTCAAGAGTTGCCCACAAGGGGTACCTCCCTGCACTGTTGGGTTATATGTGTGCAATCCTGAGCAAGTTGCCACAGGAGTCTATACCTGTGGTGTCAGAAGCTTCTGAGAACAAAGTGAAAAACAGAGTACAGCTAAGATAAGGCACTGTCAGCTTGCCCCTGTGAGAAGCTGGCTGTTGTAGCAACAGCTGGAATCAAGGTGTACTATGATGATATTAGGCAGGAAGAGGAAATAGAAGTATGTATTGGAGTTATATATTGCTGTGTAATAAATTACCCCAAAATTTAATGGCTTGAAACAGCAGCATTTATTATCTCCATTTCAGTAGGATAGAAATCCAGGTGCCCTTTAGCTCAGTCCTTTGCTTAACTCATGGGCTGGAGTCAAAGTCTTGGCTACAGTCATCTGAAGGCTCAGTTTGGGAAAGATGTTTTTTCAAGCTCACACACGTGGCTATTGGTAGGATTTGGTTCCTCTCGGGCTGATGCTAGTCTATGGTACATGATGTGATAAGATGGAGCATTGAGAGGCACATACTTGCAGGAATAAAGAGTCCCTCACTTTATTTCCACCCTCATGATGCCTTAATTTTGTCAGTCCAGTTGTTGCTAACAATAGTCTCAAAGACATTTCTATTGTAAGTCATGATGAAGAGAAATGAGGTCTAAACTCAATCTCTAAAAATTGTACTAGACCAGTGGTTCTCAACCTTCCTAATGCTGCGACCCTTTAATACAGTTCCTCATTTGTGACCCCCAATTTCATTGTTACAAATTGAACATAATTAAAGCATAGTGATTAATCACAAAAACAACATGTAATTATATATGTGTTTTCCGATGGTCTTAGGCGATGCCTGTGAAAGGGTCAATTGACCCCCAAAGGGGTCGCGACCTACAGGTTGAGAACCACTGTACCTAGACCGCTAATCTAAATACTGTCTCTCATATTGAAAATATAGAGGAGTTTTTCTCTATACAGACAATCCTCGTGTTATGTAGGATTCAACGTACATTGTTTCGTGGTTACATCGCCATCTCCCATTTATTTATATAAAAACATTCTGTCATTTTGACGTATGTACTTATGTGCTTTATGTTTTGTATTATTTATTTACCACAAGTAAAGGTCAGGAATTGTTATCTTTCTTTTTATTTTATTTTTTTTTTACTGTTTCACTTCATTACTGCTGTGTATGTGCTTCGTATGAGTGATGTAGGTGCTTATGTAGGTAGGTTCTGACCAGCAAAAACCGCATTATGTCATGCTGTAGGAACGGATCTCTGACGTAACCCAAGGACCTACTGTACTTACCTTACTTATACTTCAAGATTTATAATAAATCTAGCCAGAGGTTTTTCTCTGTGATTCACCAAGTTGCCCCTCAGTTCTTGAGACAATGCCCACGGGAAAGCAGCATCCCAATCTAGATTGCCTCCAGATAGGATTTTCCCAACAGGAGTCCTGTGCTGGCATTCGTCTCTCTCTGGAAATAATATCAGTTATCAGGGACAAAGAATTGAGAGAGTTCAATAAGGCCAGGTCTCTGAACAATCCGCACCCTTGACTGTCACACTGTGGACAGTTTTACCCTTCCAAAGTCAATGTGAGCATGCCACTTCCCTTCTAAACAATTGTTTTGGATAGAATTTTATATGGGCAATAAATTGAATTTGTTAGACCTGTATGTACTCACATGGAAAGATCTCCATTTTTCATTGATAGAGGAAGCACATTGCAAAACAACATATGGTAGGCGGTCTCTTTTTAAAATAAAATCAGCATTGAAAAGTCTGCATGAATATAAAAGTGTAAACCATGGAGGCTATGTATGATAAAGTGGATTTTCACCTTTCCTCAACTATTTTGAAACTTTTGAGCTTTTTATAAGTTATGAATTATTCATGTAATCAGAAAAATATATAATTTAAAAATATATAACAGTTGCCTAAACATTGTTTAACACATAAATTTCAATCTTCTCAGCCAGGCCCAAACATACTTCTTGATCTGACTCCAACCTACACCTATTCTTATCTCTCATAATTCCCTTTCTGCAGAGGTCACATTCTAAGCAGCAGAACTATGTCCTGAAGATGCCATTTCTTCTGTCTCAAATACCCTTTCTCTCTTGCTTATTAAATGAAGTCCTATTTATCACTTAAAGTCCATCCTAAAGACATTACTTCTATGAAGCCTCTTCTGATTTCCCAAGCTTCATCCTCGATCTCGGAATTGTGTCTCTTATAACCCTTATCCAATGGGATTTTAAGGCTTTCATTTCTTTCCTTCTGGGAGGGATGAACACAAGAATTCTGTATTTATTCTGAATGTTTCCTCTAGGATTGGTAAGCACAGCTTTTCATGTTTGTATGTTTGCATGTCTTTCTATGCTACAATGTTAAGAGCCATTTAGCTTTAGTGATGCAAACTAGACTGAGTGACAATAGCATAAAGTAAAAAGAGTAAATATTTTCCTATCCTTTCAAATTGTCTTTGTTGTTGAATTTGTTATCTGGAATTTTAAATATATTTCTAGAAGTAAGTTTACATGGTAAGAGAGTAAAGGAGAAAACATGGTAACATATAAAGAGTAGGCCTACTCACGATCCAAGGGTGATTTTAAAATCTTGCTATTCACTCTGAAAATGTCCTTCTGTTTAGGAATTCTGGATATGCATACGTAAATATAAATAGTTTAGGTTATAGCTAATTTCCTCATAAGAAACTGAAGGCATGGAAGAGGGAGCTGGATTCTGTTTCACTAACCCAAGCTGACAGCTCTGGTCTGATCCCAGAATCTTAAAGGCTACAGTGAGATAGAAAACAGCCCAACTTGCAGCTCAGACCACTAGAGAGTTTGCCAACCTACAGGTTAATAGCAAGCTCCAGTGGGTTTATAAACTGCCCAAACTTGGCACACACTTGACTCGGTTTTATTCTTAGTCTGTTCGCATTTCAGTGTTATGTAGAATAATTCAAAGATGATGCTTGAGAAGAGCAATGCGATCTATGCGATGGTTGACTGAGAAATGGCATCTCCCAAATGACATGGGGTGTCTGTGTTTTAATTACCTTTGTCCCCAAGGAAAAGCAAATGCTCCAAAGACAGCAAATTTTTGGAAACCCAAAAATAATGCCCACTCTAAATGTTAAGTAATCATTCTTTTAGGATAAATTCATTTATACTTTAACCTTAAAATCAGAATTTCTAGCCTTTAGAACTTCTCACAAAGTGAGGACAGAAGGTCTGCATTGTTTCACATGTTAGGCTTTAATAAAGAGATATATCTGTTGTGGCCAATGGCTGCCAATATTAGCCAGTGGTTAACAAGATGCTAATGTAGAGAGAAGTATTAATTAAGACAAAGTAAGAATTAGAGAGAATTAGACCAAATTATCATTAACATCTAAATGCCAATAAAAATAAAAATAAAAATGAAAAGGAATCAAAAGGAAATTGCCTACAAAAATCTCCAGAAAAAATAGGCTATCTGCTAAATCATATTGTCTCTTCTTTATACTCAGCTCTCCATTTGGAATGAAAAATAATCCAGTTTAGATGAAACATATCTTTGAAAATGATAGTACCAATGCTGGATACTTTTTGCATACCAGCCCCTCCAAGCTACTTCAGACTATATTATTTCTCTCTTTCCACGACATCCAGATATTTGAATAAAAGTTGTGACTTTTTTGGTAAATGTTCAATATAATTACTTAGATTTTTCAAACAGACTACATAACCAATAGAAGATATAACTAACATAACTAAAGCCATTGCAAAGATAATTTCCCAATAGTTATTAGTTACTATGGAAGTTTAAAGAGTCACCTTTAAAATACCCTTTTGTTAGTCACAGTAGTCAATGAAGACTATTTCATAAACATTTTAATTTCATATTGGTTTATGACATTTTAATTTCATATTGGTTTAATATGACATTTTAATATGACATTTTAATTTCATATTGGTTTATGTTGATTTCGCTATTAACAATTTTAATTCAAGCTCCAAAAACAGAAGGTACATATGTAAACTCTGACCAGATTGGCCTCTTCTAGTTGATCAAATTACCAAGTTGGTTTATCATGCCAGAGACATCTTATGAATCTCCCACTGTTTTTCCTCAGTTCTAACCTTATCCTTATTTCTTTTTCTAAATTTGTACATGTCAGCATATAGCATTTCTATTATATCTTTACTTATTAGTCAAAAATAGTATTCTCCATTGAGAGTAAGCATGGAATTATTATTGGTTGCTTTTCTTAAATAACAGCTAAACTTTCTCCTCAAATTCAGTCAATGGGTTTGAATCTTTCTCATGACCAACAGTATCAGCAAAGATTAGGTTCTGCTACCAATAACAGAATATTCAAACCAAAGTGGCTTTATCACATGAAAGTTTATTTTTCTGCAGTAATAAGGTGCTCAGGTAGTCATTTGCTGGCTTGGTTCAGCCCCTCTAGGATGTCTGAGCCCATATCTCTGGGTCATGGGTCTCTTTGCTTTCCCATTGTGAGTCCAAGATGGTTGGTGAGATCTTGTGGCAATTTTCACTTCACTGCAAAAATACTTTATCAGAAATGCCTCTCAATACTTCCTGCTTGTATCTTATTTGCTTCTTTTATCTGCAAAGGGGGCAGGAAAATAAACCATTTGTAAGAAAAAAGAAAGGAGAATAGATGTTATGTTGACACCCCATTCAGCTTTAATTGACATTCATTATTCTATTTACACACTCCTAGGTATTATACTTCTACAAGTGTTCTTGCTTAAAATTATTTCCGTATTTTACATTATTCGTACATATTTGCTTCTTCCTCAAATCTACTGCCCATATTTATAAGCTTATGTTATCCTCAAAAATCTTCAAAAACAAAGCAAAATAAATACAGACAGAACTTCAGTGAGAAGGAGAAAGGCCATACATGTTAGTTAGTCACCAATGAAAAATAAACGGGCCGGGAACCAGATGCACCCACTGTATTATGTAATATGTGTGCCGTGGGGAAGGAATGACTAATGTGGATACACAACAGATTGCTCCACCAGAGACCTCAAAAATCTCCTTAGGGTTGGAGGGGACATTTGCAACTGCTTGCATCTCTTGTCCCTCCTGCTTCTTCTGGTTTGACCCTGCATTCCATGTGTTTTGTGTTAGCCTGGCTTTTGTGTGTCCGGCAAAGCAGGCTGTAATTCCTGAGCTCTATATAGTGATTGGATCTCTTTTAAGTTGTTAAATTCAATCAATAAGTATATATTTATGAAAAAGCCAAAAAAAATTCAAAATAATAGCAACAAAAATATTAAAATAATTTCCAGGTATCAGAGAACAACATCACATGCTTGAACACTTATTACTAAGGAGTGAATTTGGGAAGTCTGGGTTAAATAGGCAATATGCCATCAGAATCAGGAAAATGAAACTGCTGAGATATGGCATTTGCCATACTAGCTTTATATACTAGTACAGTGAAAGCTATATGTAATGCTGAGGCTGTGATAGGATAAACATTTTCCTGTACAATGATTTTCAGCTTTTAAAATCTGTAGTAGGTGGAGCTCTTGTTTCACTTGCAATGTCCTAATATGTGTAACAGTAAACTGTGCCATAGTGGGATTCACAGTTCTATTCTTTATTGAAGATTTTAGGAATTGAAAGTCATGTTTCCTGAACACCACCTTTTAATGGCCTGCCTTTGATATTTTTCTATTATTTGTATGAAGAAAGTGATGTACTTTACTACCTAAAGTTCTGATGTCAAGCTTTGAGTCATCTATTGAATAGATCAATGCAACTCAGTAAGCTTCATTGTGCTTAGTGGACAAGATACCATTCCCACCTTCAGAAAACTGAATAGCAAGTAAACGATGCTGGTCATCTTTCCAGCAGACACATGACTCTAGATCTCTGAGTGGCCTAGTTTCTTTAGGTGAAAAATGTTTGAGAATTAAGTTTTTTGTTGTTGTTTTTAGAAAAGTTAACTATCACTAAAAGTTAATATGGTTTAAACTGTCCTTAGCACATGAAAAGATGTTCAACATTAGTAATCCTTGGGGAAATGCAAACTAAAACCACAACCAAAGACTGTTGCTGGAGGCTCAAGTATGAACAAATCTGAGAGTTAAACACTGCAGAGCAACTCAGTTAGAGGGAGGCCCTGACACTTTTGTGAATTTTACTTCCAATAGCTCTATCAGATTTTCACAGTGAATGCCAGAGGAAAATTCCCTCATCCTTCTGGTAGGAGAAGGGGAAAAGTAACCATTTTGAAGTAGCTAGAGCATTCTGTTCTTTAAAATATATATATAAAATTTCAGAGAGGAAGGGAGAGAGAGAGAAAAAACATCAATGATGAGAGAGAATCATTGATCAGCTGCCTCCTGCACACCTCCTACTGGGGATTGAGCCCGCATCTGCTGAGTCAAACCAGCTAGGGCTCTGCAGTGGTCCGCAAACTCATTAGTCAACAGAGCCAAATACCAACAGTACAACGATTGAAATTTCTTTTGAGAGCCAAATTTTTTAAACTTAAACTATATAGGTAGGTACATTGTTATTAACTTAATTAGGGTACTCCTAAGGCTTAGGAAGAGCCACACTCGCGAGCCGCAGTTTGCCGACCACTGGAGAGCATTCTGTTCTTAATAAAGCCCATCCTCAGGAGAAACTGTTACCAGGACCTAACCTGCTGGGGTTTTTTAGAGCCTGTTACCTCCTAGAGCAGTGGTTCTCAACCTTCCTAATGCCGCGACCCTTTAATACAGTTCCTCAGGTTGTGGTGACCCCCAATTTCATTGTTACAAATTGAACATAATTAAAGCATAGTGATTAATCACAAAAACAATATGTAATTATATATGTGTTTTCCGATGGTCTTAGGTGACCCCTGTGAAAGGGTCGTTTGACCCCCAAGGGGTCGCAACCCACACGTTGAGAACCGCTGGATTAGGGGTACTGTGATGTGACCTGCCTAGGGAAGGGGAAACCACCTACCATAGTTGTCTGGGATGGGGGAACCAGTGCTAACCGAGCCTGGGGGCCAGAGGAGGGGTTGATCCAATAGTCTCTGGGGGAATGTAAGGGAAGCAATCTCTGCTCTTCCCCGATCTAGCTGGCAGGTCCAGCAGTGCTCAGGCAGTGGTCACGTCATGGAATAGTCTTTCCTCCACACCAGGTACCAATAAATTAAAAAATTCTGCTCCGTGAAAAACAATGTCAAGGGAATGAGAAAACGAGACACAGATTGAGAGAGAAATATTTGCAAAGGACACATCTGATAAAGGTTTTCGTCCAAAATATACAAAGAACTCTTAAAATTCAACAATAACAAAATAAGCAACTTAGTTTTAAAATGGGCAAAAGAACACAACAGACACCTCACCAGAGAAGATATAGATGGCAGATAAGCATATGAAAAGATGCTATACATCATGTGTAATCAAGGAAATTAAAATTAAAACAATAGTGATGCATGTCTATTAGAGTGGCCAAAATCCAGAACACTGACAACAGGTGCTGGTGAGGATGTGGAGCAACAGGAAGCCTCATTTGTTGCATGAAGGGGATGTTAAATGGTACAGCCACTTTGAAGACAGGTTCTTACCTTATGATCCAGCAATCTCACTCTTGGTATTTTCTGAAATGAATTGAAAATTTATTTATACACAAAATCCTATTCAGTGATATTAAGGCAACTTTATTCATAATTGCTAAAACTTGGAAGCAATCAAGATATCCTATGGGTGAATGGACAAATAAACTGTAGTACATCTAAATAATGGAATATTATTCAGCACTAAAAAGAAGTAAGCTACAAGCCATGCAAAGACATGGAGGAAATGTAAAATGCATGTTTCTAAGTGCATGAAGCCAAACCTGAAAAAAGGCTACATATGGTGAGACTTCAACTATATGACATTATGGAGAAGACAAAATATGGAGACAAAAAAGAGATTAGTGTCACCAGGGGTTAGGGAAAGGAAGGGATGAATAGGCAGAGCACAGAGGAACTCTGGTCAGTGAAACTATTCTGTGTGATTATACATTTGTCGAGGCCATTCATGATGTTCAACACCAAGATGTCTATGAATGTAATCTATGGACTTTGTTAATAATGAGGTGTCAATGTGGGTTTATTAGTGTAACAAATATCCACTGTGGTGCAGAATGTCTGTAGCAGGGTGTGTGGAGACAAGGGGAATATGGGAACTCTGTACTCTCCACTCATTTTTGTTGTGAACCTAAAACTATTCTAAAAAAGAAAGTTTACTCATTTCAAAACAAGCAAACCACAGTGAGATATCACTAAACACCTATCTGAATGGCTAAAATGAAAAATAATGCCAACACTTCATGTTAAGCAAAAATTTGGAAAAACTGAGTCACTCATACATTGTTCATGGGAATGTAAAATGATACATTCTGGAAAACGGTTGGCAGTTCCTTAAACATGCAACGACTATACAATCCAGCAATTGCTCTTTGCCCTCTTGTCTTCTCATCCCAGAGAAATAAAGACTTATTTTCACACAAAACCTGTACACAAATGTTTACAGCAGCTTTATTCATTACAGTCCCAAACTGGGAACAACTCAGATGTCCTTCGGTGGGTGAACAGTTAGACATACTGTGGTGGATCCACATCATGGACTGCTGCGCAGCAAGAGCACCGAGAGCAAACTGGGTACAAGCAATAACCTGGGCGAATATCCAGACAATTAAGCTGAGTGGAAAAGCCTATTCCAAAAGTTTACATACTGTATGATTCCATTTATGCAACAGTCATGAGAGGACAAAACTGAAATGGGGAACAAATTGGTGGTTGCCAGGGTTTAAGGAGGGAATGGGGCATGAGAGAAGAGGATGTGCGATGGAAGCATAACAGGAGACATCCTTGTGGTGATGAAAATGTCAGTGTCTTCACTGTATCAATGTCAATATCCTGTTTATGACTTTGTACTGTAGTGTTGCAAGATGTTATCACGGGAGTGAACTAGGCAAAGGGAACACAGGATCTCTCTGTAATATTAGAACTGCGTGGAACTCTAAAATTATGTTAAAATGAAAAGATTTAAAATAAATAATGTAAATCAAAAAATCTGATTAAAACTTTATGATTTTTCTTAAACAAACAAACAAAACACCTCACAACTGTCCTCAGAAGCTATTTGGCTCTCTTTCTAAGCAAAAGAGTAAAGATTCTTCTATGTGAACATTTTAAGAATCTGGACATCAGGAGAAAAAGAGAAAACAAGATGAGGAAATGAAAATAATGGAAAGAAAGCACTTACATGCTTAGCATATTGGTTAAATAAATCATGGTCCATAAAATGCACTAAATGTAGCTATTACAAAATCAGTTATAAAAGAATAGTTACTAAATGGGAAAATGGGTTCTATCTATTAGTACATTAAAACATAGGTAAAATTATATAAAAATTGTAAAATGTTTATAAATTAACTCAACAAATCTTACATAATCAACAAAAAATGCATATATCTGTCAGGTATTGGATGCAAGGGTGAGCAGAAAGGTTCTCACAGTGCCTGCCCTCATAGAACTCACAGTGTACTGGGTACATGGATTTCCCACTCCTCTTTGTTTCAACATCAGTATATTTAATTTTTCAGTAAATATTTATTGAGTACAGATTCTATTCTTAATACTCTGAAAAGTTTCATGTGGGATCCAAATGGCAGATTTTATATAGTTTGTAACCTTAAATGGATTATAATTTGGGTAGAGAGATAAGATTCATGAACACATAATAAAAATCAGAGAACATCAGGATATAGGGTATATGTCTGCAATGATACAAGGTTTCAGATCTGAGACATCACTCTGGTTGTGCATGGGGAGTGGTTAACCCTGCTGAGTGTGCCCTGCCACCTCCCAGGTCAGTAGCTCTTAAGGAAAGTCTCTCGTGGTTGAATCTTGGCTTGAGTTTCTCTCTGTAGCCAACACCTCACTAATTCTTCAAAACCAATATTTTTAAAATATATTTTTATTGATTTCAGAGAGGGAGAGGGAGAGGGAGAGGGAGAGGGAGAGGGAGAGAGAGAGAGAGAGAAACATCCACGATGAGAGAGAATCATTGATCAGCCTCCTGTATACCCCACACCGGGGATCAAGCCCAAAATCCGGGCATGTGCCCAGACTGGAAATCGAATTGTGACCTCCTGGTTCATAGGTTGACACTCATCCACTGAACAACGCTGGCCGGGCCTTTTCAAAACCAATTTTGTTGTTTTGAGCATTCTTGCTGTGACTGTTCCCTACTAGCCGACACTAGTATTTCATTTCAATGTGGTCTGTGCACTTTCTGAGTTTGCATTGGTCTAATCTGAGCTCAGTGTTCCTGTGACATTCTCCACTCCCTTTCCAGTGGAATTAGTGAAAGTGTTTGACTCTTTTTTCTGTGTTGGTGACACCGCTGAGCACATTAAAGTAGACCTAAAGACAGCCTTGGAATTCTTTTTCCAGTATGGAGTCTCTAGTTGCTGAAAAAGACATTTTCCAGAGCAGTTGGGACAGCCTCCTGGAGAAGCTGCAGGAAATGGTGCTTCCGCGGTAGCATCTGAAAGGGAAGTTTTTCATCCAAGAGCACAGAAAATGGCACTTTTAGGAATGAGTGTGGGGCACCCTGCTGATAGTGTCATTAAATAAGCTCTGTGCAGCCTTTCAGAAGTACACTGTTACCCTTGGCAAAGCCATCACTATACATTGAAGAGAAGGAAAACGTATTTCATTATATGGTTTCTATTTAGCCTTTCTATTTAAGAGACTAAGAAGCACTGGCCTCCACCTCTGGGAAGCACGTCATGAGCTAAGGCCTTCCCATTACCAGAAAAGGACACGGTTTCGATTGGTTCTCAGGACCCCGTGCACTTCTACATACCTCCACAGCTCAAAATTCCACAGACTATGAATTCTTGGACATTGTTCAGTGCACGGGTGGCAATTGTTTGCAATGAGTCTCACTCAGCAACTCAGGGTAAACTGCTCTATGTGGTTTTGTCCTAGTCTGTGGAATAAGCCTTAATAAAACTCACATGCCTAAGACCCTGTGGTTGCCTGTGAAACGATTTCATCTAACAATGAGCTATTTGGATTGGCTGACGTGGACTACCAGCTGGCTAAACATTAGTGAAGCTGGGTGTATTGAAATGGCGTCATTCGTAGAAGCTGGCATATAGCTCATGGAGATACAACCACTGTAACAGGACTGTGTCCAGCAAATAATGGGAAATACTGTAAGATTGAAGGTGAAACTTCAAGTCTACAATATTTATAAAGTGCTTTGCAATTGCAAATGGATTTTCTAAAGAGTCATTTTTCTCCCTTTCAAAAGTTTACTTGTATATCCAACATCATGATACCCTGATATAAAAGTAAAATATTCCTCTAAGGAAACAATGGTGGTTTGTTATGGGACCCAGACCAAACCTCCTAAGAGACCATCTTACTGTTATTGTTTAAGCCGCATTGACCTGGGGCTTAGAAAACGCAATCTCAGCAGCAGTCTTTATTCCTTTTACATGTTAGCTGCCTCCCGTGACAAACCTGTAGGGTTACAAAAAAAAATGTACAGTGAAAACTTTCATTGTTTGTTTTTCCTGAAGTTCCCTATAAAATGTCAGTGTCTTTGAAGGGGTTCTCCTTGAATTGAACTCCTGAGGTTGGAGATTTACCAGGTTGATTTAGGAGTTTGAAATCCTGGAGCGTTTCCATAAAATGAGGATTTACAGTTCATAAATATAATGACAAAAGTGTGAAGATGCATTTTTGTTCTAGAAAAACTATTGGAACAAAGCTACTTTTCATAAAAAGCTCCAGTGCTGCCATTCCCTTCAGACAGAAGTCTGTTCTGGCTATGTGAATAGCTTTTTACTGCCATTTGTATAAGATGGGCTCCTTCCCTGCTTCATGCGGAGCCACATCCTCTGAAGGTGTGCAGATGGAGAGATAAGTTGAACACTGGGACATTTAAGCAGTGACGAGCATAAAGAAATGGGAGGAAAACGTGTTGTAAGACAGAGCACATTCCCTCTGTTTGCCTCATCCCTGATGGGGCTCGGCTTCCAGATCACTTCAGTCTGGTTCTGATATTTACTCTGAGATTATTAGTTACATTATTTCCCACATTTGGCAGCAAGTGCCTCGGTTATTAATTTCCATTAAATTGTCTACTCTGACTAACTGTTTGGGGAAAGAAAAACATGCCATGCTTTGGCCTTATACAATGTTAGGGGGAACAATAAGGAAATTGTGTTACTAATGGACCTTCTCCATAGATGATAGAAGTGGTGTGAGATTAGCAGTTGCATAGTTGTGCAGAAGGCCTGGGTTGAATAATTGCAATGGATGCATGAGTCTGGGGAAAATCTCTGGACTTTCTTTCAATTTAGTTGTAAATTGAGTTGACATGATTTCCAAACCTAGGATGAATGTTGGAGCTTACCTTGAGGTTAAAGAAAGGGCAGCCTTCCTTTCTGTATTCCAATTTGCTTACTTTAGCCCAATTCTTAGAAAGGGAAAATCATGCCTCCATTCTGCTCTTCTAAACATTCTGCTCTATAAATTTCTAGTAACCCCGCCCCTCTGATGTTTATGTTTGGTTGTGATTGGAAATAAGTTGATTTTATGAAAAGAGTACTAAACCACGAGTCAGATGAGCTATGGTCTAGTCCTATATTTCAACATTGTAAATAATTTATTGTCAAACTGGGACACTTTGAGGATGGAAGGGGGTCCTATTAATACTTATACCAGGATAACAGACATAAATCAAGACTGTCTTGGTTAATACTGGCATGTGTGATTGTTCTGCCACTTACTGTATGTTTGGGTAAATGAACCCAGCTTCTTAAAGTTTTAGTTCCTCATCTGTAAAATGGAAATAATAAGTCCTCTATTTTCAAGATTATTGTAAAGATATGAAATAATATGTGTAAGGCCTTTGTGAACTGTGAACTATGAAATCATATACAATGTAAGGGAAATCATAATAAATTATATCAGCTGTAGCTGGAGAAAACTCTCAGAGAAATACCTCTGGATGTTTTCATGGATAAGAACAGAGAATTGGAGGCAATAATTGTGGAAACAAACTCAGATAAGATGAGGTTTCTAAGGGAATATTGAAGGAAGCAAAGTAGGTTGGGCTATTTTTGACATTTGTTTCCTTTCAACCAATATAATTTTAAACAAAAAGTAGGCCCTAATGTGAGATGAGAACTGTGTTTGCGGACGTATTAGGGAATGTTGATTATCCTGGTGACATAGTTAGGTAAGCCTGTATCTGTTTATATTCAGAATCTGACCTGAAATATAAAGATTTGACATTTCAGAGAATTAACTTTGCTCTTAAGTTGTTATAATACTGGTGATTAAAACTCAAGGACTCTTAGTCTTTCTCATGTTATAATTTGATGTGTTTTAGCTTAAGTTTGTAGATCAGCCTCCACCCCATTGGGTTTTTTTGTTTGTTTGTTTGTTTGTTTGTGATTAGAAGGAATCAAGATGCTTTTTGCATGGTTTCTGCCAGCATGCTGACAATTGTGTTCATGATCCATATAGCCCAAGTCCCCTCAGCCATCTGCTCAGCCTACGGGCCATAGTTCTCCATTAAGCTACTGGAGGTCAATCATTAACAAATACCTTCTGTTGGCCTATATGACTATGACCAAGAAATTTCAATTGACAGTTTGAGGTCACCCAAGACACTTAATTCAGTATGTTTTATGTAAGAAATTAAACTCATAGCACTACCATGTAAGCAATATATATATAATGTTGATTAACTAATCCTAGTTCAAGGTCCATGAGCTGGTATACACAGAATATCTCTTTTGCCAAATAAGGATGTTCTAGCTATATAAGCATCTATTTAAATCACCCTACAGATATCTTGGAACATATTTTAAGTAGAGAACAGAGCTATTTAGGCAATCAACATAGATTTGTGTTTCCACTCCATAGGATGGAGCTAGGATCCAGGATCCAGATTTTCCAGGATACCTGGCATAGATGGAGACTAGTTTCTAGTTCTTGATGGTGAAATATGAATGGAAGTGGAGGTACTGTCCTCCAGTCTCATCTCCATATACTGGTTGAATTGGAATGTCTTTAAGATTCTGGAGGAGGGAGAGTATACAAATTACAAGAGCTTGGATGCCTGAATAACTATGTGGAAAGTTGTTAGTCCAGAAAATTAATGTGAATGAGAAATATAACTACATTGTGTAAGGATTTTAGAGGTTTTCTGTTAGAGAAACTAGTGTGGTTCTAAGTAATATAACTAGACCCTGGGATTCTATTTATAACTTGAACCACTTCAGTTAGAATGGCTACTGGCATTGTAAACATTGAAAAACAGTAAAATCTTAAATCACAAAAGGAATATAATTATATTCACCGTAATTTTGTTCCAAGGTTGAAAAAATCCATTTCTATACTGTTTTAATATTGGTATTAAATATAAGATATTAGAATATAAGTAGTGAAAGGATAAGCAGCCATGAAAAGTGTTTATTGCAAACAATAGAATTTTCAAAAATATTAATCTGACACTTAGAATGCATAAAGATCATGGTACAGAAATAATCCTCATAAATTGATGTGATTAGTTTTTTTTTTTCTACAGCCACATGTTCAGCCTTTGGGTGATTCTCCAATGTCTGTTAGAAGCATCAATAAGGACTGTTTGTCTTGATACTATGTATAGTTAATTTTTTATCATAGTTAATTTTTATCTGTTACTAGATTAGTAGACCTGTTCTTAAAAAGAGGATTTTTTCTCTCTCATTGCCTTTGATCATTTTTATTCAAAATTAGCTGTCCAAAGTGATTTGACCGTTATGGAATAAACAAATGTTAAGTTTCTGCCACAGGCTTCTTTTCTTCTGTGGTGGGTCTCTTTTCTGCGGGCTTCTTCTCAGCTGCTGGCTTCTTGGTAGCTGCAGCCTTTTTCCCCACCAAAGTCTTCTTCTGCTTCTTAAGGCCCACAGCCTTCTTTCCTTTCTTCCCGACCACAGGCTTCTTGCCTGGAACCCCCTTCTCATCTGATTTGGCTTCTAGTGCTGCTGCTGCTGCTCTATCCACCCGGAGCTTGTGGTTCTTGGTGTGACGAAGAACGGTGTTCCGGCGCATGGTCTTTGCATATGGGTTTAGCTTCAACGTGATTCTCAGGTTTTTCAGTGGATTCTTCTTCAGGACTCTGGGGTGAATCTTCTTGCGTGGTGCTCGGAGGGCTCTTTGGATCTCTGGGCTTTTCAAGATTCTGCTAAGGTCTGTATTGAGCATCTTGTGCATGGGAAGGTTATAGTTACTCTTGAGGGAGGCAGCTCTACGCCAAGTGCCATACAGCTCATCTAACTTGCGGAAAGCACTTTCAGTCCAAATGCAGAAACGGCCCACATGCCCTCCAGGTGCAAGTTTCAAAATGTTCAGTTTGCTGACATTAAGCAGAGTAATTCCAGGGATGTTTCTGAAGGCTTTGATGATACCGTTGTCCTCATTATAGATGATACAAGGTCCCTTGCACTGGATACGACGACGGTTTCTCATTTTGCCCTTGCCAGCCCTCATTTGCTGAGAGGCATAGACCTTTTTTATATCATTCCAGGCCTTAAGTTGCTTAAGAAGCAAAACAGCCTCCTTGGTTTTCTTGTAGCCTTCAACTTTATCTTCAACCACCAAAGGAAGTTCAGGAACTTCCTCAATAAGGTGACCTTTAGACATGACCAGTGCTGGTAAGGCCGAGGCAGCAAGGGCAGAGCAGATGGCATATCGTTTCTTTGTTGTGTTTACTCTGGGGTGCCAACGGCGGCAGTTTTTGGTTGGTGCAAACATGCGGCCCCCACGACACATATTTCCAAAAGCACCCTGGCCAGAACGATGAGTTCCACCACCTCGGACTCTGGGAATTCGAGCCACAGCTCTGCCAGTACCCCAGGACTCGGCACTGGCTTGATGACCTGCCAATTCACTGACAGCATAGGGCTATCTATTGTTTTTGCGCAAGTTGGTGTGAACAAAATTCACAATATCTGGTCGAATGGGAGCCTTGAACACAGCAGGCAAAGTGATATTTTTGCCAGATGTTTCCCCCTTTTCAGAGTACACAGATATCAGTGGACGAGCACACGCCATGGCGGGGAGAGGAGAAGGCCACACTCCTCTCTACCCGGCGGCTCCCACAGGAAAAGGCTAAAAAGAGGATTTTTAAGACTTAAGTCTGCACATGACAGAAATCATTGTATGTCTTAACCATTCCACTGCCCCCAGCCTCATAAACCAATTACTGATCACTCCTATAGTTATTAACAGAGTTATTTCACATATGGATTCATCATCCATCTGAGCTATTTCTCTCTACCATTCTACCACATATCATATAACAAAGTCTGATAAACCCAATGCTTAATTATATATAATGACAGAACTTGTCAGAAAATATACAGACAAGGAAATATTGGAACAGCATTTACAAAGTACTAATGTAAAATATTTCAACTTAGAATTCCATACCGATTAAAAGTATCCTTTAAAAATTAAAGCAAAATAAAGACATTTTAGTCCAACCAAATCTGAGAAAATTCACAGTAAACCAACTTACTCTAATAAGAAATATGAAGGAAGTTTTTTTCATGTGGAAAGAAAATGATAGCAGATGGACATTTGGATCTTAAGAAAGATGTAAAGAGCAGCAGAAATAGTAACTATGTTGTATGTTTAAGATACTTTACTTTTCATTTTTAACCTTGTTAAAAGATAATTGACTATATAAAGCAAAAATAATAATGTTTTGCTGGGTTTTTAGCATATGCAGAATTGAAGTATATACCAACAATAACATAAAAGAGAAGAAAGGGGAAATGGAGGTATACTGCTATATCTTTTTTACAATATATATAAAATGATATAATATTATTGGAAGATAAACTGTGATATGTTGAAATTGTATCCTGTAAAGCTTAAAGAAACTGTTAAAATAGCATAACAAAGAGTTATAGCTAAAACAGTCAACAAAAGAAATAAAATAATATCATGAAAACATTCAATATAAAGCAAGGCAGAAAAAGAAGAAAAAAAGAAACAAAGAACTTCTGGGATAAATAAATAGCAAAAACAAAGGTGGTAAATAAAAACTTAACTGTATTAATAGTTATAGTAAATGAAAATGGTCCACGATCCCCTATTAAAAGCCAGAGACTGCCATTTTAAATTTAAGTAAAAACACAAGACAATGGTATGCTTTCTAAAAGAATTCTACTTTATATGTAAAAACACAGTTTAAAAGTAAAAAGATGGAAAAAGACTTATTGTGCATGACTAATTAAAACAACAACAACCAACAACTCAGAATAGCTATTTTAGTACAAGCAAAATAGAGTTCAGAACAATAAACATTACCAATGATAAACAGGAACATTGTAAAATATAAACAGGTCAATACATCAAGAAGAAATAACAATCCTACATTATGTACACCCAACAAAAGAATGTCACATTTAATCAACTAAAACATATTACTGAAAAGAGAAATAGACAAATTCCATTTATAATGGGAAATTTCAACATTCCTTTCTAATAATTTGGTAGAAAAAAAAGAAAGAATTTAGTAAGGAAAGAGGAGATTTGAACAAAACTATGAAATAATTTGACCTAACTTGTGTTTATGGAGTACTCCACCCAATAAAAGAACACATTCTTCCTCAGTACACATGGAGCACTCATTAAGATAGACCATATGCTGATTCATAAACCAAATCTCAATAAATTTAAAAGGATAAATTAGACAGAGTATGTTCTTTGACTATAGTAGGATTAAATAAAAATTGCTAGAAGAAAGATATATAAAAAGTTTCCAAATATTTGGAAATGAAACAACACATTTATAAATAACCCATGAATCAAAATTAGTCACAGAGAATTTATAACTGAATAATATAAAAGCCCAACATATCAAAATTTGTGAGATAGAGCTAAATAAGTATTTAGAAAGAAATTTACAAAATGAAATGATCTTTTTAAAAAATAAAAATATTAATTCAATAATTTAAGATTTCACTTTCAGAAACTATGAAAAGAAGCACAAATTAAATGTAAAAACAAGCAGAAGGATGGTAAAAATAAAGAGTGAAATAAGTGAAGTAGAAACTATAAAAAACTAGTTTTTGAAAAATCAATAAAATTGATAAGCTTATATCCAGATTGATGAAGAACAAAGACAGAAGATGCAAATAACCAATATCAGAAATGAAAGAGAGGCTATCACCACAGATCCTTTAGAATGTAATGAAAAGGATAATAAAGAAATATTTGAAAAAACTTATGCCAATACATGTGGCAACTTAGAGGAAATGAACCAATTTCTTGAAATATACTAGCTACCATAGATTACTCTAAAGCAATAGATAACCAAAATAGTCCTATAACCTAGCCAGTGCAGTATTAGTTTCAGAATATTAATGTATAAATAAAAATAGAGGGTCTAGATAAAGATAGATACATATATGGTTGACTTTTGACAAAGTTACTAATATAATTTAATAGAAAAAATAATTTTTTAAACAAATGGTGTTGGAACAATTGGATATCCAAATGGGGAAAAATGGACATGATACAAATATTAACCTGAAATGGATCAAAACCCTAAACATACCAGCTAGAACTATAACACAAGTAGGAGAAACTTGTGAACAAGGTGAGACAGAAATATCTTGGGACACAAAATAGTGAACTTTACAATTAAATGAATAAATTGAATTTTATCAAAATTAAAACTTTGCCTTTTAAAAGGTTAAAAATGAACAAGTAAGCCACAGACTGGGAGATAATATTTTCAAAGTATATGTCTGATAAAGGATTTGCACCCAGAATATATAAAGACTACTTCTATCTCAATAACAATAATAAAAACAACTCAATTAAAAAATGGGCAAAACATTTGGACAGACACTTCCCCAAAGAAGATACACAATGGGAAATAAATATACCAAAAGGTGATCAACATCATTAATCATTAGGAAAATGCAAATGAAAGCCACAATAAAATACCTTTTCTGATGCACTAGAATAGCTAAAGTTAAAAAGATTAACAGTACCCATTGTTGATTAAGATACTGAGCACCTGGAACTCCCATACATCACTGGTGGGATGCAAAATGGATAGTTAGGTAGTTTCTCAGAGAGTGAAGCAAACATCATATGTATTTTCCCAGTTGAAATAAAAAGCTATATCCACATAAATACTTGTATGTGAATTTCATAGCATTTTTATTCATAACAACTTTGAGCCAATTGTGATATATCCATACAATGGGATACAACTCGGCAAGAAAAAGGAACAGACTGCTGATGCATGCACCAACACGGATAGATCTCAAAAGCATTTCACGGAGTGACAGAAGCCAGACATAAAAGCGTGGGTACTGTATGATGCCATTCACCTAAAATTTTATTGATGGCAAAACTGTAGTGACAGAAAGTAGATCAGTTGTCACCAGATGCCGAGGAGGAGAAAAGATTAAGAGCAAAGAAGTTGAAGGAAATTTTTGAGGTGATAAAAATGACTTGAATATGGCGGAGGTTACAAAACGATATACACAATGGACTGTATAGTTTAAAATGTTGAATCCTATTGTATGTAAATTATGCCTCAATAAAGATGATCTTAAAAAATAAGCCAGAGAACTGGCTAATTCAATCACTATGTAAGGGAAAATATGGCATGAGCCTAGAATATCTTTTGTGTCAGAAGGTATAGAAGTGTGAAAACAATAATTGGGGAATGTCAAAATGACAGAGACACACTTGAAGGTGCTCTCAAATCAGGGACAATTTGAGAATAAAAATAATAATGTAAAGAGTTTTAACTCATTGGATAAAATGCGAGTCAACCAATCCACACTTTTATAAATAAATTAATGAAAATTATAAATCAATTAATGAAAAAATTAAACCAATGGGAGCAAAGATAAAGCTCTCCCTTATGGCTAAGTGCTGTCCTACTACAGAAGGAATGATGGCATTAAAAAGTCATCAGTGGAGAGTAAAATTTGTAGGTCCAAGTTTTACCATAGGGTGTTTACATGGTCACAGAGGTCTCACCTCTCCTAATGGTTCTTAGTCATGAAGGGAAATGCAGTGCCTTTACAGGGGAGAAAACTCTGTAAAGTCAGACACCACTTCAAACCAGTGATCAAAGCTGCTTGACCAGGGCTGGGACAGACAGACGGCATGTGTCCAGGGCTAGCTGGACCACTGCAGTGGTCTCCCTGGCAAGAATGCAAACCTGAATTTAATAATTAGGAAGTACCAGATGAACCCAAATTAAAGGACCATTTAACAAAATGGATGTATTCTCTAAAAATGCCAGGGTCAAAAACAAAAAGGAAGGCCACGGAACTGGGACTCCCGATCAGAGGGGACAAAAGAGAATGACAGCAAAATAGAAGTTTTAATCTTGGATTGGATCTTGGGTGAGGGAAAAAAATACCTCTAAAAGACCTTATTGGCAAAATGGTAGCTATAAACAAATGATACTATTGGCATAATTTGAATATAGACTGTGACAGATAATAGTGTTATATTAGTGTTGAATTTCCTGAGTTTGATAACTTTATCGTGCTTATATGAGAGTGTGCTTTCCTTTTAGAAAACACACACTAAAGTATTTAGAGGTAAAGGCATTATGTTCACAATTTACTCTCAAATGGTTTGGAAACAGTATGAATAGATACTGAGAGGAAAGTAAAGCAATACAATTAGTGTGTCTGGATAAGGGACATATGGGAGTTCTTTGTAATAGTCTCACAGTTTTCCTGTAGGCTTTAAATTATATCAAAATAAAATGTAAAAAAAACCCCAATAACAATAACGTGGTTTGTAAGGGTCTGGGTTTCTTTTTAGATTCATCTTTCATTTTTTTAATAATTTGACAGCCAAGAACTGAAAATCTACCATGTATCAGGGATGGTTCTAGACTCAGTTAGCTCTGCAGAAACAGGGCTCAGTATATGGTTTCTAATGTCAAGAAGTTCGCTGCCTAATAAATATTGAACTGGGATAAGTGATGCATCAGAGTTGGTTCAGGATAACATGTGAGATGTGAGAGGCACCAAAGCAGATTTGGAGGCTGGGAGACATCTGGGAGGAGATGACCTCTGAGTGGCACTTGGAACTCCAGTGGGAGTTAACCAGTTGCAGGAGGCTTTCAGGCAGAAGGGGCACCAGATACAAAGGAACCAGGGCAGGTAAAGACAACTTGTGTTCCAGGACTTGCAATATGGTTCGCTATGAATAATCAGGTAGAGGTGAGTGGAAAGGATGTGAAATGAGCATAGAGAGAGGCCAGGATCAAGTAATGAGAATTCTCAATGCCATGTTAAAGACCTTTTCATTGAATTCTGAATGTGACATTTTGGGGAAATATTCAAGTGGAGATGGTCTTCAACATAGAAGAGTCTGCCACTCAGGAGGGTAGTGACAGTTTCAAAATAGACATTTGGAAGGCATTAAAGTACAATGGCTGGTGAAGCCATTGGGGCTTGGTGTGGGCGCACCAAGGAGGAGGGAGGTGGTGCATGCAGAGAATAGGATAGAGACATATCCCTGGTATCATCACCTCAGCACTTATAGGACACCAGCAGGAAAAGGATACACAGAAAAAGGCCGAAAAGTTGGAGGAAAACAAAGAGAGAATGAGATAGCAGAAACCATTTTTTTAAAAAAAGGGATTTAAAGGACATAAAAAAACAGCCCACAAAGCTTAATATTAACACTTTCATACCCTGATGAAAATCCCCTATATATTATCTGAACTAAAAATTCTTTTTCTCAGTCATCTGCACATTCCTTAGAATGTAATTTACTGATCTATTCGGATAAGTAGGTCAGCTATCTTAACCCGATAGATCTTCAACAAGAAAAGTAAGGAACTGACCTTACTGAAGTCTTTTCTGCTTTAAGCCCCTCTGATCTTATAGATGCTTGCTTGGGATTCAGGGCTCGGCTTTTTCTGTGTTAATAGAAAACAAAGTTGAATGTGTTTCATCTATGCTACTACGTGGCAGGAACTGCAGCTGGATATGACTTATTTCCAAAGAGGGCAGAGGCAAGACTTTGGAAACATATTTCAGAGATTTCTAAGTCGGCAGTCATGTGAAACTTCAAGAGTTTAAAGCAACAGAAGAAATGGGACTGCTATTTGTTAGGCCTGCTGGACCACATGGCTTCATTTACATCGTTACATTGGGCTGTGATGTGGGGCTGAGGTTAAAAGTTTAGTCGTCAGACAAAATAGGTGATTCAGATGTTGTCACAGATGAAGGGCCCAGCCAGATACCCTCACACCGACTGTTTCTGGTTTTTACAAAAAAACTAGTTGTTCATCTACTTGGAAGTGTTTGTATACGCATGTCATTTGTGTGCTTTTCCTGCATCAGTTTTGCCCAGCAAAGAACTAGTGAATATGGACTTTGTGTAAACATAGGGCTGAACCCCTCTGAGAATAGAAAGATGAAAACAGTACAGCCCAGACCTCAAGGAACTTACCATCTAACAAGGGCAGGCAGCCATGTAAGTGATCATGCACTTTATAGTAAAACCAAATCCATGCTATGGTGTCTCCCATTACAGACACAAATGGCACATCAAATCTCTAGATTTGGGTTGTAACAGGAGAGGGCCTTTGAAAGCAAGAGAGAGTACGCATTTGAGCTCGATTCTCAGCTAAAACGTTAATTGGAGGTGATACAAACTTACATGATGACTGATATTTAAGGCAGGACTATTTTCCCTGTACCTCCCTTACTCAGACAAGGAAAAGAAGATAGTCTGGTTGTAGGTTGAGGCTCTAGTATTCTGACAGCCCGTGAGACACTTCAATTCCCCTCACTGTTCTAAGTGATTTACGAAGATTAGCTCAATGCTCTTAATAAACATGTAAATCCTTATTATTCCCATTTTGCAGATAAAAAAAATGGAGGCACAGGGAGATGAAGTAATTTGCCACAGTCACACATCTTATTTCATGTTGTTGAAAGGTCTCAAAGGTAAAAGCGGCCTCAACATGAAGAAGGAAAGTGCAGCTCCTGACAAATGACATCACAGAGGGCTCAGTCCCCAGGCTCAGAATGTGGACCCATCCTCAGTGCCTCTCTCTCTACTTTGTGTGCATTCTTCAGGGCCTGTCATTCATTTCTCACAGTGTCCCCCAAAGTGCTGCCCTTAGACCTAGGCCAGTGGGGCCCTGCTCTATGTCCCACCCCTTGGAGTGCCTTCTCCAGGTTGTTCTAAGTCCCCCACTAGTTCTTGAAGCTAGCTGGGCCCAGCAGTGCCATTCTACCAGGCTTGGGGCAGGCCTTGAGTGGTCCCTGTTTCTTCCTGCAGGTTACTCTTCTTTGTTCACTGATGAAGTACAGATCATATCCCACTCTTACATCCTCTCCAATCTACAAATCACCTCTCCAACTTCATCCCTCAGTTCCTCATATTACCACACATTGTCCATAACAAAACAGAACTTCTGGCTGTTCTTCAACATGCCTGTCCCTTTCTCATCTCCTCACATTTGCTTTTAATATTCCTGCCCCACTCTGTCTCTCCCATTTCTCTCCATTAAAATCATGCCCAATCTTGAAGGCCTCAAATGCCTTTCTCTCCCCAAGCCTTAAGTCAGATGTCGTATCCCCTTCTTTTCATCTCCTATGCTTATTTATAAAGTTATGCCTCTTTTAGAGTTTTCTCTCTCTTGTTAGAAGCTTGATTTAAATAGCATGAAAACTAAGAGACTTGGCCAGGGGTAGGGTTCAAATTAGTCAAATACTTGTTCATGTTGGCAGAAACATGTTTTTATTGCTGCCAACCTTTGGCAGTTAGATGAGTAGTTCTATTAAAGAGGATCACAGACATTAAAGAGAATATGAAGTTCACTCTTAGTGGAAGCTGATAACAGGAATAAGCTTGCAGTTCTCAAGATGAAAAGCCCAAATGCTATTTTGAGTAAAAACTAAGAACAAAAATGGGTTAAACCAAGACAGTCTAGAAATCTTAAACACCATGCATCTACAAAGAATTTTTTTCTTTTGAGAAACAATAGAGTAAGAAGAAAGCAGATGGCTATTTACTGCCTTTGTTGTCTTAAAAAACCCCCACACAGATTCTGCCCAAACTGTTGCAGCCATGCAGATCTGGGCATCTGTGATCTCTAGCAAGTTTCTGATTTCCAAAAATCACTTGTCCTCAAATTAAAGAGGTAAGGGGAAATGCTGATAGGAAACCAGTGAGTTTTATGTGCTCTTGAAATTCTAAGAAAAACATATGCAAAACACTAATCAGAGGGCTTTCCATCTTTCATATCTTTCTGACAATGATTAAGCTCATTATGTCTTTCAGAGACTTATGCAAAGAAAGCAAGCTGGAAAATCAGTACAGCAAATGGCAAACATGTCATGGGTGTGGATTAGACTGAGAACCAGTGTCAGTGAGAACATAGTATTTGGGTAACACTGTCCCTGGCTTGGTAAGCTCAGGTCTGTTATATTTTTAGTCTAAAACACATTGAAAACCAGATGTGGATGTGAAGGCACTCATATAATTAGGAAAGGCAGTTTGGTGATGAAAGTTCGGATACCTCTGCTGTAATCTAGCTCCAGCTCACACCTGTCCCAGAGGAGGAAAAGAAGGCTTTGGAATAGTCAAGTGACTCACTCATGTTAACAGTCTAGCTGGTGGAAAAAAACACAATTAGAATCCAGGTCTCTTGATTCCTGGTGCTCTCTCTGTTACCTCACATTGTCTCCTTTTTAATGCCTCTCCATTCAGCTTAAGAAGTATTGTTAGAGCTAAAGCCCATGTTTATCTTACTGTTAGGGATAAACAAGTAGAAAATAGATCAAAGTTATCTTTATTTCTCTTGTAAAGTAACCCACCTTGGTGGCTTAAGGAAGCCCTTCCAGCAATGAATTAGATAGTCTGTGAGGTGCAGTCCAAGGGGGGGGTGTCATTTGGTTCATCATTAACCCAACTGACCTGCTAGCTTTGACAACACAAATAAAAATTGGAGGATATCCTTATGTTTTGCAGAATTTAGAAGATTCATGTTTGTATGTATATAATCCTATCTAATAAAAGAGAAACATGGTAATTAGCCGTACATCTGCTACCCTTCCCATTGGCTAATCAGCGAGATATGCAAATTAATTTCCAGCCAAGATGGCGGCCGGCAGCCAGGCAGCTTGAAGTTAACATGAGGCTTGCTTGCTTCAGTGACGGAGGAAACCAATGTTCCCCGCCTGCCTTGCTGGCCTCTGAGCTTGCAGTTTGAAACATTGTTACAAATATAGAAGCTAAACAAAACCCCAGAAACCTGCTTTCAGCCAGCTGGGATCTCAGAGCTGGAGTTGATACAGTGTTTCGATTATAGAACCCAAACAAACCAGATACCTGCTTTCAGCAGCAGAGGCCTTAGACCTGGAGCCAGAGCTAAAGCTGGCCCAGAATAAAAAAAAAAAAAGAAAAGAAAAAAAGCAGCGGTTGGGAGCTTCAGTCACCCGCCAGCCTGAAAACAGCCCTCAGCCCCTCACCCAGACTGGCCAGGCACCCCAGTGGGGACCCCCACCCTGATCCAGGACACCCTTCAGGGCAAACCAGCCGGCCCCCACCCATGCACCAGGCCTCTATTCTATATAGTAAAAGGGTAATATGCCTCCCAGCACTGAGATCAGCAGAGCCACAAGGCCTCCCGGCACCGGGATCAGCATGACAGGGGGCAGCGCCCAAACCCCCTGATCGCCCTGTGGCTCTGTGTGTGACAGGGGGCAGGGCCACAACCTCCCTATCCACCCTGCTCTGTTCATGACAGGGGAAGACGCCCCAACCCCCTGATCAGCCCTGCTCTGTGCCTGATAGGGGGGAGCTCTCCAACCCCCTGATCACCCTGCAGCTCTGTGTGTGACAGGGTGCGGCACCCCAACCCCCACCCCCAACGGGCCCTGCTCTATGTGTGACGGGGTAGAGCCATAACCTCCCCATTGGCCCTGCCCTGAGTGTGACAGTGGCGGCGCCCCAACCCGCTGATCCAACCTGCTCTGTGTGTGACAGGGGTCGGTGCCCCAACTCCCCTATCGGCCCTACTCTGTGAGTGACAGGGGGGAAGCTCCTCAACCCCCTGATCGGCCCTGCTCTGTGCATGACAGGGGTAGCTCCCCAACCCCCTGATCGGCCCTGCTCTGTGCGTGACAGGGGGCAGCGCCCCAACCCCCTGATTGGCCCTGCTCTGTGCATGACAGGGGGTGGCGCCGCAACCTCCCCATCGACCCTGCCTTGAGTGTGACAGGGGGCGGCGTCCCAACTCCCCAATCAGCCCTGCTCTGAGCCCAACCAGGGGCCGCACCTAGGGATTGGGCCTGCCCTCTGCCACCGGGAGCAGGCCTAAGCCAGCAGGTCATTATCTCCTGAGTGGTCCCAGACTGTGAGAGGGCACAGGCTGGGCTGAGGGACCCCCTTCTCCCCCCCGAGTGCACAAATTTTTGTGCACTGGGCCTCTAGTTTACATATAAAAAGTGTATTTGCTTTGTTTCTTTTATCTGTGGAAGTTAGGACCTGGTATTTCCTGAAATTGGTAGTGATTATGGAATGCTTAGAGAGAAAATGGCACTACTTAGCTAAACATTTTTGGGGCGTGGAGTGGGGTGTGTAGGATGAGCCAGCCAGGAAGAATAGGTCAGATTATAATCAGTCAGAAAATTTGAGTTTTCCAGGTAAATATGTACATGGGGCCTTAAAAATTTTTTAAGAAAGCGATTTTATATTCATTTCTTTGAAATAATTTTGAAATTGATATGCAGCAGAAAAGCTTTCAGACTTAGCAAATAGACCAGTTGCAAGAATTAGACTTTCTTTTAAAAAACAAGGGAGTATTTATGTGGTCAAATATAAATTGCAGATTTTTCAAAAACTGTCCTCAAGGCACTTTAGTTTCTAACTCTAAAGCAGCATTTGAGGGAAGTTGTAAAACAGGGAACACAAAGATGTTTCTCTGCTGCTAACATGACCCCCTGGAGTCCAGCGTGAAATCCATACTACTCAGCAGGCCCCGCTCAGAAGGGCCAGCCAAGGACAGGCTGCTCTGCTAAGCAGATAGCCCAGACCATCCCAAAGAGATGATCTCACAGTTGTTAGACCAAATATCTCCATTTCAGAAACCCACTCAAAGCCCTCATTTCTGAATTATTTGTATCTGCATTCTCCTGAAATGGCAGCAAATGGCAAGAACCATGGTTAAAGATATCCACCTAACACTGACTTGAAGCGGGCATAAGTCCAGGAGGGTGTGGTTTATATGTATTTCTTTTGAAAACTAGGTTAGAAATGTGACCTGATGCTACAAAAGTCTGAAGCTCACAGAGAGGTGGGAGCTGTGAAAATCTGGGGCAGGCGAGGATGGCAACTTGCCATCTTGACAGAATTGCTCAATCAGCATCCACGACATGTTTCTCCATTTTATTTTCGGAACCAATAAACTACACTAGAGGGCAGACTAACCTAGACTTTTTTTTTTAATCCTTTCAGTGAGTGTTTAATCATTGTGTTGGATGTAAGCATTATAGAAACAGAGGTTGTGTAAATGAATGAAATCATGGCAGTATTATCATTGATGGAGATTGTGCCTCAGATGGCATTTCCCTATTTAACTTCGTACTCATGGCATTTAATGTCTTAAATGCTTAATGTAGAACAGGTTGAAGGACAATAACAATAAGCAAAAACCTGAAAATAGTGGACGGCATGTGATTATTACAAGCTATGCTAATGAAAGACAAGCACCCTTATGAGAAGAACATAGTGGCCAGATACATACAAAACCTTCTCCAAAGGAACAGGAAACAGAAGGGACATCATCGCAGTGAGATGCATTGGATCATAATGCCAATTTATGCCTAATATGGTGCTTGTAATTTCTCATTTTTTAAACTACAAAATCTCATTTCCTTGTCTTTTGTGTGACTGTGACACAATCTAGGAATAAAGAAGACAAAGTGTGAAAATGCAGCATCCAAGAAATAGCTCAGCACTGTCCTGGCTGGGAGGGCTATCTCACCTCAGAACCTTCAGGCCCTTTAGCAGTTTTACGCTGTGTGTGATAGAGCAAGGGCACAGAATTTTCAGACTGATCATTGGGCATGGATATTGTGACAACCTGACTGACACAACTATTCATTAGTCATTTTAATTAACTCAACTAAGGGCTTAGGTTTAACTATTTCACATAGCAAGTCTATTTTAGGATTCTCCAGAGAAAGAAACCAATAGGAGATATATGTACCTGTGTGTATGTGTGTGTGTGTGTGTGTGTGCGCGCACGCGTGCGTGCAGTTTTTACCATCTTTATACCCAATACAAAGCCATGCTCCTGCATATGGTTAGAATATGTATAAGATAAATATTCAAGAATACAACTTTTCCAATTTTCATACTCAATCAGTAAAATTAACCTAGATATTAAAAAATGCAGTGGAGGGGCAATTTGCACAGGTCAAGGCTCATGGGCCAGGATGTGCCCACACATCTGTATGCAGTTGTGGAGTTCCATATCTCCTCTCTTTGCTAGGAGCTCCTTGAGAACCAGGTCTTTGTCTTCTATATTTCTCTCATCACTTAGTTCAGTGATGGACCTCCTGTTAGTTTTGGGCAGCGTGAGATATCTATAATAATAAAAGTGTAATATGCTAATTAGACCAGACAGCTGAACGACCTTCTAGATGTCCTTCCGGATGACTTTCCAGATGAAGCCGGGGCTATGAGGGCCAAGGCAAGCCACCACAACTTCGAGAGCCGTGGCTGCGAGGGCCGAGCCCCTTGCACGAATTTAGTGCATCAAGCCTCTAGTTTAAGATAAGATGGGAAAAGCAAATAGAAGAGAAAAATAGGATGGAATCAGATGGAGAATGAAAGTACTATATTAGAAAAGATGGAGGAAGATAAATGGTTAGGGAGACAGATGGTTAACTAATGTTAACATGTTAACCACACTGGTTTATTCTTTGTCATGTATTTTTGCAGTATATTTTTAAAAAATATTTTTTCTTTATTTGTGTATATATTATTAAGTTCACATATTTTAATTGTGCAAATGATATAACCTCATTCTAATTGTATCTCAGAGAAATTGTGAGAGTCATGCATTTGGAGCAGATAAAAATGGGTAAATCAGAGCTGAGTGAAATAAAAATGTCCACAGTGTTGACCTGGTCAACAAAATGAATCCTGGCAACTAAAAAATAAAAAGTAGGCACTTCACTGTTGGTAAAAGTGCTATTTGGACTGAATTATGAAACTGTCACTAAACCAGGAAAAAAAAACCCTGCCTTTTTGTAATTTGCATCACTAATGTGCTATTACACTTCAGTGGTATTTTTTAACATACAGATGCAAGTGACATGTTTGCACTCATGAATAATTCAAAGATCCTCTGTGAGTTCTCACCTCTGATTTTTATTGTTCCTTAGAAAAAGAGGTCAGCTCCATTACTGTCAGAGCTAGGAAATTTGTCCCGTGCAATATGATTGTTACTAACATTATTACAGGTGATTATTGTGATTATAAGTGATTATTCTTACAGTCATTATTAAATTCCTGAATTATCTGGTCTTTAAACATCAGGACACAACTCATGCATTTCAAAGCATAACTCACTGCATTTTCTTTATGTCCATTAGTTCAGGAAGCTACTACCTGATGGAGAGCTGAATTTGTGCTCTTGTATAGGCTTAGGATATAAATTATACTTTCCTGAACAATTTGTTTCAGATAGCAGAAAATGCTAAAAAAAAAAACCAAAACAACAACAACAAAAAAAACAAAGAAAACAAAAACAACTCTGAGAGCAGAGTGAGGAATATTCCAAAGAGGAGGGAACCCCTATGAATACCTTAAGTCAATTCAATTCTATTTCTGTACAAAAACACTTTGTCAGCTGATTGCCTTATGGTTTTAAGGTTATCTTTGTAGTATGGTTTCCAAATCTGAGTACATATTACTAATCTTTGAGACTTTCCTTGTTTTTAGAACACTTTATTTTATTTTAGTTAGCAAATATCTCCTCTCCCATCCCTCCCCCCCAAAAAAAAAATAAAACACAGAATCATCAGTGGTTGTTCCAAAGCTCAGAGAGAAACTAACCTTTCAAATGAATGACTAGGGAATGTTGAGGAATACTAGCCACTTGTTCTTTTCTGTTATGTAACATGGATTTTGGAGATATAAGTAATGGAGCTGCAGTAACATTTGTGAACAGAGTAAAAGGCTTATGATAGATATGGCAAAGCACTGGCCATTGTGGAAGGAGGCTGTAATAGGAGCTGTGTGGGGGAGCTGGAGCTGCTACTAGCTGCATTACCTTGGGCATAATGCCTAAGGGAAAAGGCAGGGGAAGAAACCTACCTTTAATGGAACATTTACTGGGCACAAGAACCAAAGACAGGTACTAGATGTATGCTCTTTATCAGGAAACTGAAGCCCAAAGAGGTTGAGTAATCTTTCACATTTATAGAGCTATGCAAATGAAGTGGGGGACTTATGGTTAAGGCTTTGAGGCAACAAGACAAGTGTTCAAATCCTCAATCCTGGTTCTATCACTTATTGGCTATGTATTTTAGGAAATTTATTTATAAGCTTTGCTTTTCTTATTTCTAATATTGAAATATAATTATGCTCATATCACATGTTGTTGTGAAGTGTAATTAGCATATAACTGCTTTTCTCAGTGCCTGAACCTATAAAGTCTTTAATTCTTTAATTATATTATATTTTATGACAGAATTGGAGTTTTCAAACTCAAAATCCCACAGATAACAATAATGACTCTCTGTTCCCATAGCGTAAGATTGTTATGGGATTGATGAAATAATGTGAGGAAAATATCTTGCAAATTGATGTGTACGCACATTTTTGAGATCGTTGTCTGTTTCTTAGAGTATGTCTTGGGTCTCCAGGTACAATGTAATCTTCTGAAAAGCAGGATTGATATTTTCAATTTCTTCTGGACTCTATTTCTAATTCATATCATTGTAAACATAAAGTACACCGTAAATCCTCAATGAAGTAACTCTTATAATCATTTATCTGCAGCACTTTTACTCACATTAAAAACTGTTGTCAGTCAATATTTATTATTTTTGATGGAAAACTGTATAATTCAGTTTGTCATATAAAAGAAAGATATTATTGAAACCCAGGAACACTTTCAGAGTTCAGTAATCACACTTTTATGATATTATAAATCTCCCCCTTCCACATCTCGAATATTGTTCATAGCAACAGAAATCATTTTAAAGGGGCATGTTACTATTTTTAATACCCACAGGTGTTTCATTCTTAAACTCCTTCCTTGCCCACATTAATTGCTACCTTTACTCAGTACTGAAATAAATGCATATTAATTTTTAGTGTTGTTTATTTTATTTCTGCAGGTGCGTATTAATTTTGGAGTCTAGTTAAATCTGTCTAGACCTTAAATGCCTACGATCTCTTAAACACACATTTATTTTTTATTGTTTTTGCTACATTCTTTATTATCAGAATTAATGAATGTAGTTTTTATAAAGTTTATTACTTTCTTACCCTGAAGACTGTATTTGAACTGGGCTTTTTTGGTCTGCTGAGTAAATGGAGATTTAATTATAGATATTTAAATGCTTATTATGAACTTGGTGGACTAGAACTGAATGAGCCCTTCTTCCCCATTTTCCATCTTGAAATGCACTACACAAACTCATCTTGGTTTAGCTGCCATTCTGTACAACTCACATTACCTACTTGTCAATCAGCACTGCCTGGGGTTCTATGTAAAGTGTATCTATGCTAGACAGGATTAGGGGACAGTCTCTGGCTTTTAAAAGAATACAAAGGAAGAATATTTTAATTGAAAAGCAAAATAAAGGTTAACCTTAAGATAAATGCATTCATAAGTTAAGAGGAAGATAATCTTCATTTTGGAGAAAGCATAATTGAAATTTTGAAATCAGAAAACCGATTTCAATATTTAAGTGATATGTGGAGTAAAATTAAATTCTAACATCTAACTATATTTATTTTCATAAAAAGTCATACAAGCCCTCGCTGATTTGGCTCAGTGGATGGAGTGTTGGCCTATGAACTGAAGGGTCCTGGGTTCGATTCCAGTCAGGGCACATGCCCAGGTTGAGGGCTCGATCCCAGTGAGGGGCATGCAGGAGGCCGTGGATCAGTGATTCTCTCTCATCATTGATGCTTCTGTTCTCTCTCTTCCTCTCCCTTCCCCTCTGAAATCAATAAAAATATATTTTTTAAAAAGTCATACAAGATGAGATATAATGAAACAGAGATTTTAGTAATATAGTAATGAACTGTAACAGTGATTGATTAAAGTTCAGTGGCAATTCCCTTTCCTATTATTGTTTTTTATTGTGCTGCTTTGATAAAAACTACATTTAATATAGATTTAATGAACTAAATTTTAGTCAATTTTTTGTACTACAAAAAAATTTATAATGCAATATAAAATAAACTTAAAATGTTTATGTGATCTTGCTGGTTTATCCGTTTTTTACTCTGAACAATTTTATGATTAAATTTTTACTTCAAATGAAAATAGGCTTTCAGATTTGGACTTAGAATCTGAATACTACTTATATAGGCCTGTGAGCAGGAAGTTAAAATAAGCTGATTTCATTTAAAAACAACAACCAAAATCCTGTTTCCCAGTGTAGAGCTGAAAACATTTAAAATTCACAAATATTTTTTTTAACTTAGTGTTCTTTGAATGTTATGTATCACTGTAGTTCCTTTTCACTGCAAGCCACTAACTCATCCTGTATAATAAAGAGCTAATATGCAAATAGTCATCATGCCCTCACAGCCTTGCACCCTCCTACCGGAACTACTCAGACACTCATCACTGGGGAGAGAGGAATCGGAACTAGCCAGGCACAAATGAGCTCCCTAGAGAGGAATGGGGGCCAGCCAGGCTGCAGCCCAGGAGAGGGACAAGCCGTCTGCCCTGCGATCCTGGGTGCCAGTGGCTGCGCCTGTGCCTGTGGCCCAGGAGATGGACAAGCTGCCCACCCCTCAGTCCTGGGTGCCAGCACCTGCGCCTGCAGCCTGGGAGAGGTATAAGCTGCCTGCCCCGCAGTCCCGGGCTCCATCACCTGCAGCTGCGGTCCTAGAGAGGAACAAGCCACCAGCCCAAGGTCTGTGTCTGTGTCTGGCCCAGGTGAAGCCACCCAGGGTCCTGGGTGCCTGTGACTGGCCAGAGGAGGGTCCTGGATGTGGGGCGAGGCAGAAGCGGTTAGGGGCAATCAGGCCAGCAGGGGAGCAGTTAGGGGTGATCAGGCTGGTATGGGAACAGTTAGAGGCAACCAGGCAGGCACACAGAGGTGGTTAGGGCGATCAGGCAGGCAGGCAGAGGGGTTAGGGCGATCAGGCAGGCAGGCAGGTGAGTGGTTAGGAGCCAGAGGTCCCGTTTTGAGAGAGGCAGTCAGACAACCCCTGAGGGGTCCCGGGCTTATGGACCACCCCCTTCATGCACAAATTTCGTGCACTGGGCCTCTAGTTTCTTATAAAGGGCACCCTTGCCTTGATGCTGATGGTTCCAACTTCAGCTAGGTCAGGGAACCTATGAAGCTGATGAACTTCACAATCATTTCAAAAAATAGTTGCTGAAGCAGATCTCAGGTCAAACTCAGATAATCCTGGACTTCAGCCATGTTCACCATTAAGAGCACTTTTAACACTAAACAGCAACACTGCCTCCCATTAAGCCCAAAGTGCTGGCCCGAGGGCTGAGCTTTGTATTCCAGTGGTTGCCACTGAGGCTGGTGTAAATTCCTCCCTTAGCCACAGTGGTTCAGGAAATGATATTGGCCTTGGGCAGTGGTACGGGAGATGATAGTGGCTTTGGGCACTGGTGTAGCTCTTCTTATTTAATGACACAACCACATTCTCAGAGTAAACGCTGGCTCCCTCTAAAGGTGTTGAACATGTTCTAGGGACCAGTTCATCAATGTGAGGTCTCCATCCCACTGTGACCCCTACTGTGTACACAATCAGGCTTTATTCCTCTCATTCATGAGACTTATTTCATAACTCTTGTTGCCTTTCCCTGCCACTTGTTCTTTGTCAGGATTATCCCATTTCACCCTAAGTTTCAATATGAATCATCTGAATCTTTATGGAAATTTACTGTCCTTCTGCCCAACAACCTTCAAGATTTCTCTGCAACACAAAATATCAGTTCTGTCTCCCTGGAATAACCTCTGCAAATGTTTTCATTGAAGCAATTACTTCATAGAACATATTGTGTTTCATGAGCCTCTCCATTTGTAAAAATTACAGTATTCTTGGCTTTGGATAATCATCAATTCAGCTTAAAATTATCTGAAAGAATAGAAATTTAGCAGAAATGATCTTCATTTTAAAAAGCGTATTACCATTTAAAAATGCTTAGTTTGTCTAATTGAAGAAAATTTTGTAGTATATCCTGAAAAAAAGCACAAAGAAATTTAAATACACATGAAAATATACTTCATTTAAAGCAGTATCTTTATTGCTGTTTTCTTTCTCATTTACTATAAGGGTAACCGAAGGATATAAACAGTATTCACAAAATTTGACACTTTCACTTTTTGACCTTCAGAAAAAGCAGATTTACATGATGAGGTGTTTTTTTAATGTTTTATTGATTTTTTACAGAGAGGAAGGGAGAGAGAGGGGGAGAGAGAGTTAGAAACATCAATGAGAGAGAAACATTGATTCAGCTGCCTCCTGCACACTCCCTGCTGGGGATGTGCCCGCAACCAAGTTACATGCCCTTGACCGGAATCGAACCTGGGACCCTTCAGTCCGCAGTCTGACGCTCTATCCACTGAGCCAAACCAGTCAGGGCACATGATGAGTTTTTAAAAAATACCTCTGCATTACATGTAGTCTACTGAGCACAACCCCCCCAATCAGTTAATGCTCTTCACAGATCTGGTTTGGGATGGAAAGGAATTGAAGACACAAGAATATGTGAGGAGGCTTTCAGACTGTAGTGGGCTGGTGGGGATGGACCGGAGGTGGATGACTACAGGGGGACCAAGGAGAAAGATATGAACACTTTCCTTCCTGCACTATCCTAAAAGATAGATGAAAGGCTGTTTAAATATAGTCTAGCTTTGGGTGATTTAATATATAAACTATACATGTCACAAAAAATATTGAACAGTATTCTCAGAGAGTAGGGAATGGAAAAACATCTCCAGTTTAGTCTTTGACCCACTCTTAAAGGGTATCATGTCAGTGACTACAGGATATAATGGGCAATGAATGGCTGAATGGGCCTGAGACATCTCAATACAATGATGTTAAGGTCAGCCATCAGCAAATATAAGCAAAGTTAATAATCAAAAACTGCACTTCTCATTAAACTAAGAGATTAAAAATGTATATGCTTTCTTTCACTTGAATAATACATTTGTAAAGAATTATTTGGTGAACCTTTTGAGGGAAAGGCGCATTAACTTTCATTACTTTGGGGGCTTTTTGAAAGATTAAGTCACTTTGTAGGAGGTGTCAGCAGAGGAAGGAAGTCACTTTCACCATCTATGACTCCTCTTGGTGGACTTGTCATCATGGACTAAGAGTAGTGGAGTGATTTTCACCTCGTAACTCCATGCACTTGCACACAATTTTACTGATTACTCTTGGCTCTCTGATAGCTGAAGGAAGTTTAACATGTCAAAGTCACATTCATAGGGATGGAATCCCATCATTTTTGTATAGGAGGGGGCCCTAGTAATGTTTAGTCTATTATTTTACTTTAGAGCTAAGACTCATACAAATTATCAGTAAAAGGATAGTAATAACAGCCAACATTGATGGGCATTGTGCAAAGCAAATAACATGGATTACATGTTTAAATCCTCATGACAATCCTATGAGGTAGGGACTATACTCCCCACTTCATAGCAAGAGAACTGAGGTATTGACAGGTTAAGATTTCTGCCAAGAGTCATGCAACTCATTAAACACAAAAGTGAAATTTGCTCTCAGTAATATGGCTGTAAAGGCAAAAGCCTTACTACCATACCACACTGCCCTTTTATTTTTTAAATAAAATTTTTGCAAATTACTCATTGTCAACTTAGTAGTATGTATGGAAGAAAGACAGTGAAGAATGCTGACAGGAAAAAAATGGACTCACTTGATATATAGGGTTGTAAGAGAGCTCTACAGATACTCTTAACCACCAAAAAGATGACAGGTAGGTCCTAGAGCAAATTAAGTCTAAAACATCCAAGGAGACAAAAAATTCAAAACTGAAGGTGTCCTATTTCAGGAACATTATAAGAAGGCAAGGTTCTTTGGAGAAGATAGTAATACTGAGGAAAATAGAAGGCAGCAGTAAAAGAAAGAGACCAAGCCGAAACCGGTTTGGCTCAGTGGATAGAGTGTCGGCCTGCGGACTGAAAGGTCCCGGGTTCGATTCCGGTCAAGGGCATGTACCTGGGTTGCGGGCACGTCCCCAGTAGGGGGTGTGCAGGAGGCGGCTGATCGATGTTTCTCTCTCATCGATGTTTCTAACTATCTCTCTCCCTTCCTCTCTGTAAAAAAATCAATAAAATATATTAAAAAAAAAAAGAAAGAGACCAAATATGAGATGGATTGACTCCATGAAAGAAGTCACAGGATGAGTCTACAGGAGCTGAGCAGGGCTGTTGAGGACAGGATGTTGTGGATATCACTCATTTATTGGGTCACCAGGAGTCAGAGCCAGCTCAATGGCACATAACACACATAATTTAGTAGAACCTGCAACTCAGATTTTCTGCTTCTCAGTCTTCTGCTATTAATGATTTGATTGAGCAGTGGTAATAGCTGCTGGTTTTAAATATATTAATTTAATATAGGTTGTCCCCCCAAAATGTATATACACTTAAACAACTGATCACTAATCAATGAAAGTATAATGTATTTTAATAAGCACTGCCTTTATAATTATTCAAAGTATGTGTATACATTTTAGGGACACCCTATATACACACACATACACACACACACACACACACCTATATAATCAATAGTATTTACTTCATTGTCTTACTCCTCTCTCATTTCTTCTTTCTTTCATTTCTTCTTTCTTTCTTTCTTTCTTTCTTTCTTTCTTTCTTTCTTTCTTTCTTTCTTTCTTTCTTTCTTTCTTCCTTTCTCTCTTTCTTTCTTTCTTTCTTTCTTCCTTTCTTTTTTCTTTCTTAGCTTTATTAAGATATAAATGACAAAATTGTATATATTTAAAGTATACAACATTGTGATTTTTATATGTGTGTGTGTGTGTATTTTACCACAATCAGGTTAATTAGCACATCCATCATATCACATAGCTACCTTTTGTCTTTCTGTGTATAGTGAGAACACTTAAGATCTATCTCTAAACAAATTTTAAGTATATAATACAATATTATTAGTTATAGCCACCATGCTGTAAATTTTGTATTATTCTTAAAGGCCTCTGTCAGGAGTTTCATTTACTCATTCTTAAAATCATGTAAAACTCTGTTATGTAAGTAACTCTTTGCAAGCTAGAAGCATCTTTTTGTACTTTCCAATCCAATTCCCTCAGGTGAGTTCTTTTTACATTTTCCCCCTCTAATCAAAAGGCCCAAACACAAATCCCACACTCTTCCAAGAATCTCCAGCAATTAGGTTTTTCATACAGAAAGGTGCATTAACACAAACTCCTTTACAGAGCAATTACCATAAACTGAAGTTGCCCAGGTCAAGAAATCAAACATTGCCCGCACTCGAAAGCTCTTTGTGGGACTCTCCCTCGTTACAAGCTTCTATCTCCCAAGGTAACCTCTGTCTTCAATATTATGTTAATTATTTCCTAGATTTTTTAAAAAATATATATAATGTTACCATCCATGTCTGTATACATTAAGCAAATGTGATCATTTGGTCAATGTGAACATTTTTTTCTCTTTATTTCCTTTAAAATGTCTTGTGTTTTTCCTCTTATCAACTTCATATCTCCACTTGAGGAACTCTGTTTAATCTTTACATGGAGCACATTTAATCACTAATTTAGTCAAGGTTGCCACCATCTCTACCATGACAGTGTGCGTTCATTTCTTGTGAATTCTCTGCCTACCCTTTTATCTATTGCTTCATTTTGTCAGTATGTTCTGTCACCCTCTAACACCTGAAAAGAAAGAAGAAAATAGGAAACACGTTAGGAAAGGAGAAATGGTAGGGGATGGCACCTATTATTTCTTACCTTTGGAGACAATAACTTGAGTGTGGGTTCCACATTTGATGACCTCAGATCTGTAGCCTCCAAAGGCCCCACAGCAGCCCTCTCACTCCTCCACACACCAGTGAATCAGTCCTTTCACCACCCCACCCTATAAAAAATCCTAATGGAAAATGTAACATATAGAACAAAATCTAAGAACTATTTGTGCCTATTAGAAGAGGCCTATGATCTTCTCCAGCCAAAAACATTTCAACATTGCTCCATTAGAGAAAATGACTATGTAACCATCCCAAATTGTGTTTTGAAGACCATTTAATGATCTGGGGGAAACACTCACACTATGGTAAGTGAAAAAGCAGGACCCAAACCCTATACCTGATCCCACTCTGGTGAAATAAAAGCATGGGGAAGAAATGGTGGAAAAAAGTGCTTCCAAATATTACAGTGTTTATGTCTGGGTGGTGGTGGGAGTAGGAGTTATTTTTATTTTGTTTCTTTACATCTTTCTGTACATGCAGGCTTTTTAATAAGGAGCACGTTACTTTCATAACTGGAAAAAATGTTAGGTGGTGTTTTTTAAAGAAAACTAATGACCTCATCAGGTAGTTTTCTGCATTTCCTCTGACAATAAAGGCCTAGAGTGGCTTGTACATGCCTCAGTTTTTACTCCATCAGAACCCTGCTGTATGTCAGTGTGGAACACTGCTCACCCAGGAGGGCAAAAGGGTGCAGCCTCAGGGAGCAAGGTCCCAGAGCTGGCTGGCGGCTAAACCTGGATGGGCTTTTGTTTTGATTGTAGAGCTTTGGACTGGCCCTTTTTGCCCTGTGTGTTCCCATTCCTCAGGTGCCATGATCTGGACACTTCTGAGTCCTGCTGAGCTCCCTGACTTTTCACCTTGCACTCCCGTAAGTGTTTCAGTATGAGGCGGCACCCAAAGAAGAGTTCTTCCTAATCTATCATCCTCACTGAGCTAGACCTGCATCTTCATGACTGTGGGGGACATGACTGTCGGCATCACTGAATGAGGGCATCTCAGTGGGTCCTTCTCTTCCCCTTTGAGCTTGTGCCTCCCCCTTCACCAGGGACTGCAAAGTGATGGGCACCCCCAGGAAGCAGATAGGAACGCTGGGTCTCTGTGAAAGTGGGAGTTTGGGTTGCAAAGTTAATTGCAATTTTCATCAGGATAAAGATATCCAGATGTGAGAGAGAATTAAGTTCTTTCCCTGCCATGGAACAGATGACTGAGCTAAAAGAAACATTTATTCTGTGAAGGAATAAAATGAATATACCTGCGCTATCTTCCGTCTATTCTTATGTTCCTTAAATTAAATTAAACCATCACTCAGGTCATACTCACTAAAGAAATCAATGTAATACTGTCCTCAAGTGTGTTTGATGTAAATTTCTTAATGAAGAAAGAATAAAAATACATTTACTTGATATTTATGAATATTGTAAGCTTTGCAAAAGGTTTACACATAATTTATTATTCCCAAACCTATCATACAAATGTACCAACTCCATTCTGTACATTTTATCTATGGAATATTTGTGAGATGTTATATGTGAGAAGTTTCAGGTGTGGCTTGAGTCTCATTACTTTATAGCAGCGATTTTCAACCTTTTTCATCTCATGGCACACATAAACTAATTACTAAAATCCTTCAGCGGACTAAAAAAAATACATTTTTTGCCGATCTGACAAAAAAAGGTATAATTTTGGTTCATTCACACTGGATAGCTATTGTGATGGCTGTTGTCATTTTTTTTATTTAACAATCTAAGGGGAAAGAGGTTGGTGCCCTTATTATATAATTAGTTATTACATGTTTAAAAAAATTCTTGTGGCACACAGGAATTCTTGTGGCTGCTTTATAGTAATACACACACACACACACACACACACACACACACACACACACACTAGAGGCCTGGTGCACGAAATTGGTGCACTTGGGGGGGGTTTCCCTCAGCCCAGCCTGCACCCTCTCCAATCTGGGACCCCTCGGGGGATGTCTGACTGCTGGTAAGGCCCAATCCTTGTGGAATCGGGCCTAAACCAGCAGTCAGACATCCCTCTCACAATTTGGGACTGCTGGCTCCCAACCGCTCATCTGCCTGCCTGCCCGATTGCCCCTAACTGCTTCTGCCTGCCAGACTGATTATACCCTAACCACTCCCCCGCCAGCCTGATAGACACCTGACTGCTCCCCTGCCAACCTGATTGCCTCCAATTGCCCTCCCCTGCCAGCCCGATCACCCCCAACTGCCCTCCCCTGCTGGCCTGGTCACTCCCAACTGCCCTCCCCTGCTGGCCTGATCGCCCACAACTGCCCTCCCCTGCCAGCCCTCTTGTGGCTGTGGGTGCTGCCATCTTTGAGGGCATGGCAGTCAATTAGCATATTCCCTCCTTATTGGCTGTGGGCACCGCCATCTTAAAGGCAGGGCAGTCAATTAGCACATTCCCTCCTTATTGGCTGTGGGCGCTGCCATCTTTGTGATGGCGTGAGGGTCAATTAGCATATTCCCTCTTTATTAGATAGGATATATATGTATATATATAGTGTATAATATACAATATGTAATATGTAGCCTGTAATATATGATACATTATATATTATGTGTTATATATATTATATACATGTACATATATACATATATATATGTACACGTATATATATAACTAAATCAGAGTATTTTGGAAATGGATCTCCATGAAAGTGGGAGTTTGGGTTGTCATGGATTTCAAAGGTTGATATCATGTAGTTAAATTTTTATGTAAAAAACTACCATGGTTCATAAATAAATATACATATGTAATGTGTATGTGTACATGACTCAAAATCTAAATTGAAGTTTGTAGATTTTCTTCACTTTAAAAAACATCCTACAAGTTCAACAATGTTATATCCATTTTTATCAATTAACTATTGATAGAGTTAACCATGATAGAAAATAATTTCCAGCAAGAGAAGTAAAAGGGACTAAAAAAATTATGAAGTGAAAACTGTGGCTTGGTATATGAAGGAAATAACATGTTTTTATTGCTACAAGTTACACAGTATAATTTTTAGCAGTGTTCTCATTGCAGATGACAGAAATCACTATCACACTCTAAATAACTAAAAGCATGGACTATGGATTTTAAAAAGGCAGAGTGTGATGAAGCCACATCTATGATGAAGAAATTCAAATATCTTATAAATTATCAGACCAAACTGGTCTTTCAGCATTCAGGGAAGTTTGCTTTTGGCAAAGTCCAGTTTCCTGTTCACAGCAGAATGGCTTCAGATTATATTTTGAACATCAAACAGGCCTTTTTCAGGACTTCATTTTGATGAGTTCTGATGGGTAATCAGAAATACATGGATTAACTCTGCTTTCAAGTAAACAAGGGTTTAGCCATTAAAGAGAAGAAAGTCTGGCTCAATGTGCTCTGCTTTGTGCCAAACTCTAAACATGGGCTATGCAGTTCAGGGTAGTGGATGAAAACATGTGGTTGAACAAGGCTTCCTCCAGTATTATCTTAATAAGCCACTTTCAGGTCACTCTGCTCTGTTCAGCTCCATCCTGGATTTGAGAAAACTTTTGGTGCAAAAATATTAGAGATTGTCCATTGACTCCCAGCAACACCTGTGTGGCCGAGATTCTGGTGCCTGAGACTGTGCCAGCCACTGTCTGAATTTATACGTATTCCTACAAACCTCATTAGCTCTCCCTTCACGTGACAGCACAATGTAGTGGATGAAGACATGTTTAGTCTCTGGAACCAGATTCAAATCCCAATTTAGCCACTTCCTACTGATGTGACCTTGAGCATGTTACTTCACTTCTCTCAGTTTGCATACTTATAAAATGGGGACGATAATGCTGCTTATTTCATAAGGTTGCTGTGATGAGTTAATGAACAAGTGCCCAATAGATGTTAGTTGTGATGAGTATCTATTTAAATTCTGAGGATTTAATTGAACATTTTCAAAAATCATGTCTCAGGCTATTAAGCATAGACACACTCTTAACTCTCTAATGATGTGATATTTCCAGAGAGAGTTGGTTTAGAAAAGGATTAGCACTTTGAAACGCCACATTTGATAAGAGACAGATATGGGAATGCTGCTCTTCTCAGCACTCTGGGGTATGGATTTACAGTCTTTGGGAAGAAATAAAATTAACTAGGTTGTACAATGTAAACAAAAATAATAAATTAATAAGAGTTTAATAGGAGGAAAATATGGATTTTTCTCCAAGGCTGGTCTGCATCCGTAAAGTAGATGCATGATGTGCATTTAGATAAGCATTTCCCAGAATTTGTCCTGTGGGAAACTAGTCCTAGGAGATGCACCTGGACACAAGGGTTTTATGTTCTAATACATTTGATAAATGGTGATTTATATTATGCCACTATTATCCCTCCTCAGAAATTTATAATGTATCACAGCTTGTTCAAGGCTGTGGTTAGTCCTACTGTAAAGAAATCTATTTAACTTTAACATCATATTTCCCAAAGTTCTCTGACTATAGATTCTGCCATTTTAGGACACTTTAAATATACCTATAAGGACCAGCCTAATGCTGGCACTCCATCTCCCCCCAATTCCCACCTCCTCTGTTCCCCCAGCCCTCCACCCCCACCCCCATCTCCCCACCAGAGGTCACTTTCTTTGAGAAGGGTAATAAATTCAGGTTTTCCCCAGTATAAGTGTCTCCAAAGAAGACTAATATTTTAAGTTATTGTCTGCAGACAATGAACTAAGCCCTGACTGTCTTGTATATTCAGCAAGACAAGGACCTGTGAGATGAGAAAAAGGATGAGATTTGCCAGAAAGCCTCCAACAAGGACAAGTCAGGTGCAGAGCACCTTTCTCCGTCTGGCTTCAGTGCTCCATCTGTCGATATGAATCATGGCCCTGCAGCAAGCTGGCATGGAGCAATCAGGGCTGAATGTATGTCCATGGAAAAGTCAAGGTGACAAGTGGTAACCCTTGACTGAGTAACCCTGAGCCATTCACGGGCTTGCCTAAACTGAGATGGATGCTCAATCCCCTAGTGGCAGGATGGAGCAGAAACTTGGTTTCCTTCTGAATATAATAGTCATCTTGTTTCTATTCTTTCTCAAACCTATATCTAACTTTTTTAAAAATAGGAGCAAAGAATTGTCTCCTCAGATGAGATAACACAGATAAGGAGGGGTTGAGAGGGTTTTCTTAGTTTCTATTTCTTGTGTGTTTGGTTTGCTAAGAGAGATAAGGCTCTAGGCCAGTCTCAATTTTCCACCCACTGATGTCTGTGCACACAGATTTCTGACCCTGTGTCCATGGATCTCTGTCCGGGCGCTAGGGACTATCATTCACAAGGAGCTCAGAGTGGAGTGTGCCAGTCTGGCACTGCACCAGGCTCCAGTGAACAAACTGTTGTCCATTGTCCTTAGCCTCAGACAGAGTGGGGAGTATCAAACCCAACACCAGTGTTTGCACAGGTGCTATGGTGAGAAGCAGCTTAATTACAATGCAGTTAAGAAACACACAAAGGTACTGAAACACAGGGGCTCATGAAAAATAGCCCACCCAGAGACAGGAGAGAAAAACTGCTCTCCAAACATTTTGTCATTATCCCTGATATTTTAGTGGGTTATCTCAAAACAGGAATAGGTCAACTAAAGGTGGCAAAACAAATATGTAACTCTTGAGTGCCTGATTTTATTGGGTGGTAAAATACACTGGGTAATGAAAAGTGCCTTGGGTGGTTTAAACACTAGACAGGCACCATGGATAGTTTGGTCCTTAGTTCCCCTCCCCCTCCCACCCCCAGTGCAAAATGATAATTCCCTGGCGGGGCAGGGAGAAGACTGTGAGTACCAGTACTCAAGTACTTTCTTGCCCTTTCAACTCTTGGGAAGTCATCAGTTGATTTGGATTGACGTCTCCCTCATTATCTCAGCTTATAAAACCTTCACATTTTAAAGAGAGCTCTCTCTCCAACAGGTGGGTCCACATTCTCACAGGTCTCCCTATTACAGAGAAAACAGGTCCAATTTCAAGTCTCAGGCCAGAAAAGGCCATTGTTATTGCTCTTACTACAGGGGAATGGGAAAAGGAACAGAAAGACCAGTAGAAGAGCAGGGTTTGCTTCTCCCAGTCCTGCTAGAACTCGCTTGATGTTTGTCCATCAGAAGGCCTCGTGTTTTGTTCATTTATGCATTCAGTCACAATGAAGACATTTTTCTCTTTCATATAATGTGGAACATTAAAAAATAATAGTCTGGCGATGCACTGGGGAGTTACGCTTTTCCTGGTGTGTGGTTCTTGGCCCAAAGTGTATGATGGTTGGAAGAAAATCAACACAAGGCTGCTCTGTATAATATTATGTCTCTGGTAGAGAGTGGTTTGGAGGGTTTTATGGAGCACAGATCCTAAAGGTAAAACCTTTAACAAGTCACAACTCTGAGAAACTGATGAAACTGTACATTCAAATCTTAGATAAATAAACTAAAACATTTCCAAAGGTGAGCAAGTTGCCAAGTGTTCACATTTGATTTGGAAACTGTATTTACATATTTTCCAAGTTTGATATTTCCCGCTTTTCTTTTTAAGAAATCAATCAAACAAACATGTTGGTAATACTTGTATCTAATTTATGTGATATCTTGCTATCTATTAGAATTTTATTATGTTCCTTCTAAAATTATTTGTCACTCTTTAGTTCTCCTAAGGAGAACTGGGGAGAGACTCTCAAGTTTGCTAAGTACACTTTGAGCAACCCTCTTCCTTAAACTTCTTTGTGTTTCATATTTGATGGTCTTCATGTGTCCCGTATCTTACGTTCCTTTCCTACTACATTATTTATATGTTATATGTTATATGTTATATGTTATATATTTAGAGTATTCTGTAAAGCCCATTGCTGTTCTGTAATAGGGAAGGCCTAGCATGCATATCTGGCTTTACATGTTTTAAAAAAGGATTGAGGCAGAAGGAACAGATTCCAGGGGTACTGATGCCCTCTGTAAATCAGAATCTTAATTAAAAGTCAGGGATGCACTAAGAGGCTGCAACACTTGATTCTAAGGCTAAATTGGCATAGTACATGTGGTTATATTTGACTTCCTTAAGTGCTACCTCAGCAAAGATGGAAATTTATTGTGTAAAACTTGGGAGTCATCCTTCTGTTTCCTTACCACATTGTGATCATCCCGCAATATCCACTCTACTCCAAATTCTGATTCATCTAAAATATTCCTTGAGCCCCTGCCTTTTCATCTCCCTCACATTGGTTGTCAGGTTGTCATTTAAAGCTGAGCTACTTCTGAGCTTGTTTGGCTATCTCCTGTTACCTTTCCTGCCCATTGTCTGTTCTGTCACAATGAAATCTAAGTCTGATCATGTACCTTCCTTGATGGAACATATTATTGAACTCCCATTGCCCACTGAAGGAAGAAGAAATCCTTACATGGCCTCCCAGGCCCCATGTGAGCTGCACCTCCCCCACCCACAGCCCCACAGCCATTTTATTGCCCCTCCTACCTCCATTTCCAGCCTAACCTCACATTTCAGGTTACAACAGCATTAAACTGGATGCAAGTTCTGCCCAAATGTAGTGCTGCTTCCATCCCGGGTCTCTGCTTATGCTGGGATTTTTGTTCTCTTACCCTCTTCCCTAAGTGTCCAGGCCTACTGCCTCTATTTCCCTTTCTTCATAACTCTCATTACTTGAAACTCAACTAAAGAGACTGATTCTACTCCCCACCCACTGCCCCAGATTAGACCAAGAACCTGTGCTTTATGCCTCAGAACCCCTCTCCAATGTTCTTGTCCTTCTTCACATCCTCAGGACTTAGCACAGAGTATGTGCTCAAGCAGGATTTGTTGGTTAGATAAATGAATGTGGGGCTGAGAAACTGGTGACTAATTTTGATCAGCTACACAGTGGTTTAGGAATAGCTTGTCCCCATTTAGTCCGTTTTATAACATTCCTCCCCCCCTCCCCACTTAAAGGATATAAGTGTTACATAGAGGCTGAAGATTCTGCATACTTTTCTCTGACCCCTCTCCCCCCAGAGGTAAGAGTTATTCTGAATTTGGTTCATTGTCTATATCATATTCATATATATATATATATATATATATATATATATATATATATATATGTATCCCATGTTCAAAGGCTGTTAAATCACGTTGTTTACCCATATCTTCAGAAAAAATATCACTTCTACTGTCGTGATAAACAACCTGCTTCCCTATTTATAATGGTCTGGCCCTCTAGCAACTTCAGCATGAAATTATAGCTAATTTGCCTACAAATGTCAGGTGGTCATAATAATCTGTTCGGGCGCCAGATGCCGGGGTCCAACCCCAGCAGGTCCAGGGGTTCCCAAAGGCGTGGACGGAGTCGGCGAAGAAGGAAGGACACGGAGACAGCGTTCAGTTGATCAGCAGCCTAGCCAGGATCTCTAGCCAGGATCTCCAGCCAAGTTCTGGTCTGGATCTCCAGCAAAGTTCTGTTTCGGATCTCCAGCCAGGTTCTGTATCCATGTTCTCTTGCTAGGTTCTCCAGGTTCTCCAGCCAGGTTCTGTAGCCATGTTCCCTCGCTAGGTTCTCCAGCCAGGTTCTGTCCAGGTTCTCCAGCCAGGTTCAGTCACCAGGTTCTAGTCAGGTTCTCTTGCCAATTTCTGTAGTCAGGTTCAGTCCAGGATCTTTTGCCATGTTCTCTCCAGCGAAGTTCTTCTGTCTCTAGGTTCTGTGTGGGTTCTGTGTCTAGGTTCAGTGTGTAGGTTCTGTGTTCTAAGTTCTGACTTCTAAGTTCTGTGTCTCGCTGTCTTGTTACATCTGTATTTATACCAGTTGATTCAATCCTATCAATCTCTATTACAAAGGTTAGGGCGTTTCTTATCTTCATTCCAGGGAGTAAAGATTATGTAGCTTAAGCATGATTGTTCGTAGTTAAAGTGATTAATTACCCACCTGGCACTTAGTTAAGAGGTTTTATTCCCTCCCTAACTTCAGGGGAAAATCCCTACCTGGGGAAACAACCTTTCTCAGAGACCTTGGTTAAAACACATAGTGCCAAGAAGGTGAGCAAACATATTAAGAACAGTATGCCATATATGCCAGGTCCTTTGAAACAGCAAGGATGGACCGGCTCCCAGCATATACACACACATATATCAGTAAATAATGTATTGTTGTACTTTACATAATGGCATGACATTTAAGTGTCACTATTCTCTTCAATTACTATTATGTTGTTGAGATTTATAAATATTAATACATGAGACTCTAATTAATTTATTTTCTTTGCTATAGCATATCACATTATATTATATGCTACATCCCTATATGGATTGGATTACTGTAAATAGTATTCATGCATATGAATATTCTTCATGCATCTAGGGTAAATATTCAGAGGAGATGCTCAGCTGAAGAGTATTCACAGTGAGAATATACTGGATATGGCTGAATTATCCCACTAAGTTGTACCAACATATGCTCCCACTGGTTGTTTATGAGAGTTTCCATGGCGCCACATCCTTGCTGACATTAACTATTATCAGACTTCTAAATATTTTTAATTTGATGAATTAAAATTCATCATATTTTTTATTTAATTTAAATATATGACTATTCCTGGTATTAAGATTCTTAGCATGTGTTTATTAGTCATTCAGATTTTTTCTTCTCTGAGTGGATATATCAGACAAATAAACAATAAAAAGTAAATAATCCAATATACTGGAAACCAGACCAAAATTAGGTACTGTTGAAATGGGGGATTAGAAATTGTCAAGTGTCCTGTCTCTGCGACAGTCATCAGAACATGTCAGTTACTGGTATCAGTTTCTGCTGTTGGGCCCTGTGGGTCATCCACGGTTTGCTAGTTTCCCTGCTCTGGAAATATAGAAGAGATAAAGCTATACTCATTTTTATTCATCAAAATGCCTTTAGTTAGAAAAGAAATGTAACCTTAATGAGAGAGAAGATATTGGATAACAACAAAAAATGACAAACATGATATTTGCTTGACTTATAATGCAGTCAAAGAAACAAATATTTACAAATACAAGTGCATTTTAGCATGAACCCATATAGCTTCAGGCACAATGCTAATTTTTTCCTCCTAATCAACTCCCCCTCCCTTCTCTCTCCTTTCAGCCCTACCAATCTCAGTCTTAAGTTTTTGACTATATAGTGAGAAACAGGGTCCATGTAAGGACAGCAAAATGTCTAAACTAGCAATATCCAGTAGACACAATGTGAAGCACTTAAATTTTCTAGTAGACACATTTACAATGTAAAAAGAAAGAAGTGAAGTTAATGTCATATATTTTGTCCAGAATATAATTATTTCAGCATGCAATCAATATAACAATTGAGATGTTTTATATTGATTATTTTCCATATTAATGATAAAAATGCAGTATGCATTTTATATTTATTGCTCATCTCAACTTTTACTAGCCCCATTTCATGTGCTTAATAGTGACATGGTTAGTGCCACATTATTGGGCAAAACAGGCCTAAGTCATTTGTAGAGCATTGCAAATTGACCCAACATAAATTCTCATTCACTATTTTCTTCCCTCTGCATTACATATTGATATTCTGTGTTCTGCATTCTGGGTATCATTTCATATCAAGACTTGACCTAGGCCAGTGGTCGGCAAACTCATTAGTCAACAGAGCCAAATATCAACAGTACTTCTTCAAAATAGACTCGCCCAGGCCGAAAACTGACTTCTGCGCATGGGCCACGAAGTTTCAGTCACACTGTACGTGCACCCGCACGTGGTATTTTGTGGAAGAACCACATTCAAGGGGCCAAAGAGCCGCATGTGGCTTGCGAGCCACAGTTTGCCGACCACGGACCTAGGGGATTAAGCAACCAGCATTGTTTCTCTAGAGCAGAGGTTCTCAACCTGTGGGTCACGACCCTTTGGGGGTCAAACGACCCTTTCACAGGGTCACCTAAGACCGTCAGAAAACACATATATAATTACATATTGTTTTTGTGATTAATCATTATGCTCTAATTATGTTCAATTTGTAACAATGAAAATACATCCTGCATATCAGATATTTACATTACGATTCATAACAGTAGCAAAATTACAGTTATGAAGTAGCAATGAAAATAATTTTATGGTTGGGGGTCACCACAACATGAGGAACTGTATTAAAGGGTCGCGGCATTAGGATGGTTGAGAACCACTGCTCTAGAGGGCTATGGAGCCGTATTTTTCCTTCTCTCCAACAAAATGGCCTCTGGATTCATTGTTCTACAGGCATTTATTTTAGCAGTTCAAAGACTCTTTATATGGGGTTTAGGGTAGTCACCCTAATTTTAGTTGCCCTTAGAACATTTAAATTCTAAAGTGCCCAAGCATTGGCACTCATTCAATGAGAGACTTAAAAATGATTTTTTTAAAAATATATATCTTTATTGATTTCAGAGAAGAAGGGAGAGGAAGAAAGAGATAGAAACATCGATGATGAGAGAGAATCATTGATCCAGCTGCCTTCTGCATGCCCCACAATGGGGATCGAGCCTACACCTGGGCATGTGCCCCAGCTGGGAATCAAACCATGACCTTCTGGTTCATAGGTTGGTGCTCAACTGGGCGAGACTTAAAAATGATTGATCTACAAAGGATATATGGTTCCCTGTAAGAAGACTAAAATTCAGATCTAGAAGAGATCATGATTATGTAATCCACCTCTGAGTGGTTAGGTGGCTTTCTGAGAGAATCACAGCCCAATAGTACTAGACACATGTTTAGAATTGAGGTTTCTGGACTCCTGAACCAGTGTTTATTTTGTCTGTTACTCAACATAAATATTGATAGTCAAGAATCAGGACTCCGAGACTCAGTGGGCAGTATTCTCATAACTGTCTAATTTCCATCAAAGGCATATAGCACACACGACTGGGGAATGTGAATGCCACGTTGGTTAAATAGAGAAACTGGGCAGCACATTGTTAAGCAAACTATGCCCACAAGCAGCATTCCTTTTGATATAGCAGAGTTAGGTGTGTAGCTAATCTTTAACAAAAATAAGGACTACGAATTTTTGCTTTTCTCATGCACTCCATTATAATCTCTTTCTCCCACTTAATCAGTAAAGAATCTCTAGTAATGAGATTCCTTTTGATGAAACTAGCTGCTGCTCAACCCATGAGGCACACCCAATGTCCTGGTCAGAGAGGCAGAATCATCCAGCTACCTACAGTCAGTTTTTGCTTTTGTTACCAGTTGCTTTTCTCTGAAAAACACCAGACCTATTATTTGTTCCACTTGGTGGTAATGTGTGAAAAATGCCATCATTACTGGCAATAGCTTCCCAGGAGCTCTTCTTATCCTGGTTCAGCAGTTGCATATTAACTAATCTGAAAATTACTTCCATGTTAAATTCTCTCTTTTATGTTAAAAATAATGAACATTAAACATGCCTAGGATCTATTTACTTATTTTTCAACAGGCTTGGTGAACACAGGATCTTTAAACGATGTGGGTAATGTTCAATCTAGGCCTGCCGTACTCCAAATCTTGAAGTGGGGAGCATTCACTTGAAGCGTTCAGATCTGAGCTGTGATGTCGACATGTATCTCCCATACACACATGAAATATAATTGTGCCGTCTGAGAGGCATGAAATTTCATGCTGAAAATACCTTGGAGGATGACTGGGGAGGTTTCTGTAGTAGTTCTCTTCCCTGTGGTGTGCCAGTGAAGCAAATGGGGTATTATTCCATAAAAGAGTCATTAGCACTGTCATCTAGGCCAGATGTTTTTCAAGGATTGATATACAGATTTCTTCCAAAGAAGATTATCTGATGATTGACTATTTGGCCACTTGAATAATTGAAAACACATTGCTCTGTGGGCACGGTTTCCTTTGGGTTGGCACACTTGGAATCCTACAGTGTTCGAATCCTCCCATTGCCCATGGTGAGCAGAGTGACACAGATGCTTTGTGACATGAAGAAGATCACTTAGTGAGAGAATAGCAGAGCTTGGACTAAAATCCCAATCTCTTGATAACAGTTTCTCAAAAACAGAAGACCTATAGTGTGCTGCAATTTGTTTTAAATTATGAGAGATGCTTAATGATGAAAATGTCAAGAAAGAATGTACCAACTTCTTGTCATTGGAAAACTATCTAAATACATCCTAGGCATTACTTTCCACAGTCCTTACTGAATATAACAGAAAAACAACTTATAATTTATGATGTTAATTTTGGCTTTATGTCTTTCCATCCTAGAACATAGATAAGCCATTGGAACCACTGATGAGAAACCAGTTTGGTGCCAGTCCAGCCAATCCAACCTGGGGGTAAACTAGATCTGAATAACAGCTATATGGCAGTATTTTCTGGCTCCACTTCTAAAAAAAAGAAAAAGAAAGTGGGGCCTCAGCCTCCTTAAATTTCTCCCAATTAGTTCAAGAAATCCCTTGAGACTTCTTTCCATATGTGGTCATGTAAACAATGCTCCTGGACACTAGGTGGAGTCTTCCATTTCTCTAGCATGCACTTGGGGACGCTGTTCTCCTGGTACCTCAAAATACCCTTGCTTTCTTAATTTTTGTCCACTTCCATCTGTCTGTTATAGTGATGCTGAACTCTCCCTATTCCATCTGATCCTCGGTGAGGCAGTATGTCTTCTGAGACTTCTAATCAACTCCACATGTAGACTAGACAGAGTAGTCAGGCTGCTGTGACCTCTCCTGGTTTGCATCTTGTGTTGGGTTTCCTAAGTCCCAGTTCAGCATCCTGATGAAGGGAAGAAAAATTCTTTATTTCATACTACACTATTTCATGGCCACAAAGCTGGGCCGCTCATGCTGTCAATATCAGAGAGTGACCTTAGTGGAACTGCAGGTTTGCTTCTGCCCTCTCTTGTTCAGAGGCCTCTCCTGGCACAAACCTGACGTAGAAGGAGTTAGAGGGCAATATACATCTCAGTTGTGCTCACAAAAGCCCTCTTCTCTAATGTCACTGCCCTGGGTCCATATTTGCATGAATCATGGTTTTCTCTCCTTTGGATATGTTATTTCCAAATAATGGGTTCTTCACTTCCTCATGCAAACATGGTCCTTGAGGCCCCACCCACTGTGCTCAGACAGCTGTGGATTTGGTTGGTGCCCAGAGTTCAAGTGCCCATATTGGGTGCCTTTCCTTCTACATCAAGGGAAGAATGCATTTATCTTAAAGATGTTTCTGATTTCCACCAGAACTCAAGATATAGAGAGGTTTTTAGTCATGTACTTAAATTCTTTTGGTTCATAGTTACCTATAAAACTTGTAGTCAATAAGGTATCATTTGTAGTACAACATGTGAGGCATGGAATAGTGTAGTCACTGGTGTGCTGGTAAATGACCAGCAACTAGTTCTCTGAAAGGCAAAACCTATGATTTGTAGTATCCCACTGATTTCTATGATGTAAATACTCTCACCAGTGACAATAATATTAGTGGAAGTGGAAAGGGGAAGAGGTGTTCAGTGGCACACCTTTATGTAGGATTTGCACCACACAGAGACAGTAATTATAAACAACCTCAAGGGCACAGATCCTAGTAAAATGTAGTTAAATAATTAGGAAGGGATGAATTTTGAATATTTGTTCTTCGTTTTGAATATAATGTATTTAATGGTAACTGAATAACATAACAATGGCTGAATTAAGCACTCACAAATTTCTTGAAAATTTAACAATCAATTCTTACAAGCCCGCACATGCTGGCTCCAGCACTCTATTGGGTATAACATAATGCAGCAAGTCTGATACTAATCTTGCAGAGCTGTGTAAGCTAGCATTGCAGACTGTCAGGAGGGTGAGACGAGTGCATATGAATAGCTGGCATGTTGGTGCTCAGCAAGTTCTGAGTGAATCCACAAGGATAGTCTTGAATGGTCAAAGAGGCAGGAATTAGTTTGGTGCTCTGAGGCAGGTCAGAGCTTTCACCTTCATAATTCTGAAATTGTGTGCATATTATGTCCTGCTGAGGATAGATCAAATCTTGCAGTTAAAGAGGAAGAAGGAGGAGAGGGAGAGACCAAATGACATCATTTCATTTATGCTCCTCAAATGGTCCTCATTAAGTTGACTGCACAGACTATAAAGAGGGATTTTAAGAGCCTGGAAAAGTTGAAGGCAGACAATCCCTGTTCAGAGGATGAAATGGGGTAAACCATAACATATGTACCAAATAATATACTCTTTGTTTTATGAAATAATTTATTTTCCTCCCTCCCCTTCCTCTACATGGAAGAGACCTAACTCAAGGTCAGTTCTCAGTGCCCCTGAAAGCTGAAGAAACAGCAGGACTGATTTGATGGTTTCTCTGGCAGCACAGGCTGGATCTCCTGCACGGTGGCAGCCTGGCCAGTTAAATTACGATGACTGCTTTGGCGAGAGAAGTTTTCATGCTTTATGAGGCTGATAGCATTCAGCGTTTAAATCATTAAATTTGCATCTGGGAGAGCCCTGGTCAGGAAAAGGTAAAAAGGTCAAATTTCATAATGGCTCTCGGAGCCAAAATGGTATCTTTCCTGAGGGGCTGGCTGGAAAACATTCAGCTTCTTGTTGTAATAGAGGTCTTGATAATTGAAAGTCAGTGAGATAAAAAGATCTTTTAACAAGAGTACTTAGACTCATAGGCAGATATTTTCCTACTAATTATTGGGACGAGTGGCTAAATATAGTTTGCTGCTATAAAGGAATGAATCTCCACATTTGAACTTGTTCCCTTGAGTTCACTGTTATTGTCCAATGGACTTCGTGCAGTGCAGACCAGACTTAAAGTCAGGTTTTCAAAATTGTTTTCAATGGAACCCCAGGGTTTCTTTGAGATTTTATAATTTGATTGAGCCAATGACAGCTTATTTTAAGCTGATAAATTTGCTGCTTTACTACTTTATAATTCTATTAATCCCAAGTACAATCAGTTCTGCTATAATGTGACATGCGCATGCCTAAAAACCACACACTATGCAAAATTGTCTAACAGAAACCATAGGGCTTTGACACCAAAGTGTGAATCATAAAAGGCAAAACGGATGAATTAGACCTCATCAAAGTGAAAAACTTTTGCTTTGTGAAAGACCCTGTTCAGAACATGGAAAGACAAGCTACAGTCTAGGGGGAAAAAATCTGCCATCCACTTGGCTGACAAAGGACTAGCATTTAGAATATATAAAGAACTCTGAAATCTTTTTATTTATTTTTTTTTAATTGCTTAAAGTGTTACAAAAAGTATTACATATGTCTCCTTCCCCCCCCCCCCCGCCCTTGACAATCCCCTGGCCTCCCCTACCCCCCAATGTCTTATGTCCATTGGTTATGCTTATATGCATGCGTATAAGTCCTTTGGTTGATCTCTTACCCACCCCCCTCCTGCCCTCCCACCCTCCCCGGCCTTCCTGCTGTAGTTTGACAGTCTGTTCCAGGCAGCTCTGCCTCTGTATCTATTTTTGTTCATAAGTTTATAATGGTCTTTATTATCCAGAAATGAGTGACATCATGTGGTATTTTTCCTTCATTGACTGGCTTATTTCACTTAGCATAATGCTCTTCAGTTCCATCCATGCTGTTGCAAATGGTAAGAGTTCCTTCTTTTTTATAGCAGCATATTATTCCATCGTGTAGATGTACCACGGTTTTCTAATCCATTCATCTACAGATGGGCACTTAGGCTGTTTCCAGATCTTAGCTATGGTGAATTGTGCTGCTATGAACATAGGGGTGCATATATCCTTTCTGATTGGTGTTTCTGGTTTCCTGGGATATATTCCTTGAAGTGGAATCACAGGGTCAAATGGGAGTTCCATTTGCAGTTTTTTGAGGAAACTCCATACTGTCTTCCATAGTGGCTGCACCAGTCTGCATTCCCACCAGCAGTGCACAAGTGTTCCTTTTTCTCCACATCCGCTCCAGCACTTGTAGTTTGTTGATTTGTTGATGATAGCCAGTCTGACAGGTGTGAGATGGTACCTCATTGTTGTTTTGATTTGCATCTCTCGGATGATTAGTGACTTTGAGCATGTTTTCATATGTCTCTTGGCTTTCTGAATGTCCTCTTTTGAAAGGTGTCTATTTAGATCCTTTGCCCATTTTTTGATTGGATTGTTTATCTTCCTTTTGTTAAGTTGTATGAGTTCCCTATAAATTTTGGAGATTAGGCCCTTATCAGATATGACATTGGCAAATATGTTTTCCCACACAGTGGGTTTTCTTGTTGTTTTGTTGATGGTTTCTTTTGCTGTGCAGAAGCTTTTTATTTTGATGTAGTCCCATTTGTTTATTTTCTCTTTAGTTTCCAATGCCCTAGGGGCTGTATCGGTGAAGAAATTGCTTCGGCATATGTCTGATATTTTGTTGCCTTTGGATTCTTCTAGTATTTGTATGGTTTCTTGTCGTATATTTAAGTCCTTTATTCATTTTGAGTTTATTTTTGTGTATGGTGTAAGTTGGTGGTCCAGTTTCATTTTCTTGAATGTATCTGTCCAATTTTCCCAACACCATTTATTGAAGAGACTATCTTGACTCCATTGTATGTTCTTGCCTCCTTTGTCAAATATTAATTGAGCGTATTGGTTGGGGCTGATTTCTGGGCTCTCTATTCTATTCCATTGATCTATATGCCTGTTCTTGTGCCAGTACCAGGCAGTTTTGAGAACAGTGGCTTTGTAATACAGCTTGCTATCTGGTATTGAGATCCCACCTACTTTGTTCTTTTTCAGGATTGCTGCAGCTATTCGGGGTCGTTTTTTATTCCAGATGAATTTTTGGAGAGTACGTTCTAGGTCTGTGAAATATGCCATTGGTATTTTAATGGGAAGTGCGTTGAATTTATAGATTGCTTTGGGCAGTATGGACATTTTAATGATGTTGATTCTACCAATCCAAGAACATGGTATGTTCTTCCATCTCTTTATGTCTTCCTCTATGTCTTTTTTCAACGTCCTGTAGTTTTCTGAGAAGAGGTCTTTTACCTCTTTAGTTAAGTTTATTCCTAGGTAGCTTAATTTTTTTGGTGCGATGGTAAACGGGATTGCTTTTTTAGTCTCTCTTTCTGCACATTCACTATTGGTGTATAGAAATGCCATAGATTTCTTGGCGTTAATTTTGTATCCTGCTACATTGCTGAATTCTTTTATTAAGTCTAATAGTTTATTGATGGAGTCTTTAGGGTTTTTTAAGTATAATATTATGTCATCTGCAAATAAGGACAGTTTTACTTGTTCTTTTCCAATTTGGATGCCTTTTATTTTTTCTTCTTGTCTAATTGCAATGGCTAATACTTCCAGTACTATGTCCAACAGGAGTGGTGAGAGTGGGCATCCCTGTCTTGTTCCTGTTCTTAGGGGAAATGGTGTTAGTTTTTGTCCATTGAGTATGATGTTGGCTGTGGGTTTGTCATGTATGGCTTTTATTATGTTGAGGTATGATCCTTCAATTCCCACCTTGCTGAGAGTTTTTATCAAAAATGGGTGTTGAATTTTGTCAAACGCCTTTTCTGCATCAATTGATATGATTATGTGGTTTTTTTCTTTCAATTTGTTTATGTGATGTATCACGTTTATTGATTTGTGGATATTGTACCATCCTTGCATCCCTGGGATAAACCAAACTTGGTCGTGGTGTATGATCTTTCTGATGTACTGCTGGATCCGATTTGCTAAGATTTTGTGGAGGATTTTGGCATCTATGTTCATGAGGGATATTGGCCTGTAATTCTCTTTCATTGTGTTGTCTTTACCAGGTTTTGATATTAGGGTGATGCTGGCTTCATAGAATGAGCTTGGAAGTGTTCCTTCCTCTTGAATTTTTTGTAGTAGTCTGAGGAGGATAGGTTTTAGTTCTTCCTTGAATGTCTGGTAAAACTCCCCTGTGAAGCCGTCTGGTCCTGGGCTTTTGTTTGATGGAAGCTTTTTGATGACTGCTTCAATTTCTTCCATAGTTATTGGCCTATTGAGATTTTTAGATTCTTCCTGATCAAGTTTTGGAATGTTGTATTTTTCTAGGAATATGTCCATTTCCTCCAAGTTGTCTAGTTTGTTGGAGTAGAGTTGTCCATAGTATTTATTAACAATCATTTGTATTTCTGTGGGATCTGTTATTATTTCGCCCCTATCATTTCTGATTTTGTTGATTTGGGTCCTTTCTCTTTGCTTCTTGGTGAGCCTGGCTAGAAGTTTGTCAATCTTGTTTATCCTTTCAAAGAACCAGCTCTTTGTTTCATTGATTTTCTGTATTGTTTTTTTGGTCTCTATGTCATTTATTTCTGCTCTAATCTTTATTATCTCCTTCCTTCTGCTCACTCTGGGCTTTTCTTGTTGCTCTCTTTCTAATTCATTGAGCTGTAGATTTAGATGATTTACTACCATTTTTTTCTTGTTTGTTGAGATAGGCCTGTAGAGCTAGCTATAACCTTCCCTCTCAGGACTGCTTTCATTGCGTCCCAAAGGTTTTGGATTGTTGTGTTTTCATTGTCATTAGTTTCCAGGATGTTTTTAATTTCTTCTTTGATCTCATTGGTAACCCAATCAATATTTAATAACGTGCTAATCAGCTTCCAAGTGTTTGAGTATTTTGGGTTGTTTTTGTTGTAGTTTATTTCTAATATTATGGCCTTGTGGTCTGAGAAGATGCTTGGTATGATTTCAATCTTCTTGAATTTGGGGAGACTTTGTTTGTGACCCAATATGTGGTCTGTTTTTGAAGATGTCCCATGAGCACTTGAGATGAACGTATATTTTGTGGCTTTGGGGTGAAGTGTTCTGAAGATGTCAATTAAGTCCATCTGATCTAGTGAGTCATTTAGGATTGCTGTATCCATGCTGAGTTTTTGTCTAGCGGATTTATCCAGTGATGTCAGTGGTGTATTAAAGTCCCCTACTATGATTGTATTGTTATCGATCTCTCCCCTGATATCTTCCAGGAGTTTTCTTATGTATGTGGGTGCTCCTGCATTGGGTGCATATATGTTTATCAGGGTTATATCCTCTTGTTGTATTGATCCCTTTAGTATTATGAAGTGGCCTTTCTTATCTCTTGTTATGGCCTTCACTTTGAGGTCTATTTTGTCCGATATAAGTATTGCTACCCCAGCTTTTTTTTTTTCATTTCCATTTGCCTGAAAGATATTTTTCCATCCCTTCACTTTCAGTCTGTGTGAGTCCCTTCTAATGAGGTGGGTCTCTTGTAGACAGCAAATATATGGGTCATGTTTTTTTATCCATTCAGCCACTCGATGTCTTTTGATTGGACCATTTAGTCCATTTACGTTTAAAGTTATTATTGAAAGGTACTTGTTTGTAGCCATTTCTATTTTTTTGTGTGGCTGTTTTCTTTCTGGGCTTTTTAGTTCTTCTTTTTACACCAGTCCCTTTAGCATTTCTTGCATTGCTGGCTTGGTGGTGATAAACTCCCTTAGCCTTTTTTTGTCTGTGAAGCTTCTTATTTCCCCTTCAGTTTTGAATGATAGCCTTGCTGGATAGAGTATTCTTGGATTCAGTCCTTTGCTTTGCATCACTTTGTAAATTTCTGTCCATTCTTTTCTGGCCTGATGTGTTTCTGTTGAGAAATCATTTGATAATCTGATGGGGGATCCTTTGTAGGTAACTCTCTGTTTCTCTCTTGCAGCCTTTAAGATTCTCTCTTTGTCTTGTACATTTGCCATCGTTATTATGACGTGTCTTGGTGTGGGTCTTTTGGGGTTCATCTTGCCTGGGACTCTCTGTACTTGTGTAACTTTTTTCTTCCCCATATCAGGGAAGTTTTCTGACATTATTTCTTCAAATAGATTTTCTAATCCTTGCTGCTCTTCTTGTCCTTCTTGCAGCCCTATTATATGGATGTTTCTTCATTTCATGTTGTCCCGAAGCTTCCTTAGGCTCTCCTCCTGCTTTTTAATTCTTTTCTCCAGTTGCTGTTCAGATTGAGCTTGTTTCTCTGCCTTATCTTCTAATTCACTAATTCGGTCCTCTGCTTCTTCTAGTCTGCTGTTGAAACTTTCCATGGTGTTTTTGATTGTAGCTATATCATTTCTTCCTGATTCTTGCATAGGTTGTTGATTTTCTCATCCATCTGGTGAATGAATTGTACAACCATTATTCTGAATTCTTTTTCTGTCATGTTGCATGCTTCAACTTCATTAATGTCCTTTCTTGGTGACTCCTCATTGACTTTCCTCTGGGTGTTGTTTCGTCTCTTCATTCTGATTATCTCCCGATGGTTCAAACGTCGAGTTGCATGGGCCTGGGCCGTGCGCAGTGGGAGCCTCCCACCACCCTAGTGTCACTGAAGAGCTCTGACCCTAAGATGTGTGGTTGTTGTGGGTTGGTGGGAACCAGGCTCGCTCAGAATCAATGTTGTCAGTGCTCAATGTGGCCTCGTACGCACCCTTAGAATCAGGGACCCTGCCTGCACCGTGCTGAAACAGAGACCCCCCCTGAAGCGTGTTGAAAACCAGAGCCCCCTAGCGTGCGCCAGGAGTCAGAGTTCCCCAGAATCCAGTATCAGAGTTTCTGTTGCTTCGCGTGACCTTGCCTTGAGAATCAGGGTCCCTGTGTGCCCTTGCACCAGGAATTGGAGTCACTGGCTCTTAGTATGAATGCACAGGAAATCAGGATCTCAGGCACAGGTGAAAAACACAGTCAAGTCACTGGTGCTTGGTGCTGCCACCTGCCCAGAGAATCGGGGCCCCTGGGCCTGTGATATGTGGGACAAATTCCCGGTGTTCTCGTGATTGCTCCCAGCCCAGGGCTCAGAAGCCGGCAGTGCGCCTAGGCTCAGTTCCTAGGGTTCGAGAGTTTGCTCCCAGCCCAGGGCTCAGAAGCCAGCAGTGCGCCTAGGGTCAGTTCCAAGGTGCTCGCGCACTTCCAGGCTAAAGTTCCTGGAGTGCTGAGGCCCTGGCAAGGGGTGGGTCTATCAGTTAGCTACTCTCCCGCTGCCTGCAAGCCTGCGGGAAGGGGGTTGGGCTCTGTTACTCACGGATCTGCCTCGGGGATTTCTGAACTTTTGGTGTCCGCAGGTCTGTAGCTGTGGTCACAGGTCTCTGTCCCAGGTGGCTGCAGGGTCCTGGTATGCGTCTGAGATCAGACTGGGTGGTGCTGAGGCCAGGATCCTAGTCTCAAGCAGCTCCGTTTCCCAAGATGGCGTGGTCGCCGTGCCTGTGCTGGCCGCCCAGGAGTGTCCACGCAGGGAGCCGGACTCCGCCGCCTAAGACTGCCCGGTTTAGCAGCCCCTTAGAAGACCTGCAGAATCTAACTGTCCCTAGCTCATACACACACACCACACGCGTCCACACACTCCTCTATCACTTCCTTGCGCTCTCACACTCTCTCCCTCCCTACCTTCCTGCTGGTCGCCATTTTGGAAGTCCCGAACTCTGAAATCTTAATGGTTAATAAAGCAAACAATCCAATCCAATTAGAAAATAAGCAAAAGGCACGAAGAGACATTTTACTCAAGAGGATATACAGGTGGTAAATAAGTACATAAAAAGATGTTCAACAACATTAGAAAAATGCAAATTAAAACCACTGTAAGATATAACCACACACCTATTTCAATGGCTAACATAATGAAAAAAACAATGACACCATAAAATGCTGGTGAAAAATGGAGAAACTGGGTTACGCGTGCATTGCTGGTAGTAATGTAAAGTGAAACAGCCACTCTAGAAAACAGTTTGACAATTTTTAAAAATAAACTAAGCATGACACTTCCATATGGCCCAGCATTTGCACTCCTTGGCATTTATCCCAGAGAAATCAAGACATGTTCACACAAAAACCTGTGCATGGGTGTTCATAGCAGTTTTATTTGTAATATGCCCAAAGCAGGAACAACACAGATGCCCTTCAAACCTGGATCCTGTGGTATATCCAGGTCATGGAATATGACTCAGCAATTAAAAGGAACAGATTACTGATATGCAACAACTCTGATTATTCATCTCACCGTTTAACTGTTTGTTTCTGTTGATAGGGACAGCTCACCTACCCAGACCTGCCATCCTGCAGTACCTCCTATTGGTCACAAAAAGAATTTGTGAAATTACATATTGGTTTAAATTGGTTACCACTTGTAAGTCCTATTACCTATTAGTCAATAGTATACAGGAATTCAACCTAGACATCTAGGCAATTAGGCTTCTTATTAGACATTACTAATATTATGTGATACTGAAATATTATGTGATAAAACGGAAATTATGGGAAGAATAGAACCAGTTGATTTTCTTGTTCATAACTTAAAGTTAATAACCCCTAGAGATGGTGTCATGAGTGAAAAGCAGTTGTGGAGAAAAATTCTAAGCTGGATGTTGAATCATTTTAAAAAGATGCAGTGTTTTCTAGAAGTGAGAAGATAATGGCAGCAATGAGAAAAACAGGACAAGAGACATGGGCAGGTAACAGTCCAGAAGAGGACACCGTTAAAACTCACACTCTTTCTTAAACCCAATTGTGAGTAACAAATTAGTAAAAAAATGAAGGAAAAGAGCTCCATTTTTAACAAAACAAGGAAATAGCCACAACCTCAAACCACAAATTACAAAGCAAACCTTCCAAATCTAAGAATATACCAATGAAAACAGGAGGAAGCTGAGTGCCCATCAAGCCTCTTCAGACATCAAGCAGGACATTTCCTGCTTGATGGACATTTCCTTAAAAGTCAGCTTTATAGTGCTGAAAGACCCAGCACCTGATTCTTTAATTAAAGAGGTGAAACTCCAGATTGTATGCAAACCTAGAAGTATGACTATTACTTGTAGGCAGCTAGCTCAAACAGCTCAGCATGTCCAGGAAGAAAATTATCTCTGTAGCTGTCTAGCCTAAGTAAATGAGAGGGCAAAGAGGGACACAACCTGGCATACAAGGCATTTTACTATGAGGAAGGCTGGAGTTTTGAATGTCAAACTTGAAAAGAAGCGTGCACCCAGAGAAGAGGATAAAACAGGCACATTGGAGAGGTGTTCAAGTTGGTAAGTCTGTCTGCAGAGCTGTCCATTTAAAAATGTTTACTGATATACTAATGCCAGAACCACTGCTCCCTGTCGGTGATACAGCAGTGAAGAGGAGGAACATCTCAATATGCATAAAGTTGCTTTCCAGGGATGCAGATGCATTCATATCCCCAACTCAAGAACACCCTTCCTGACACTGTTCTTTAGTAAAATACTGGCTCTATTCAAAGATGAGTAACCATGACGGAAGAAAGATTAAAATGAATCCTATGCATGAAAAGTGAATAAAAAGAAAGCAGGAAAGGATCTTAAGCAACCGGGACTATCATTCCGAATGTGGCATCAAAAATAAAGCGAGGGAAAACAGGAAAATGTGTTAAAGAAACAGGGAGTGTAATAGAATGAGAAAGTCTAAATATATCTCATTGGAGTTTTAAAAAGAGAAAAGGCCTGGCCAGTACAGCTCAGTGGTTGAGTTGTATGTGTGCATGCATATGAATGTTTGTTTCTGTGTTTGCTCCTTTCTGACCTTTAATGTTGGACACAAATAGCTATATCAAAACCAGAATTTGCTGATGGACAGTGTGGAGAGGGTCGGGACATGGATCCAAGTTAGTCTGAATTTTCAATTCAGGTTTGTTGTCTTAAACATCTTTCAAAAAATACGTTATTCTCTATCATAAAAATACATATGCAAGTCACCAATGAACATATGAATGAAGTAGTCCACATCATTAGTTGTCAGGGAAATGTGAATTAAAACCACAGTGCAATACCACTGCACATCCACACAAATGGCTGTGATAAAGATGACTGACATTGTCAAGTGCTGGAGAACTTGTGGAGTTACTAGGCTGTCATACACCAGTGACAGGAAGTATAAATTTATACAAATGTTTTGGAAATGGCTTGCTACTAATGTTCAATATATATTTGTTTTCACCCAGAGATTCTGTGGTAGTTATTATTTAGGTACACAGGGAGGGATACTAATAATGTTCTGGGTGGTAGTTGCACAAGTGGGTTAACTTTGGGATAATTCATTGTATGCACTTATGAGTTATGCACCTTTGGTATGTATGCTATAGTTCAATAAAAATGTTTATTATAGAAAAAGACAACCAATATCAATTTTTAAAAATTGGTTGCCTGCTAATACAAAGACTTTCCTGTATTTTTCTTTCTTTCTTACTTTACTAATAATATAAGTGCTAAAATAAATGGAGAACTATAAATGAATGGTTCAGATTGTTTTAGATTGCTGTGTGAGTATGATGTACTAGATTTAGAGTCAGTATTTCTTCAAGTCAGACAGCTTTGAAATATTTGTGAACTATTTGACACATTCTGCTATCAATCTCTAATTATTGTGTTATGAATTGCTAATTAACTGTGGGTTGACCATAGCTCTAATATTTCTTGTAATTCTTAAATATTCCGAGGCTTATTCTGAATATCGGTAGCAAAGACAGGGCCTAGGGGAGAAGGAATTATCTCAGCATTTACTTAGATGTTATAGTGATGGAATATAAAAAGTTAAGGTGAAGAGTAGATTTACCTGCTACACCAATCCTGTTCTGAGTAGAAAATACTCAGTCTTTATAAGGTAAAACCAAAAAACTTATATAGTCCCTGGAGGCCCGATGCACAGAATTCATGCAATGGGCTCAGCCCTCGCAGCCCCAGCTAGAAAGTCATTCAGCTGTCCTGTCTAATTAGCACATTATGCTTTTATTATTATAGATATGCATAGCCCATGGACATGGGCAATAGAGTAGTGAAGACCTGGGGGTGGGGGTGGTAGGAGCTGGGAGGAGAGAGGTAAGGGGCAGGGATGGGAAATATCTGTAATACTATCAACAATCAAATTTTATTTAAAAAGAAAATAATTTTCTATGTGAAAATTTTACCATCAACCAAATACAACAGAAGATACAAAAGCAATAACTTGTTGGGTAAATCATGTCTTTATTCATGAGGTCATCTACTAATATTTGTTGAGATTTAGCATGTTTACCCCAGCATAGTTGCCATTAGGAGGAGCTAACACCTGATAGTAGGTGGTGGGTACTATAAGCAAACACAGGGAAGTGTTATATAGCTGGGATAGACCTGTGCACAATTACAGTGAAGGCAAAAGGAGGAAGTGGTTGGTCTTACCTGAGAGAATCAGAAAGGGCTTTGTACAGAAGTTAGCTTGAGTATATATAATTTTTATTTCTATTGCTATTATCCTCATTGTTAAAGCATATAACCAAGAAGTTTATAAATGTGGCCAACATTTCAGATTAATAGATAGAAAACTAGTACTTTTGATTTGTAGGACAACTTCATAGAATGTGGGGACAAAGAAAGACAGCCAAAGAGCAAAAGAAAGGAAGGATCCTTTTTGTAGGGGGGAGGGGAGGCAGGGGGTAGAATATCCTACCAATATGTTTTAACCTTGAGTTTGTGTTGATTTGCCATGATTCCACAGTTCTGATGAGGCACTGAAACGTGACAGTTTTTCAGGACCACCCCTTCCCGTCACCCCTCACCCTGGACCTCTCTCCCCACTCCTTTTTTTCAAATCATGAGTAGACCCAGTGTGCACACCTGTGAGATCAACTTTCCAGGCTAAATACCTATGTAAAATCTTTTGAAAGCAACAGGGTGCACTCACTTAAAACCATAGGAATGGGAGCCAATTTTTAATTTGTTCCTCCTGTTTGCTGAAAATATAGTATTTCTCTTTCAAAGACTTTATTAGAAACCTGGCTTTCTTATGGGAACACAGACAAGCAATTTATAGTGATGAATTAGTGATGATGGTTAGAGTCAAGAGGTTCTTCAATTATTAGAGGTTTGTACTATTTAAAAAAGGTATTAAAGTTGCACAAATATTTCAGATTTTAAAGGAGCCAGTTCCAAATAATGACAGTCATAATGACAATAAGGACAATGATGACTACTACCATATCTGCCAATGTGCCAGATATGATACAAAGCATTTCACATATATTTTCTTCTTAAAGAATAAGTACGAGCAGTTTGCACAGTCTTGTTAGAATTATGTCAGGAAGTGTATTGTAAAAATGTTGATGGCAGGAAAAAACAACAACTTTCTTTAGATTAATTTCTTAAAGCCATAAAAGCAATGGAAAAATAGGCTTGTTGCCCAAGGACAATGGTGTAATTTTGGAGATACAGAAAAGCTGAACTCCATATTTTATTTTGCTTCTCTCTTTTCCATTAAGGAGAATTATCTTGAGATGAAAAATGGTGAGATGAATATGGATAAGGGAAAAGAAACACAATATATACAAAATGATTCTAAAAGAATTTCTACCAGCTCTAAAGGAGACTACCTAACGACTAGAATGAATTCAACCATAAGATAGAAATAGAACTTTCAGAGAAGTGCAGCAGCAATCATCTTGGAATCTTGGAAGACAGGTGATTGCCAAGAGACTAGGAATGCATGTGTATAACTCTGCTCTTTTACAGCAGGAGAAAAGTATACTTAACAAACTGCTCTGAGGGGCACAATTCTAAGAGAGATTATTTTATTGATTTTAAATTACATTTTTCTTTTTAGCACATTAACATTTTGGAAAATAGAAGGAATCTAATGACCAAAGATGAGTACATGCTCCAGCCATCAGAATCAATATAAATTGTTAATGCCTATCAATTAATCAATGATAATTAACTACCACTTGTTCTTCCATTAAGTTACTTGCATTTAACATTTGTGATTCGATTTGAACTCAAATTTATATTCTTTTTTGTCATATAAAATATCTTAGCCAATATGATGTAGCACTGGAATGAACATCTCTAGGGCATATGAAATATGCATTACAGGGAACTACAATTATGAGTGACCAGAATGACATTTTCGGGAATAGATCATAGAATTTTCAAAGCTCAAAGATTTTGGTGTGACCAATATATAGGATTTTTCAAAAAATGTATAGACACTTTAAATAATTATAAAGGCAGTGTTTATTAAAAAAAATACATTTTATTTTCATAATTGAACTATCAGCTGTTAAAGTATGTATACATTTTTGGGGACACCCTGTATTTTATGTCCTCGCCCACCAAAAAACTTTATGATATATTTTGAAATTTTATTAATGGCCAAGACTAAAAGAAATAAGCGATCACAACCATAAGTGTTGGTTTTGAAAAGAATATCATGGCAGCCTTAGCCAGTTTAGCTAAGTGGATAGAGCATCACTCTGTGGACCAAAGGGTCCCCAGTTCGATTTTGGTCAAGGGCATGAATCTCGTTGCGGATTCCTCCCCAGCCCAGGCCCTGGTTGTGGCAAATGCAGAGGGCAACCAATCAATGTGTTTCTCTCATATGGATATTTCTCTCTATCTTTCCCTCTTTCTTCCACTCGCTCTAAAAAAAAAAATCAATGGAAAAATATCCTTGGGTGAGGATTTAAAAAAAAAAAGAATATCATGGCAAGGACAAATGATTCAAAAGAATCTTTAGGCTCTGAAGGCTGAGATTTTTGAAAGGGATACATAATTGTAGGATATTTATATGCTATCTATATATAAAAAAGCCTAAGCGACTGGATGACCAGATGACCAGCCAGTAGCTATGACACATACCACCAGGGGGCAGATGCTTAATGCAGGAGTGGCCCCTGGTGGTCAGTGTGCTCCCACAACCAACCTCCCGCAGCCGGCCAACCTCCTGTGGTCCCTCACCCCACCGGCCCCAATCAGGGCCTACTGTGATCACGGGCCAGGCCAAGGGACCCCACTCGTGCACAAATTCGTGCACTGGGCCTCTAGTTTTCAAAAAAAAAGAAAAAAGAAAAAATGATGTAATCCCTCCCCAAATATATTATTAGTTAATATGATTTCTTAGCATTCTATATATTAGAATTAAATAAAAGGGCATTAAAAGTAAACTCTAACATTTATGGTCAATTGGTTTTAGTCAAAATAGCCAACACAATTCAACTAGGAAGAAAAGTCTTTTCAACAAATGATGCTGGGTCAACAAGGTATCTATGCAAACAAACAAGCAAAGAATTTAGACCCTTTGTACCATACACAAAAATTAACTGAAAGTAGACCATAGACAGGAATGTAAGAGTTAAAACTATAAAACTGCAAGAAGAAAACACGGGAGTAAATTTTTGTGATTTTTGAGTTAGTAATGATTTCTTAGCTATGACATCAAAAGCAGAAGTGATAAAAGATTGACAAATTGACTTCATCAAAATTAAAAATTTTTGTGCACCAAAGGGTACCACCAAGAAAGTGAAAAGGAAACCAGGAGAATGGGGGAAAGTATTTACAAAGCAAAAGTTCTGTTAAGAGACTTGTAGTTAAAATACTGTATATAAAGGACTCTTAAAACTCAATAAAATGACAATCAAAATTTTTAAATGTACAAAGGATTTGAATGGATCTTACACTAAAGAAGGTTATTTAGTATATGAAAAGATACTCAACACCATTAGTCATTAAAGAAATGCCAATCAAAATCATGTGATACCACTTCACACTCATTAGAGTGGCTATAATAAAAAAGACAGACAATAACAAGTGGTTAGGATGTTGAGAAACTGACACTCTCATTCATTGCTAGTGAGAATTAAAATAGTTCAGCCACTTTGGAAAACAGTTTGGCAGTTCTTCAAAATGTTCACTATAGAGTTAACATATGACTCAGCAATTTCACTTTTAAGTACTTATCCAAGAAAAATGAAAACACATCCTCACACAAAAACTTGTATACAAATATTCATAGCAGCATTATTCATAATACTAAAAAGTGGAAATAATCCAGACATCCATTGTCTGATTAACGAATAAATAAAATATGATGTATTAATACATGAAATATTATTCAGCAAAAAAATGAATAATTGATACATGCAACATGAATGGAGTGTCAAAATATTATATAAAAGGAAAGTAGCCAGTCACAAAAAATACACATGTTATATAGTACCAGTTATAGGAAATGTTAGGAATAGATAAATATGTAAAGACAGAAAGTAGCTTAGTGGTAGCCTGGCACTACAAGGAACGGGAGCAGAATTGAGGAGAGGTAAGAGAGTAACTGCTAATTTATACAAGATTTTTTGGGGGAGGGGGAAATGATAAAAATATTCTAAAATTAGGTTACAGTGATGGTTGCATAACTGTAAATATGCTAAAAACCATTGAATTGTACACACTTACAGGTGAACTTTATAATATGTAAATTATATCTCAGTAGAGCTATTTTTAAAAGGCATTAAAAGTGAATAGTTCTGGAACAGATGGAAGAGAAACCAGAGATTACAAGGACCCAGACTGAGTTTACTAAAAATAAATCAAATTGCACTTTTTTCCCCATAGGTTAGGTTAGTCGTTTATTAGATCCAAAAATGCTGTAAACCTAGTGTATCTGGAATTTATTAAGGTAGATTATAAAGGTTTCTCATAATGACCCATTGGGCAATTCAAAAATTTGGGGAAATCCCTGAAAGTTTGAAGGATTCAGAACTGAACAAATGTACCAAAACCGAGCTGATTTAATGAATGAATATCATCGTTAGAGGGATACTTCGTTGAGAGATGCAGTATTATGTATCAAATGTTATTCTGATTAGCATTTTAGTCAATGACTTTGTATATGATAAATAATTGGTAATAATCACTTACTGAGTAGTAGCAACAAAATGCTAAATATTCTTGACAAATGATCTCAATACATTCACTAATATTTATCTGGATACACCTAGTAAAAGAAGCAAGGGGAAATGAAACAAAGGCAAGAAACTTTTAGGGGGGATTAAATTTTTACAAATGGATCATGAATTTGTATGCACCAAGTAACTTTATGAATATTAAACTTTAGGAAAATGGGGTCTCAAGTTATCTAGTTCTATCCTTTATCCAAAGTTCCCCAAATTTCAATTCTGAATTGAGCAACTAAAGCCACTGGAAGGTACATGCAAGCTGAACAATATTGCTACTCTTGGCCAGCACAGGCCCTCATGGATATAGAGCCATGCACTGGCCATGAGCACTGGGTTTTTCAGACATAGAATTTATTTCCTGGGCAAGGAAAGGCTAAGAGACTCTTGGGGAATTAACATCCTAAAAGAATCCATCAAGTCAACCTTCTGCACTGCCAGCCACTTTGAAACAAATCGATGATTCTGCGCACATTTTGTCCTTCACCTGGATTGTATGCTGGCTGTCCCATGGTATTTATTAAAGGTGGAAAAGCCAAGTACAACATGTTTTGGAAACTAAATACCTGGTGTTGACACACAGTTTCTGGATGAGCCATGAGTTAGGGGGTTCCTCATGAACAATGGTCTGTTCACTCAGTGTTTACTGGGAAAGATGTTTTTTTCTTTTTTATTGTTCAGTGAGGATATATTTTTTCTTTGGGGCTTTGAATGAAGTTGGAAGTTATAGTTCTGCCAAAACACAGGTTGCAAAACACTTCTAAGTGACCTAAGCTCCTATGCCAAGCATGAATCACTGAAGTCCATGCTTTCAACACTTTAGTAGAGATCTTTCAAATACAGTGTTTGGCCTGTTCCCCAATGAAATGGATACTCTGCTTTTCTCCCAGGGCTTCTCTCAGCAACCTACCTCCACAAACAATGCAAAATAGAAAAGTGGTAGCATTTCACAGGATAAATGCTGAAGATTACATTTCCTCTCTAAAGCACATATACTATGTGAGGGTTAAAATAATTAATTTAAAGTATTTCATAGCATTGCAATTTCCACCTAGAATGCTCTGATAACATCTCTTTCTTTGGTTATAATAACATAATTTAGGCCAAACCACATGATTACTTTGGTTTGGGTACTGGATTACTTTGCCTTGATTCTAGAGTTTTCAATGACATAGTAAGCCTAACAATACATGCCATTTATTGAGAAAAGTGCTAAGCAGTTGTGCCAAGTATATGACACACAGCATTTCCAGACCTTGTAACATTCCTGTAAGAGAGGTATTACCGTTTCCATTTTCTGTATGAAGATACTGGCACTTAGAGTAGTTAAGAAACTTGTGCAGACCTCACTAGTTTTAAGTGGCAGTCAAGATTTGAACCCGTTTGTCTAACTCCAATTTATCACCCTCTGTCTTGAGTTGGGTAAGCCAGTCCCATATTCCTTACTTTCAGGTTTGCAAAGCTATGTTATTGCTTAAGTGGGAATATGTATATATGCTTGCAAGACTCTACTACATATTTTTTTAAAAGTAATGAATTTTAGGTGAAGAAAAGAATATTCCACTCAAGGGTATTTATTATACATGATTTAAGTCTTCATTTTATAAAAGTTATGGTTGTCTCATCTGTTTCTTCATAGCATAGATTATTTTCTTAGTCTAAAAATACACCATTGTTCTACCTATCTTAAGTCCTGGGTCCTAAGGCTTACTTTTTTATTACTTCTTACCTTTCCTTTTTCTTTCTTCCTTCCTTCCATGGGAATATGTATATATGCTTGTAAGACTATACTACTCCCATCCAAATTTTGATAGTGTCCATGTTACCACACTATCAAGCATGGGCATCATAGCTTATTTTCAAATTTCATATACTCCCTTATTTATTAGGAAATCAGTGTTTTGGGCTAAATCATGTGGCCCTTCAGACTAAACAAGCAAATAGCTAGTAATACCCCTTGGTCATTAGCTCCACTTTTACTGCTACTCATTTGTTCTTTATTTTGAGTTTCTGAACAGTCTTTTATGTGAAGGCAAAATAGGTCACCATATCTGCTCCCAGTTGTCTTTCAAACGAACATTTTATTTAAAAATTTCTTACAGGGGTCAGACCATTTTACAACAAAATTAAGTATGGGGAAAAATAAATGCCACTTGTATATATTAGACATACATAAAACAAATTTTTGTTTTTGTCTTTGTAGTCTAGAATAAAAGTTTGAATTAAATTTCTCTGAAATAGAAAGGGTAAGACTTAACTTTATATAAGCCAGTAGGCTGCTTTCTATGACAAGAAAAGAAATAAAAAGGTCAGAGTTCTTTCAAAAGCCATAGGGAATGAAAACTTAAAGCATGTATCATAAGTGGTGGAGTAGAAGAATTGTGACCCATAAAAGAAAACAGAAAAAAATTGATTTAGCAAGGAAGAAATTAGGCACAAACACATATTTTCTCCTGGTATTAATACACAAAATATTAAAAACTCATTGCAGCCCTAACCGGTTTGGCTCAGTGGATAGAGCATCGGCCTGTGGACTGAAGGGTTCCAGGTTCGATTCCAGTCAAGGGTATGTACCTTGGTTGCGGGCACATCCCCAGTAGGGAGTGTGCAGGAGGCAGCTGATCGATGTTTCTCTTTCATCGATGTTTCCAACTCTCTATCCCTCTCCCTTCCTCTCTGTAAAAAATCAATAAAATGTATTTTAAAAAATAATAATAAAAAATAAAATAAAAACTCATTGCAGATAGCAATGAGAGCAAAATAGAAGAGATGGAGAAAGCAAGAAAGAGCAAAGACTGTCATATGTCATATTTTATTTTTTTATGGTTAGTTAATATCATTTTAAACTTTAACCAAGTGTATGATGCTCTAATTTTTTACTGGAGGTCTATAATGTGAACTTATACATTTGATATTTCTGGAAAACTTGGCTTTTATTATCAGCACTCTCTCTGCAAGATGCTTCTTTGAGGCAAACATTTTTGTGAGATATGAAAGATTAGTGATGTGCCAAGGACTGAGAATAAAAGATCTAAATGGTCTCTAATATCCCAAGAAGAGAAGAGGAAATACGATTATTTGTGGGAGAAAACCAATCTCAAAACATCCTCATAATTCAACATCATAATGAAGTTTAGAGAAGTTATGAAGTTCCTCTTTCAGGATTTTACTGTGGGCGTCTTCATTATAAAGTCACTTGGAATATCATAAATGCCAAATATGAAAGAACATAATGTAAGGTTTAGGGAGCAGGGAAATTCTTGACTGGTTTTTGAAAACCCATATAGGGGGAAGCAGTAAGAACTGCTGGCTTGAATATGCCATGAGGACAAGTATCTGAATCATTCATGTACTAGCTATGAGGGAAAGTATTGCTAGCCAGATCATCATGCTTAAAAGACATGGTGATGTTACAGAAGTCATCTGTGGAACAGGTTCTAGACAGATATGAGGTATTTATAAAAGAATACAAATGTAAGTGACAATCATGACTAGGACAGACTCATATAAACCATCAATCATGACTCTTTTGTAATAGGGAAACCTTCAGAGGATATATTTGCCCTTATTACTCATTACAATTTTGGGTTTTAGATGCACTTAAATTTGACTTGTGCAGTCAACAGAGGTATGCTATAATATAGAGAAAAATGTATATATTATATTATTTTCTTGGCAATAAAGTTTGTATTTATTCTAGAAGAAAAGGGTAAATGAAAGCAGTAATTTGGGTAAGACAACTTGTGAGAGGGAGAAGGAGGTACAAAGTGGTCTTCAAAGGGCAGAGTATGCATATGTTAATATATTATAATGCATGAAGTTACTGATCCAAGTTTTAAATTATATTAAACTGGTAGACCCTGTGGCAATGATCATGATCATGAGCGTGAACATAAGCATGGTAGACTAATAGCATTAATGGCCGCAGTTCTTTAATGGTTCAGGTCCTTTGCCATGTGACTTTGCAGTAATTACCTTCTGAAGGTAAAGAATATTTCCTTCTTTTTTTAATATATATTTTTATTGTTGATAGTATTACAGATAGCTCCCATTTTCCTTACCTCTTGAAGCATGTGGCTGATAGGATTTAGAAGATATGACTAAGCAGAGACTTGGAAAGGTGTTTGCACATTTCTGCTTGTGCTTTTTCCTTCTTTCACCATGACAACAGCACATCTGAGCAAACCTGAAGTATGAGATCCATGTGGAGTAGAAGTGAGCCATCCCAGTTAACCCAACCACAGTCAGCCTGGATCAGCCATTAGCTAACCAACCCCAATACTCCATATCTGTCTAGAACCTGTTCCACAGATGACTTCTGTAACATCACCATGTCTTTTAAGCATGATGATCTGGCTAGCAATACTTTCACTCATAGCTAATACATGAATGATTCAGATACTTGTCCTCATGGCATATTCAAGCCAGCAGTTCTTATTGCTTCTCTCTATATGGGTTTTCAAAAACTAGTCAATGCTCATTGTTATATACCACTGAGGATTTGTGGTTAATTGTTACAGGGCATTTTTGTGGTCATAGAAGACCAATTCAGTGGGTAAGGTGATTATACTTGTAATATCCAAGATGGCCAAGTGATTTCTTAAGGATGGACAGAATGAATTACATTATTTTGATTATTTGTTACTTTAAGAATTGTTTTGAATAGAGGGATGATTACATTTCAAAGAATTTCATAAACATGTCTTCCTTTATAGAAATCAATTATTATTATTTTTATTTTTTTTATTTTTTTTTATTGCTTAAAGTATTACAAAGGGTATTACATATGTGTCCATTTTATCCCCCCGCCCTAGACAGTCCCCTAGCCTCCCCTATTCCCCAGTGTCTTATGTCCATTGGTTATGCTTATATGCATGCATACAAGTCCTTTAGTTGATCTCTTACCCCCCTACCTCCTGCCCCCCAACCCTCCCCGGCCTTCCCGCTGCAGCTTGACAATCTGTTTGAGGCAGCTCTGCCTCTGTATCTATTATTGTTCAAAAGTTTATAATGGTCTCTATTGTCCATGAATGAGTGAGATCCTGTGGTATTTTTCCTTTATTGACTGGCTTATTTCACTTAGCATAATGCTCTCCAGTTCCATCCATGACGTTGCAAATGGTAAGAGTTCCTTCCTTTTTACAGCACAATAGTATTCCATCGTGTAGATGTACCACGGTTTTCTAATCCATTCATCTACTGAAGGGCACTTAGGCTGTTTCCAGATCCTAGCTATGGTGAATTGTGCTGCTATGAACATAGGGGTGCATATATCCTTTCTGATTGGTGTTTCTGGTTTCCTGGGATATATTCCTTGAAGTGGGATCACAGGGTCAAATGGGAGTTCCATTTTCAGTTTTTTAAGGAAACTCCATACTGTCTTCCATAGTGGCTGCACCAGTCTGCATTCCCACCAGCAGTGCACAAGTGTTCCTTTTTCTCCACATCCTCTCCAGCACTTGTCGTTTGTTGATTTGTTGATGATAGCCATTCTGACAGGTGTGAGATGGTACCTCATTGTTGTTTTGATTTGCATCTCTCGGATGATTAGTGACTTTGAGCATGTTTTCATATGTCTCTTGGCTTTCTGAATGTCCTCTTTTGAAAGGTGTCTATTTAGATCCTTTGCCCATTTTTTGATTGGATTGTTTATCTTCCTTTTGTTAAGTTGTATGAGTTCCCTATAAATTTTGGAGATTAGGCCCTTATCAGATATGACATTGGCAAATATGTTTTCCCACACAGTGGGTTTTCTCGTTGTTTTGTTGATGGTTTCTTTTGCTGTGCAGAAGCTTTTTATTTTGATGTAGTCCCATTTGTTCATTTTTTCTTTAGTTTCAAGTGCCCTAGGAGCTGTATCAGTGAAGAAATTGCTTCGGCATATGTCTGAGATTTTGTTGCCTTTGGATTCTTCTAGAATTTTTATGGTTTCCTGTCGTACATTTAAGTCCTTTATCCATTTTGAGTTTATTTTTGTGTATGGTGTAAGTTGGTGGTCTAGTTTCATTTTCTTGCATATATCTGTCCAATTTTCCCAACACCATTTATTGAAGAGACTATCTTGGCTCCATTGTATGTTCTTGCCTCCTTTGTCAAATATTAATTGAGCATATTGGTTCGGGCCGATTTCTGGGCTCTCTATTCTATTCCATTGATCTATATGCCTATTCTTGTGCCAGTACCAGGCAGTTTTGAGAACAGTGGCTTTGTAATACATCTTGATATCTGGTATTGAGATCCCACCTACTTTGTTCTTTTTCAGGATTGCTGCAGCTATTCGGGGTCTTTTTTTATTCCAGATGAATTTTTGGAGAGTTCGTTCTAGATCTCTGAAGTATGCTGTTGGTATTTTAATGGGAAGTGCGTTGAATTTATAAATTGCTTTGGGTAGTATGGACATTTTAATGATGTTGATTCTACCAATCCATGAACACAGTATGTTCTTCCATCTGTTTATGTCTTCCTCTATATCTTTTTTCAACGTCCTGTAGTTTTCTGAGTAGAGGTCTTTTACCTCTTTAGTTAAGTTTATTCCTAGGTAGCTTAATTTTTTTGGTGCGATGGTAAACGGGATTGTTTTTATAATCTCTCTTTCTGAAAGTTCACTATTGGTGTATAGAAATGCCTCAGATTTCTTGGGGTTAATTTTGTATCCTGCTACATTGCCAAATTCATGTATTAAGTCTAGTAGCTTTTTGATGGAATCTCTAGGGTTTTGTATGTATAATATCATGTCGTCTGCAAATAAGGACAGTTTTACTTCTTCTTTTCCAATTTGGATGCCTTTTATTTCTTCTTCTTGCCGAATTGCAATGGCTAACACTTCCAGTACTATGTTGAACAGGAGTGGTGAGAGGGGGCATCCCTGTCTTGTTCCTGTTCTTAGGGGAAATGGTGTTAGTTTTTGTCCATTGAGTATGATGTTGGCTGTGGGTTTGTCATGTATGGCTTTTATTATGTTGAGGTATGATCCTTCTACTCCCACCTTGCTGAGAGTTTTTATCAAAAATGGGTGTTGAATTTTGTCAAATGCTTTTTCTGCATCAATTGATATGACCATGTGGTTTTTTTTCTTTCAATTTGTTTATGTGATGTATCACGTTTATTGATTTGCGGATATTGTACCATCCTTGCATCCCTGGGATAAATCCTACTTGGTCATGGTGTATGATCTTTCTGATGTACTGCTGGATCCGATTTGCTAAGATTTTGTTGAGGATTTTGGCATCTATGTTCATGAGGGATATTGGCCTGTAATTCTCTTTCATTGTGTTGTCTTTACCAGGTTTTGATATTAGGGTGATGCTGGCTTCATAGAATGAGCTTGGAAGTGTTCCTTCCTCTTGAATTTTTTGTAGTAGTCTGAGGAGGATAGGTTTTAGTTCTTCCTTGAATGTTTGGTAAAACTCCCCTGTGAAGCCGTCTGGTCCTGGGCTTTTGTTTGATGGAAGCTTTTTGATGACTGCTTCAATTTCTTCCATGGTTATTGGCCTGTTGAGATTTTTAGATTCTTCCTGATTGAGTTTTGGAATGTTGTATTTTTCTAGGAATTTGTCCATTTCCTCCAGGTTGTCTAGTTTGTTGGAGTAGAGTTGTCCATTTTTTTTTTTAACAATCATTTGTATTTCTGTGGGGTCTGTTGTTATTTTGCCTCTATCATTTCTGATTTTGTTTATTTGGGTCCTCTCTCTCTGCTTCTTGGTGAGTCTGGCTAGAGGTTTGTCAATCTTGTTTATCCTTTCAAAGAACCAGCTCTTGGTTTCATTGATTTTCTGTATTGTTTTTTTGGTCTCTATGTCATTTATTTCTGCTCTAATCTTTATTATCTCCTTCCTTCTGCTCACTCTGGGCTTTTCTTGTTGCTCTCTTTCTAATTCTTTGAGTTGTAGAGTTAGATGATTTACTACCATTTTTTCTTGTTTTTTGAGATAGGCCTGTAGAGCTATAAACTTCCCTCTCAGGACTGCTTTCATTGCATCCCATAGGTTTTGGATTGTTGTGTTTTCATTGTCATTAGTTTCCAGGATGTTTTTAATTTCTTCTTTGATCTCATTGGTAACCCAATCAATATTTAATAGCATGCTATTCAGCTTCCAGGTGTTTGAGTATTTTGGGTTGTTTTTATTGTAGTTTATTTCTAATATTATGCCATCGTGGTCTGCGAAGACGCTTTTTATGATTTCAATCTTCTTGAATTTGGGGATACTTTGCTTGTGACCCAATATATGGTCTATTTTTGAATATGTCTTATGAGCATTTGAGTAGAATGTGTATTCCCTGGCTTTGGGGTGAAGTGTTCTGAAGATATCAATTAAGTCCATCTGATCTAGTGAGTCATTTAGGATTGCTGTATCTTTGCTAATTGTTTGTTTAGAGGGCTTATCCAGTGCTGTCAGTGGTGTATTAAAGTCTCCTACTATGATTGTATTGTTGTCGATCTCTCCTTTGATATCTTCCAGGAGATTTTTTATGAATTTGGGTGCTCCTGCATTGGGTGCATATATGTTTACCAGGGTTATATCTTCTTGTTGTATTGATCCCTTTAGTATTATGAAGTGGCCTTCCTTATCTCTTGTTATGGCCTTCACTTTGAGGTCTATTTTGTCTGATATAAGTATTGCTACCCCAGCTTTCTTTTCCTTTCCATTTGCCTGAAAGATATTTTTCCATACTTTCACTTTCAGTCTGTGTGAGTCCCTTCTAATGAGGTGGGTTTCTTGTAGACAGCAGATGTATGGGTCATGTTTTTTTATCCATTCAGCCACTCGATGTCTTATGGTTGGAGCATTTAGTCCATTTACGTTTAAAGTTATTATTGAAAGGTACTTGTTTGTAGCCATTTCTTTTTTGTGTGTGAGTGGCTGTTTTCTTTCTGAGCTTTTTATCTCTTCTTTTTATACCAGTCCCTTTAGCATTCCTTGCATTGCTGGCTTGGTGGTGATAAACTCCCTTAGCCTTTTTTTGTCTGTGAAGCTTCTTATTTCCCCTTCAATTTTGAATGATAGCCTTGCTGGATAGAGTATTCTTGGATTCAGTCCTTTGCTTTGCATCACTTTGTAAATTTCAGTCCATTCTTTTCTGGCCTGATGTGTTTCTGTTGAGAAATCATTTGACAATCTAATGGGAGATCCCTTGTATGTAACTTTCCGTCTCTCTCTTGCAGCCTGTAAGATTCTCTCTTTGTCCTGAACATTTGCCATGGTAATTATGATGTGTCTTGGTGTGGGTCTTTTCGGGTTCACCTTGTTTGGGACTCTCTGGGCTTGTGTGACTTTTTTCTTCCCCACCTCAGGGAAGTTTTCTGATATTATTTCTTCTAATAGGTTTTCTAATCCTTGTTCATCCTTCTGTTGTTCTGGTACTCCTATTATTCGTATGTTGTTTCGTTTCATGTTATCCCAAAGCTCCCTTAGGCTCTCCTCCTGTCTTTTAATTTTTTTCTCCAATTGCAGTACATTTTGGGTGTGTTTTGCTTCCTTGTCTTCTAATTCACTAATTCGGTCCTCCGCTTCTCCTAGTCTACTGTTGATACTTTCAATGGAGTTTTTCATTGCAGCTATATCACTCTTCATTTCTTCTTGGGTCTTACTTAAGTTGTTGATTTTTTCATCTGTTTCTTCTAGCTTCTTCCATATGTTATCGATTTTTTCATCTGTTTCTTCTTGCTTCTTGCAGAGGTTGTCGATTTTTTCCTCCATCCGGTTTATGCACTCTAGGACCCTTATTCTGAATTCTTTTTCTGTCATGTTGCATGCCTCTGTATTACTTAGCTGCTTTTCTGGAGAGTCCTCCTTCTCTTTCCTTTGGGGGTTTCTTTGTCTACCCATGTTTGATCTCACTGACATATCTAGACATTGAGTCGTTCAGTGGTTGCTCCCTTGGTGGCAGTGACTCCTTGGTCTGTGGTTGCTCTTCGGGCGGTCGCGGTAGCAGCTGCTCTTTAGTTGGCAGCAGCTCCTCTGGTGGCTGCTGTTCACAGCTGTGGTGGCCCTTCTGGCTGGTGGGGTGAGGTTTCACGTACAGCTGCTGTTCCTCAGCAGAGGATGTGGTGTTCAGGAGGTTGCTGTTGCTTGGATCTGCTGCGTTGATTTAAAGGTACAAAATACAACACAACAAGGCACCACGTACCAGGCACTATACACAAATATATTCACGATATTAATAACCCCAGATAAAGGTGACCACCCGAATTAAGAGAATTAGGGGATAAGAAGGAAGAGAAAAAGATAAAAGAGAAAAAAGAAAAGAAAAGTGGGGACCAAAAAAAGGAGTGCAAAAATAAAATTGGGAAAAAGGAGGGGGGAAAATAAAAGCGAGAAAAGAAAAGAAAAGAAAAGAAAAGAAAAGAAAAGAAAAGAAAAGAAAAGAAAAGAAAAAAAATAGAGTGAAAAGAGAGAATGAAGTGGAAGAGGGGAAGAGACTTTTTATATGAGGAGAATACTCCTATAGAACAGCCATTAATCCCAACAAATTCCAGCAACAGCTCCCTGGATATGAATGCAAACTAGAAACAACCAATAATATAACGATGAAAATAGAATGGAGAACACTAATCCCAAAATAAAATAAAGAGAAAATAAAATGGCACTTTAAAAAATGGTAAAATGGTAGCAGTAATAATACTGGTTAAAAATAAGAAGGTAGTAATTAAAAGGGTAAAATCAGTTGATGGAAAAAGAAGAAAAAAAAAGAAAAGAAAAAAAAGAAAAAGAAAAAAATTGGTTTCTTAGTTAAAAGGTGAAAAAAGAAAAAAAAAATTGCAGTAGTGAAGGTCCTTCGTTTCTTCTATTCTTCAGTGTGGCTCGCCTTAGACCTGCCAGGTATTCAGGAGAGTGTTGAGTTTCCCTGCGATATACTGTTCCTCTGTGTTGTAAACCACAGTCCTTATTGTAAAGCAGGCCGAATTTATTTCCCAGACTGCCTTATTTTGTGTTTAGCAAAGAGTCAGTTTGTGGGTCAGCCTCTGGGTGGCAGTTTTCTGGGGTTGGCCTCTGAGGCTATAGGGCCTCTCTGTCCAGTGGAAGTTCACTGCCCAGAGCTGACTGCGTAATAGTTAGTTACCGGCGCTGTGTTGTTGCTGGGATTGAAAATCCCTCTATAGGCCAGACCCTGTTAACTCCCAGGGACTGATAAGGTTATTTTAATCCTTGATCTCGTACAGGGTGGAATCTGGGTGTGGCTGTGCTCCTTGCCTGGGGGCTGGGAGGAGGAGTCTCACTCTCTGGAGAGAATGGCTGCCCCAGTCTTGGGCTCAGGGGTGTCTCAGCATTCAATTCGCTGCCACCTCTCCCGGCTCCCCCTCTCTCCCCAGTCTCTCCCCAGATTCCACTCCTCAGCACACTCTCCCTCTCTTCAGCACAGGTGAGTGTCTGTATCCGAAATGTCCCATGAACAGGATTCAGTGAAAACAAACAAACAAACGCCGGCCGCGGAAACGGGGAAGGCTTGGTTTCTGTAAGCTTCTTCTCTTACCGGGACTGCATGGTCAGGTCAGCTCTTCAGGCTGCCCCCTTTAGGCTCAGTCCTCCATGATCACAGAACCCAGCTCTCAATTTCCCTGGTGGTGCCAGGAATCCCAAGGTTCTCCTTTCCCCCATCAGGGGCTGTGCCTGTCCCAATGGACGCGGCTGTCTGCCACGTGGTCTCCCTCCGACCCTCTGGGCTCAGAGGTCTGGCAAACTTTCCTGCCCAAATCCCTGGTTTTTTTACCTTTCCAGGGGAGTTCTGCTCTTCCCGGCTGCAAACCGTCTCACCAGCTGAGCAATTTCGCCAATTCGGTGTGGGTGTTACTAGTTTCAGCTGCTCATTCCATTTGCTCCCGGACACGACCTGGGACGCGTCTGCCTATATCGCCGCCATCTTCTGTCTCCGGAAATCAATTATTGTAAATATTTTATCCAATGCATTAAAAATGAAATGTTATCTATGCGACCTTCTACTTAGATGAATTAATTACAAAAATATATTTTAAAAACCATAGAAAATTTTGATTTATATGTGGAACTAAAATTAAACCTAATTTTTATGTGCTTCTATTTTTTAAAGTTTCATAATTGTTAGCATCATTGATTATTTACCATGCACAATGTTCAAAGAGAGAGTTACTACTATTATCCTTACTATGACAAAACTGAGGCCCAGAGAGGCTAAGAAACTTGTGTGGAATCACATGGCTACGAAGTGGTTGAGCTAGGATTTAGTGTCTTCAAACTCCACACTTTCAGCCCCAACACTTCACTAGCATGAAAAACAAGGAAATAATTAAGTGCTGGATTTGGCAATACACTTGTGGTTTTCTCTTTATTTTTAAGACAGTATTTCAGTGTAAATGTATTTTAATCTTTTGCAAGTGCCCAATTCTTGTAATTGCTTTTAAATTTAATAAAGCGAATGAAGGAAATGTGAAGTTAGGCATTTGGGTACCAGCTGCTAGTTCTATCCCTTTATTTTTAGAGATCTTTATACAAATGCATTAACCACTTTTGTTTTCATTTCCATCATATGCATAATTGGGGCAATAGCATTTGATTCATTTTAAAAATATTACTGTGTGTTTCTTCCATTAAAAGATACAGAATAATTGCATTATTATTATTATTATTATTAGTTGTTGTTGTTGTTGTTGTATTAATACTTAAGTGTGGTAGTGGATGCTAAAACCCTCTGTGCACAGTGTTCACAGTCCTAGGCTGATAATAAACTACTGCTTTTCCACTTCCAGGCAGTCAGGACTAATAATAGTAATAGCTTGTGAAAGATCTAGGCCTGTTGAAAGCAGAGTACACAACTTTTATTTAGTTAACCTGACTAACAATAGATACTTATACACATGAAACTTAGATATGCTTAACAGTTACACTTTCAACTACTGTGGAGGAAAGTTGCAATATGGGATATGCTTGACTTGGGCTAATCATTATGTTATAGACACCTACAAGAAAAAAAGTTAGAACACTTCACCCAGTTTTTAGGTGCCAGCTGGAGGAAATGAGTGATACAGATAATTTTTTATATATATTTTTATTGATTTCAGAGAGGAAGGGAGAGAGAGAGATGGAAACATCAATGATGAGAGAGAATCATTGATCAAATCCACAACCTGGGCATATGCCCCGACGGGGAATTGAACCGTGACCTCCTGGTTCAGAGGTCAACTCTCAATCAGTGAGCCACACCAGCCAGCCAATTTTTACTTCGTTTTCAAGCAGTTTTCCTAAATTTGTTCCTGTTATTCTTAAAAATCATGGAATGATCACATAGTGGAAAAGGCATGGGCTTGAAGCAGAAGTTCTTAACTTTTTGTACCATGGTTCCCTTTGGCAGTCTTGCAAGGTCAATGAATACTTTCTCAGAAGAGTGTTGTTAGTGCAAAAAATAAAGTTCACAAGGGGAACCAAATATAATGAAATGTAGTTATCAGAATATTTTTAAATGTTGCAATGCAGAACTGTATGTGTTTCTTTATTAATGCACTAGAGAACTTGACAGTATGTTTAAAATACAGGAAAATTAAATACTGAATTTTAAAGATATAATGTGAAGGCTAGAATGAGAACATTAGGTATGAGGTGATCTTTAATTTACTCCCTTTCAAGTATTGACCACCAACAATTTTGGTGTGGAGCGCTGGAAAGTAACCCAGTGCCTGGGTTACCAGAGCTAGAATCCTCCACTTCACCATGTTACCAACTACAGAGTGCCAAGTGCCAGATAGGCTTCACTCATATGTGACCCAGCAGTGATTTTAAAGTAGTAATATATGTAAACTACTGGCCTGGTGCATGAATTCATGCGCTGGTGGGGTCCAGCCGGCCATCGGGGGTGGGCTGGCTGGGGTAGGGGGTTGATTGGGGGCAGGGCCGGCCAGGGCAAGGGGCCACAGGCGTTCCTGTCGTTCTGCCCTTTGGTCTATTTGTATATTACCCTTTTATTATATAGGATGGTAGTTTGACATATCTTTTTCAACTGTATAGTGACATGAAAATATCTGCTATTTCTATTGGTGACTGTGATGAACTGAGTTCGTCCAAATCTCATATGTTGAAGCCCTAATTTCTAAAAAGATGGTATTTGGAAGTGGAACATTTGGGGGGATAATTAGGTTTAGATGAGGTCATGAGGGAGAAGTCCCCATGATGGGCTTAGAGGCCTTATAAGAGAGGAAGAGGCCCCTTTACTATGTAAAGCTACAGTGAAGAGGTACCAGCTATGAACCAGGAGAGCTCTCACTGGAACTCAACTATGCTGATGTCTTGATCTTGAACTTTTCCAGCTTCAAGAATTTTGAGAAATAAATGTTGTTACTTGTAAGCTTAAAAAGAAGAAATAAAAAGGAGGAGGAGGAGGAGGAGGAGGAGGAGGAGGAGGAGGAGGAGGAGGAGGAAGGAGAAGAAGGAGGAGGAAGAGGAAGAGGAAGAAGGAGAAGGAGGAGGAGGAGGAGAGGAAGGGGAAGGGGAAGGGAAGGGGAAGGGGAAGGAGAAAAAACAAAAGAAGAGAGACCAGAGCTCTCATTCTCTCTCTTCTCTCTTTTTCTCTACCATGTGAGAACACAGAAAGAAGGCAACCATGTACAAGCCAGGAAGTGGTCCTCGCCCAACACCAGATCTGGCAGCACTTTGATCTTGGACTTTCATGCTTCCAGAACTGTGAGGAATATATGCCTGTTTTTTACGACATCTGATCTATGGTATTTTGTTATGGCAACCCAAGCTGACTAAGACAGTGATAGACGCAGGTATTATCAATACTACTGAGGTTTGTTGTATACATTTAAAAGGAAAGGAAATCCTTATTTAGAAGTTATAAAATCTACACTAATAAAAGAGAAAAATGGTAATTGGCGTACGACGATACCCTTTTCATTGGCTAATCAGGGCTATATGCAAATTAACTGCCAACTATGATTGGCAGTTAACTGCCAACTAAGATTGGCAGTTAACTGCCAACAAGATGGCGGTTAATTTGCATATGTAGGCACAATGCAGGGAGGCGAAAGGGAAAGCAGGAAGAAGCCCCCTGCCACTGACAGTGATCGGAAACCCAGGGGGGAGCTAAGAGCTGGGGGGCAGGGTCCCCGCTGCCCGGGCCGGACACCTCAGCCAGAGGCGTCAGGCCTGGGCAAGGGGCCGATCCTGCGATTGGAGGGTGATGGGGGTCAACGCCTGAGGGCTCCCAGTATGTGAGAGGGGGCAGGCTGGGCTGAGGGACACTCCCCCCCCACCACCCAGTGCATGAATTTCGTGCACCGGGCCCCTAATAAATATATAAATTGGCTTTCCTATAAAAGTTCCTAGAACTGAATTTTTACTTTCATTTTATTGTCATTTTTACTTTCCAAGCTTGTTTTTTTTTTTAATTTATAAAATGAGGGAATAAATGTGGACTTTATAGTGTTGTTTCATGATCAAATGAGATAATAAATATGGGAAGGTTCTGTAGAGTATAAAATGATAAACAAATATTAGCTGACTTTATTACTTTAGTATGTCTTCATACTTGCATCCTTAAGGAAATTCTGAATTTGTTTTGAATTCAAACTACATATAATAAGGTTTGAATACAGTTTGTTCTCTCATAGACTCAAATGATCTACCATCAGCTTCTATTTAAGGTTGAAGAGAAAAAGATGAGATAAAAAAAATAAAGGAAGCTAAATAAAACAAAGCAGGAACTAGAGAAAGGAGACAAATTAAAGCTAGCTCTTTTGCCCTCTTCATTTTTAAGTTGAGGTCGAACATACATATGGCAAAGTACATAAGATGCACTAATCTTAAGGGTATGAAGCTTAATGACTTTATGCTTATGTAGAGGCCTGGATAACAATGACCTACATCAAGCTATACTCCCGGAGTTTCCTTCATGCTCTTTCCCAGGCAGGTCCCTCTGAGATAACCACTAGTCTGACTTCAACACCATAGATTAATTTTGTCTGTTCTTGAACTTAATGTAATGAATCATCTGGTGTGTAGGCTTTTATGTCTAGTTCTTTGCTCAATATGTCTGTGAGATTCCTCCATTTGGTTGCATGTTATCAGTAGTTCATTGTTTTTATTGCTGTGTAGATCCCCTTCACTTTTACCTTTTATCTTGTTCAGAATCCTACTAATTCAACCAATAATCTGTAGCACCACTTTAGAGATGGACCAAATATGACGACCAGTTGCCCTCTTAAAGGAAGTAAAATTTTCAAAGACAGCTCCATCTTCCAGTTCCCCATCTTTCCAATTCAGGGAGAAAACTATTTCATTGTTTTTTGGTATCCTTTCTTTCTCTAGGTCTGGAATACATAAAAATGTAAATAATCTGTAGTGTGAAATGAGATAAAATGAGCATTTTTGTGGTATTTTCTGTCACCATCTTTGAGCAATTTTTCAATAGACCAAATCAAGATAGAATGAATAATAACTATTGTTATAAGCTAAAGAAAAAGAATATCTAGATCTAACATTAACAATAGAACAGCAGAAAATCATCTGTGAATCTAACGTGAACTTCTTTGGCAATTTGTGAGTATAACTCTGGATCCATCATATTAAAGATTGTTATGCTTGTAGAAAAGCTGAGAGGCTAAAATCTGTTTGCAATTACCAAATCAAAATGCAATTAACTAGTCACTGGGAACAAACAATGATGTCTTTAAATGCTCTTTTGGAAATGTAGAATTGGTAACGGGGATCAAGTTCCCAGGGTTCGGATGTTTTCACTTATGAGCCTTCCTATGAAATGTCGGTCTGAAGACCACTGCAATAGTTTGTCTTAGGAGAGAGAGAGAGAGGCAGAGAGAGAGAGAGATGGAAAATAGAAAGCAAATGGCATCGGGGCTGCTCTTATTCTCAGAACACTTCAAAGGAAACGTTCCCTCCATTCCCCGAGTCATTTTGTTTTGATCTCACTTATAATGTATAAATACATTTCAAACTAAGGATTGAATTTTGCTGGCACATGATCTTTTTTCCTTACAAAATATTACAAGAAGTGTCTCAGATATGGCTGAGATGTATGATTGGGGTGGGGGAAAACTTTGCTGTTTATGAAAATAGAATAGTTCATTTCTCTTTCACTAGGGCATAACTGACAAGGTAGAAATGCTCATTTCCCCCCTTCTCATTTGCAACAGCATTTCTCTAGTGTTATGATTTCCTATTCATTGGATATGTATTAGCTATCTGTTGTTTCTCCTAAAATCAGTCTTTAGTCTGCCTTTGATATAGCTTTTAATGGAGGGCAAAAATATGAACATATATTCATAGTAGTGCCAATTATAATAGCATTGTTTATACTTTGGATACTTGTCCATTATAAGGGACAATAATTCAGTGAAATTAATAACCATTTTCTTTCTATTTCTTCTGATACTGTACCAGTGAAGGTGGGAAAGGGTAGTGGAAGCACTGGGAGCTTGGATAATCCATAAGCTTTTTCTTCTATTGAGTCTTATTCACTACCAGTTCCATAATGACGGTTTCAGGAACAGAATAGCTAGGAAGGATTCCTCTGAATTCAGTTAATGTCTGAAGTACACACTGGGCTCACTCAGGAACTGTGGGCTCTAGAGGTAGATTATTTGACCCTAAGAACTTCAAGCAAAAAACTAGGAAAAATACCTATTTCTCTAAGGAGTGCTTCCCTCAGCAGAAGTAGCTATGAGCTCACCCCTAGTGATTGAGGGCTTGGGCAAAAGTATGGTTAGAAGTCTTATATATTTGTCTAAATAAACATTGTACATCAAGAGAAATAAATACTGTTAAATAAAATGTCCTAACCTTCTGTTTTGACAGAGTGGGGAGAACAAGTTAGAGCTCAGAACTCTTAGACTCCTCAGAGTTCCCAGCTAGAATGGGGCAGTGTAGAGGGAGCTGATCTAGGCTCTGCACCCCCCCACTTTATCCAAGACCTCAAGGTACCATATCTTCTGAATTCACATGTGGATGCCCTAGTCCTCTGGCCAAGCTCCAACCACAACCCTGCAAACACTGAACCCAAGGCAGGCCTCCAGGCTTAGGGGTACATATATTGTTGTTGTAGAGGTAGCCCCCAGGACATCAGACCTGCATAGACATCTGCTCATGCCTTTCAAAAACTGTTTGAGGCACTTCCATCCAGCCTGGACTCGAAATAAGGTTTTCCCTTGTTCCCAGAGAAACCTCACCCCATTGGGAGGGGTATGCCTGGAGGAGACCAGAGCATAGCCCTTCATGGAAGGGATCCTCTTGCTCATGCCTAAGACAGTACTGAATATTTGCTCTTGATTTTATGAAGGGGTGTCAGACAGTTCCAAAACCTGCCCTTTAATGTACAGGGACTGTGGCAGAGACTGCAGATTCAGAGATGAGTTAGTTACCACCATTGAATGAATGACTCCCTTGTGAAAAGACCACTGTAAAATGCAAACACTAACACGGACAGAGGGGACCACTATAATGTGACTCTGTCTCTCAGAGGAGCTCACTGCTCTCATTTAAAGGGTGGTGCAGAAATCCAGACCCTGGCTGGTACAGCCACTGATTCATGTTTTCTAAGAGACATAGATGCTTCTATAAACAGCTCTCCACTTAGTTTGTGCTTGAATCCTGGCCCATGGATTGTTCACCACTCCTTTTCCTCTGACTGCAACTTTGCAGTCATAAGCTGGTGAGAAGGGACCCTCCCTGGCCAGCCAGTGCCCAGATCAAACAATCAGGGAGTTAGAACCTTCTGTAGCTCCACCTACCAGTCATCCTGAGCAGTGGGCGCACACACCTGTGCTCTTCAGGGCCTAGAGGACCCTGGGAGATGGCCTTGCTGTCCCTTGATTTTTCCATCCTGCCCAGTTCCAAATAGATCATCTGAATAACAGACACATCTGGAAGACAAGACACTTTGCAGGACTACTGGTCCTGTCCCTTCCACAAATTGAGGTTATAAAAAAATAAATGTGATATATTAAAAGAGACCTAGTAACCAGATGCAGCAAATCTTTTTTGATCCTTATTTAAACAAGCCAACTATAATAGTGTTTTAGGAACAACTAGGTAAATTTGAATATAGTCTCAGTATTAGATGAGGTGAAAATTGTAGAAAGGGAAAGATGGAAATTGTTGACTTGGGATCAGAGAGGAGAATAAGCCTGCAAAAACAAACAAAAAAAAATCTTGCTGACAAATCTAGAAAAATATGTCTAAGAATTTATGGTGATGTGATTGCTGGGTGGTGATAATGTTGAAGTTTTTCTTTTCTCATTCTCTACAATGTTTGCATACTTTTATAGTACATGTATTGTTTAAAATAATTGGACAATGTAATATTATATTCCTATTAGTTTTGAAAACTACTACACATCTCTCAACCTATTCTTCCAGACTAGCTCAGACCTGTTACAGACCCCAGAGCAAGTTGTGATATAAAAATTAAGAATTCCCAAAGGTATTGGCAGACAGAACCACATTAATCTTTTACCCTTGTAAGTTTACTGAGTTAAAGTTTAATGTTATCTCTTCAGCTTCCACAGAAGGATGAAATGGAAACATCCATTTGAAGCATGAATTGTGGAACTGTAATAGAAGCCATTTTCTATTGTTTCATGTGGTATCTCTTAAGCAAGTACCTAATTTATGAATTCTCTCTAGAGTTCATTGCCTGCAAAAAATTGTCTTTCTTTTTATCAATTTTTTTCTGGACAAGAAAACTAATCTATCAGGTTTTCCTGTTATCTTGGCTGCTGGAGAACTCAGATATACATTTTGCATGTAATTTCATTAACTAACTAATTACCTAGGAGCTTGAAAGAAGAATCTCTTTTCTCTTTACAGCCAATTATTATGTCATAAGAATCTATTTTAAAAACAATTCTAATTGATATTTTCTGCTCATATAATCATTTTCTACACCATTTAAAATTCATTGTGGGAGAGGTAGAATATTAAAAGAGAAAAAAAATGACTGCCCTTAGATCTCTGTAGAGACTGCAGGCAACTTAACAAGTAGTAGATGGTGTTTCAGAGTATCTGCCCAAACCACAGCTCTTCTCACTTTCTCTGAGTAGTGAGGTCTATGGGGGTGAGCCTCCCACCCCCCACAACTGGATCAGATGGACACACAACCAAATCCAAGTGTGAAAGTCTCTACTCTTGGCATTTGGAATTGAGGCAATTCTCTCTGGTCTTGACTGCTTACTCAGGACGCTGTGAGGCATAAATTAGCCAACACTTAAAGCAACCACCTGTAGTAGTCTCTGTTTATTGTTGAAAAGGAGTACAACTTAAAACAAACCCTGTTGAGTCATCTTATTTTTCCTTATTCCAAAGAAGGATATTGGAAATAGGAGATTATTCTAAATTCTGAAACCAAAGAGAAGCAAACACAATAGTATAAATCCTCTGCAATATTCAGTAAAGCAGCTTTAGTGAGGTGGGTGGGGCAGGAGTAAGTTATCATCATCTGGGGAGTGATACCAAAAGCACATTTCCAGGCAACATCTCCCTCCTCCCTGTCAAGGAAGCAGGCTGCAGGAAGGCTTGTTTTTAAAGGCTGCAGATAATTAGGATGCCTACCTACTTCCTGCCGCCTCTAAGAATGCCTACCTACTTCCTGCCGCCTCTAAGAATGAATAAAGAAAGGATCTGTGTCTTTTCCAGTGGTGACTATTCCACTGAGTGTCATTGCAAAACAGTGATATATGAGTAATGTCCCCGCCGAGGAAGTGTACTTGGCTATTAGCTTCCTCCATCGACTCCATCTTGGCAGTTTCATACAGCAATTTTGTTGTTGCTGGTGTACCATGTGGCATTTAATGTGCTGTTTCCCCGACTTCAGGTTTAGTATGATCATTGGAGTTGTTCTCCAGGAATTATGAATTACGCCAATCCATGTTCTGTCTCATCATCTCAGCCTCTCTCACTAAGTAGGTTGGAATAAGAATTCTCTCTTCTCCCAAACAGAAATAATAAGGTAAGCTTTCAATAAGCGGTCACTAATTTTAATTGAATTAGAAGTAAGATCACACTATTTTAGTGACCTAAGATAGCAACTCGTTAAATAAGTTCCACCTGGTTTAGAAATGTCAATGGGTTTCTCAGATGAGACAGGCTCAGTCCTATTACAACTAAAATGGGGCAATGAGAGTGGCTAGAATTGGGTAAATCTCTACCAGATCAGGGACCTTCTATGAATTTACCACACTCCCCACCCACCTCCCAACAGACTCATTCTGTACAGATTTCTGATCACTTCATTTTCTGATTTTCATATGTCTGTTTTTTAAAAAAGTGATGTATTCTCAAAACAGACACAGATGTGAAATCTAATTTCTTATTGGAAATGACAAAACATATAAATATTTGGCAAGATACTTATTTCACATATTTCAAGATTTCAAAAATAGTCATCAAACAAAAGAAAAGCTAGATAGCAGGGTGGTCTTTCTCTGGTTTCTGTGTTCCTTTTTCTAAAATTCCCACGATGGTCTATTGTCAGTATGACTTAGAAAATACAGAAACTTCATATATAATAGAAGGTATATAAATATATTATCAAAAATAATGATATAAGAGAAAAAATAGTAAATGTTATTTTAGTTTTATTTTTCATATTTGTAATTTTATGATTGTTAAAAAATTTTTAAATCTTTCAATTATAGTTAACATTTGATATTATATTAGTTTCAGGTATACAGCATAAAATGTTATTTTAGTTTTAAAGAATTGAATATGATAATTTATACATTTTAATCTGACCTTGGACTTTCATCAAATCACCTTTGACCAAATGAGCTCTTTCTATTAGAAAGAGAATCAGAACTGAATAATCTTGCTCATTAAATTCTAAGGGCGGTTGCTGTGCAGAACAAAGAAGTCAATGTAATAGCTTTTAAGAAAGAGAGCTGTGAGGAGGCATATACTGATGAGTATGTGTGATTGTGGTGAGTAAATTTGCATTTATATAACACCATTTTTCAGGTGAGACAATTGGTAATATATTTGCTACAGTGCTGTCTGTGATGTAAAATCCATACTAAAGGGGACTGATGTGGCTCCTTCTAAAATACAGGCACTGGGTCTGATGAACACTTAGTTAGCACCTACAGTGTACTAGGTATTGGGCTACGGCAGTGGTCGGCAAACTCATTAGTCAACAGAGCCAAATATCAATAGTACAATGATTGAAATTTCTTTTGAGAGCCAAATTTTTTAAACTTAAACTATATAGGTAGGTACATTGTTATTAACTTACTTAGGGTACTCATCTGGTCTAATTAGCATATTAGCTTTTATTATATAGGATAGTGCAAATTCATTTTGCAACTTTAAAACAATAATTCTTAAAACAGCTTGTATGGCACACAGGACATCCTGGGAGAAATGAGGAATGGTTTAAAAGGTTCAGGGACATGCCAAAATTTGTGCATGGATCCTTACATGACACAACACCAGTTCGGCAGCATTGGGGGACCTGGATACATTTCTCACACTCCAGCCAAGCTCAACCAAAAAGACACTGTTGCATGTATTGCATGAAAAATCTGTTCTTAGCAGAATGGGCTTCTAACTATGTCTTGGGGAACTTGAGGGCTTCTGTGGAGAACCTCAGTTGGGAACCTGAGAGGGAGAGAAAACAACAGCTAGAGGACTGGGGGGGGATTCTGAGCAATGGGGTTTTAAGCTTCCTCTCCCTTTTATCAAAGGAGTCCTTCTTTAATTTCCTTTGTATATTCATCTCCCTCATAAGATTTTGCTTGAAGAAAAGGGTTCTGAAGAAAAGGCTAGTGTTTGAAAACTATACCTTTATCCTACATACATATTGCACCATGTTAAAGTTTTTGTACTTTTTGTATCCAGGCATTTGAGGAACCCAATTAAAACTGGTGATGAAAAAATAGACAAGAAAAGAAGGTGGAGCAAAGTGTTGAAGAGTGTATAAGCTTATGCACTTTATTACATGCATGTCACAATCAAGATTTGCCAGCTGGTTAATGTTTATGAGTCATCAGAAAATTAACCAACCATGTCTATGTTGAGGCTTCTGGCATCAAAGCTAATAGATGTTCCTACCGAGAACTTGGTAGTGAGTTCCATTAGTCGTTTGCGGAGCCTGGTATGTGAGCATAATCCAGTAGTTAGACTTTCAATTTTTAGAGCAACGATGGGCCTTAAAAAGAAAAAAGTAGAATGTGCTAAGATTTCTTATGGAAGGAGACAAATAAACAGATCTCATTCTAAGCATGTTCTCTGCAAATTTTGATAATAAACAGGAATATGACATCACTTTATAGGTTGTATTCCTGTTGCAGATCTTCCTTCCCTTTAAGCATCACAATCTGATGTGGAGGGATTTAGGATTAACATTGCTGGCCTTTCTCTGCCTCCCTTCCTCCTTTCTGCCCAGGGAAGAGGAGAAACTGGCACAGGGCTCGGAACTTCCGGGTTGTCTCATCAGACCACCAGGTCTGTGCTCAACCAGGCTCTGGAGCCTGCTGCTTCAGGGGAGACCTGCAGGTGCCCCCCTTGTCAGGAACTGTTGGGTGTCTCTGTTTAATGCTGGCATATACAATTACAAGCCCTTTGGCTACAGATCTAAAGTCACATTGTCTGGTGTATCCATAACAAAAATGACACTCTGACCTCCATCTGGCTGACTCTTAGTTCTATCTCCCAATTCTGGTTCAGAATTCAGGTGACAAAGAGGAGGATGCTAAGTCCCTTAAAAATCGCAACATTATTATTATAATAAACCACAGTAAAATTAATACAATGAAGGATCATGTCTTCTGAAGTTATTTTTTCACAGTAGCAAGTGCATGAACACATACAAATGATGTTTGAAACTGCAGTTTCCAACACTGAATTGGAACAGATGTCAAATAGTTTTCCTCCCTGTGAAGCCAAAAGAAGAGAGTAATTTAGGCTAAAATCCAAGGTACACTTCCAGGCTCATGTGGGGCCATGGAGCAGCCCCGGGACTATCAGCTACTTTGCCATGAACTTTCTGCCTTGCTAATGCTGGTCTTATGTCTTCACTTTTTTTAATAATTGGCTTAAAATATGACCAATCTGAAAAAAGTCCAAAACATATTTTGTTTGGTTTTATTCTAAATTCCCACTTCAACATAAAAATGCCAATTGTGTGCTTATGAGGAAAAATAATGTATTCCATTTTACAAATTGCGCCACTTCCTCAAGCCTTACCTATCTTCTCATTCCCTGAGATCCAGTTTGCTCTGCAATTAAAAAAGAAAATGCTAGGTTTTGGGTGTGATCCAAAATTGCTTTCAAGGATCCCTCTGGTCTCTTGGCAAAGGGACATCTCAGTAGATTAGGTGATTGAAATTACATGACCCCAAGACAACTGGTCGCTAAGCGTGTTGCATTGCTGCTGATGTGAACTTGTTTAGTTACTTAGGAAACAATGCACAATTAACAAGTGATAATTGCACATAAGAGCCACTCCTCTCACTTTAGATCACTTTTCTTTGTTTTTTCCAAGTTGTTTAGCCTTGTTCCACTTCCAAGTCCGTTTAGAATTCTAGACGCTGGTAATGAAAGAGCCTTTCAATTCGTCACCTCCATCCCTTGGCCAGTCTTTTGGCATGAGGACACAGACAACTCATCTGCACAGTTAGCATGACATCTCATACAAGGCAGACCAGAAAACAAACCCACCCATGAGCGTCCTTTCTATCATTGATTATTGATTTTTCTCACAAATGTGTGTCTATTAGGATTTATGAGAGATCTTTGAGGAGTCAGAGGTTTTTGTTTATTACCTTCGGTTTGAAAGAAGAGTATAGAAAGAGCAGCAGAGTCAGGGTAACTTTCCTTCTTCCCATTGTGATGATTCATAGTGCCTGAGTAAAATGCATACAAGGGCAGGCCAGCATGACTCAGTGGTTGAGCGTTGACCTATGAACCAGGAAGTCACAGTTTGATTCTCAGTCAGGGCACATGCCCGGATTTGGGGTTGTGGGCTCCATCCCCTGTGTGGGGCGTGCAGGAGGCAGCTGATCAATGGTTCTCTCTCATCATTGTTGTCTCTATCTCTCTCTCCCTCTCCCTTCCTCTCTGAAATCAATAAAAAATATATTTTTTAAAAATAAATAAATAAGCGTACAAGTTTACTTCTAAAAAGAGCTCAGCCAGCACAGTTACCTTTACCAAAGAAAGAAGCTTCAATATACAAGGTTTCCATCCAGCATTTCACACACACCCCACCCCTTCCTTCCCATTAACTTTTGGCTTCCACATGTTTTTCTTCTCTGACAAGAGTTTCTGACACCTGAAAAGTGGGGAGCAGCTTAAATTCCCTCATCTAGTCTTGGGAATTGAAGAGCTACTGGTAACTCTTGAGTGCTGAGGGCCTTCAGAACTTAATAGTTTCACTTAGCCAGCTGTTTATAGTTGGTGTGTTATTTATTTCTACTTATTTCATGCCCATGTTGGCCATCTTTTTAGTGTCCCCTTTTCCACTGTGATTGTTAACATTCTGCACAGCACAAGCACAGCTGTAGATTTATCAGACAGATACTGTCCATGCTGGTGGTAATGAAAGAGCAAGACCATTTAAATTCCAAGTCCCAGACCAAGCTCCAAAATCCAGCGGTGTTGACTTCCTTCTGTGGTTTTGTTGTGTTGAACTGATTTTAGGAAGAGACTTGATTAAAGAGCCATTGTAACTCAAGAACAGTAATTTTTAAACATTATGTGCATCACTTGGAAAATCCTAGGTATCTGGGACTTGGGTTCTGAGTTGTGACCTGCGAGATGTGTGGTAATCACAGCGCATTTCACTGCCAGCTAGAGCTCTGCCTTCAGCCTGCACAACCTCCTCCAGTGTTTCGAATAGGAATTCCAGGCCAGAGGTAAAGACAGCAAGAAAAATCCAGTCCTTACCCTCTGATGGTGGCCAGTTTGCTGCCAGTTCTCCTGTCCTGGGAGCATTTCTGCCTTTGTCTCTCATCTTGTGATTCACACACACACACACACACACACACACACACACTCCTCCCTGGAAACAGAGTTGTGCCATTTTGTTTTCCTGTCAGACTATTCAGTGATAAGAACTCTATTGAAAGCCAAATAGAACAAAGCTAACTGCCCTCACAGCTAACATACAAGATGCTATTTAGAAAAACGTCGATCCATTCACCGCTGGCTCTGTTAAATAAGGGATCCCTAATGTGGCCCATGATCAAACTCACTTCCTCGTTAAGGCATGAGCATAAGGAAAGACAGAGCCTCCTTTGTTTCAAAGAGGCTGTGTGAACTCTGCCACGAGTCCCCAGACACCCCTAAGTCCTCTGTTCTGAACGTGTAATTAATTCGTAAGAAACCAGGTACCACAGCAGCCGTGGTTTGACAGTAGATTCATTCAGCACCAGCCAGATGTGAAAGGCTTTCAAAGGGACCAAGCGGTGTGCCTATGGCTCAGGGACGCAGGAGACGGTAACCTCTGGTTTTCAGCCTTACCGTCACCCGGTAATGCCATTTCTAATGTATTTCAATTCACTCTTAATAGACACAGATGTTTTTGCAAAACTAAAGGTTATTGATTAACCCAGAGCGGGTAGGAGGTCCCTATTTGAGTTCTATATTTTTAAGCCTAGAAACCACCCAGTAGGAAATTCTCACATCAATCGTATGTTACTATTTTTATGCCCTTTTTGGAAGATAGATAAAGACTTATTTTTAGGTATTAAAGAAAAAAACATTTTTTTAAAAAAATTTAGGTTATTTTCAGAGAATTTGCTTTATGGAGAGGGGTAATAAAAATTTCCTCTGAGATTCCTTGAAAATGTTACTTAGATTCAGTTCTAGTGAACTCTACCAGCAATTTGGGAGATGTAGATGTCTTTTTTATATTTTGAGATGAGAAAAGCTGGGAGAAATTCTTAATGCACTGAGTTAATTCAAAATGAAATATTATCTCAACATCAGAATCAATAATATAGAATTCATCAGCAAAATAACATGAAAACTTACACTCAGAATTAAAAATTCAATTATGCAATAATAAGGGGAAAAAAGAGACTGTTTTTTTCTTTTAATTCAAAAAAATCTAGGGGGCTTACTTTATCATAAGCCAACTAAGAATTTGCAATATGGTTTGGTTATTGAAAACCTAACATAAGGCCTAACTGGTGTAGCTCAGTGGTTGAGCATTAACCCATGTACCAGGAGGTCACAGTTTGATTCCCAGTCAAGGCACATGCTTGGGCTGTGGGCTCAATTCCCAATAGGGGGTGTCTAGGAGGCAATGGATCAATGATTCTCTCTCATCATTGATGTTTCTATCCTTCTCTCCTTCTCCCAGCCTCTCTCTGAAATAATAAAAAAGATTTAAAAATTAACATAATTTTGGACTACATAAATAAAAGGTCATTTGTACATTATTCATTTTTTATTCTTCCCTAGCCAGAGCATAACTGTAATTTTATATTAAACTCTGCACATTGCATTTTAGAGTGAGCTAGCTTGTCCAGAGCAAATGGCAAGGAATTTGGAAACTCTGTGAGATAGTGTTAAATTGAGTAGACATTATTTAACACAGCTTCTCAACCTGGCACACAGCATCCATGCCTGATTGTCATTTATCTTTGGGTAGAATATGTTTAGTTATAAAGAGCACATTTCTCTTCATTGTTGGGCACTTTCATTTTTAACTCTGCCTTCTGTTATTGCACTCATTAATCCTTGGTTATTAGTAACCTATTTCTCTTGACAAGCCATTATAGATATGAAAGCCTATTATGACTTCTTCAAAGCATTTTAAGAAACTATTTCTTTCCCTCAGAAAAATCCACTTGTCAGAAAAACTTATCAATACAATAATGAACAAAGATGTCCATCAAGTATTTAAAATGCCATGGTAGGGACAGAGTATACTAGTAATTCTCAGAAGTTATTATACTTTTTAATGAATAATTAAATATTTAAAAGTTCTTCACCAATTCTTATGTTTTGTCATTTGAGAGCCTGGTCTGATCTTTAAACATGGTTAACAAATATATAAGATCGAGCAACCTTGGATTATTGCAGCATTCTCCTCAGAGTTCATCTTCTCTCTAGTCAATTTCATGATTCAAGCAAGCTAAATCTGATAGTTTGTGAATTAGTTTATTTTGGTCTTTATGAGTATTTAAAATATGAATCATGTTCTGACTAATAAAGATAATAATTTACTGTTAAAATTGGCCCAAATTTTTCTTTACTCTAAGAAAGACCTACCACAAAAAGGTGAAGAAAAACTATAAAAGATAATGGGTTTCAATGTTACACCATGTTTTTAATTATTTAAGTTCTATTGAGATAGACAGTGAGAGAAGGAAAAAGAGATATTCAGGCAGATTGAGATTAAGTCACATTAGAAGAAAGGACAGGAGACAGGATTCAGAATTTGAAGCAGCACCAATAAGCCTAAGTATCAATACCAAGCTTGTTTACAAAACCTCACACCTCAGCTCTGATCTGCTAAATGTACATCTGTCTCTGACAAGGTGTCGGTCTGGAAGTCGGCCTGGAGTCCTTGGACTTATCTCCCAAAAAGTAATTTGTTGCCCAACACTCCTCCACATTCTTCACAGGATCTGGTTGTTTCGAGTAGGATGGCCTTCAGTTTATCTCCAGCAGCAGCAGAAAATGCTTTCTTGGCTTCAAGGAGGCCCCTATGTAGAAAGTCTCTTCCCTTTAATTTTAGCTAAACCTTAGTGGCAGGAGACAAATTTCAGGCTCTCCTGAGGTTCACTTGAGAACAGAGGATGTCCCCAAGTGAGATGTCCCTGTGCATGAAAAGGGCTCTGGGTGATAACAGAAAAGAAAGGGAAAGAGAAAAGGAACCACATGGAGACCTCCTACCACTTGGGTAGGATCGCTGACAGGCAGTAGCTGAGGGGGAGGTTGTGGTTATTGCACTGTTAACAGGTCCCTCTGTAAATCCATCAATAGAGGGGAGTCCCCAAGTAAGGTGTGGGAACTGAGAGAGGGAAAAACAAGGAATACACACAGCAATCAAAAGTAGGCTTTTAAAAGAAAAACATATTTACAATATCCAAAGTTCAAAAATAAGATATGTAAAATTCATGGAAACACATCATAATGAGGTGACTGAGCCATAGTTGAGGTTTTTGTTTTGTTTTGTTTTACAATGATCTCTTTCTCCTCTTCAAAGGAAAAAATGAGAAAAAGCATAGAATAAGAAAAATATAACCATAAATATATAATACCATCTGAAGTATATTTCAAAGCACCGTACAGAATTAATATCTTTGCTACTTGTAATACTTCAGTTAATTAGCCTAGCCTGTGTGAAAAAATGAAAAATGAGAGAACAATGAAATGAAGCAGATGCCAAGGGATCCTGGAATGAGAACAAAGACAAGGAAATGAGACAATTAAAAGCTGCAGAGCAGTAACCCACAGGCAAATGTCCAGGAGACATTTACAAGTGATAATTCAGAACTATTTATTCAACAGTTATTTTGCTTAGGACTGCCTTAAGTACTTAAAAAATAACTATCTAAAAGTATATACAAATATGTAGGAAGCTAAAGAACACAATAAAGCGATTTGTCTCCACTACCGAATGCTCACCTGAATAAAAACATTTTGTGGGTGAATTTGGTATAAGCAAAGAATTTGGAAATGACATAACCTTTTAAAGTTTTGAATTGCTTTTTAGAGAATCTGATAGTTAGAAATTATTCAGGAATTAGAGACTGGTCCCTTCAACTTTCTTTTCAATGTCATTCTCAAGAACAGGGCCTTTTGTTACATACCCTTGTGTACTCCGCACATATAAGGGAGCATCCCATGTGACTTCAGATGAAAAAAACCACCTCCTGGGGTCCCCAGCCACTCCTGTACAAAATGACACTAAAAATTCTGAGTCACCCTTAAGCATGGTCTTTGGAATCAATTGATTACTAAAATGGTTATGAGACTTTAAGCTTTTTATAGACATTAAATAACCAGTATTAAACAACCTTAATTTTAGGGTTTTTCCCCCATTTATATCTCACAAGTTTAAAAAAAAAATTACAGAAAAGTGGTCCTCATATTGGAAGTACTAGAGTGACTAGAGGAAATGAGTCATCAAGATAATTTATGATCTTTCCCATGACTGGCAATGCATGAACATAATAATCCTTTGTTATCCAGTCCATTTGGTGACCAACTCCAGGACCTTGATGGAACATAATTAAAATAGGATTTCTGTACATTCAAGTCTTTGCTTCTTATCCCTAAATGGTTTTACCTTATTGCAATCTACCCTTTTAATAATGTAGTTATTTACTTTTCTGTTATATGATCACATCAAGCTAGTCTCAGTAAGAAATTATTTTTAAATGAATAAAATAAAGTTTCTAGGAGTTTATAATCTATAGGAGAAAAAGAGAAGCCCCAAAGAGCTGGAATACTTAGTATAGTAAGACTCACAGGACAGATTTGAAATATTAGAAAAGAGAGAGAGAATGTGCATTCAAACCAGGGATTTTTGTTCAGTTTGTTTTTGTTTTTTAATATTGGAAGCTTCTGGATCAATGTGGAAAAACTTATAATTAGGTGTGGTTTTTAAAACTCTGCTTATCGCCAAAACCGGTTTGGCTCAGTGGATAGAGCGTCGGCCTGCGGAATGAAAGGTCCCAGGTTTGATTCCGGTCAAGGGCATGTACCTGGGTTGCGGGCATATCCCCAGTAGGAGATGTGCAGGAGGCAGCTGATCGATGTTTCTCTCTCATCGATGTTTCTAACTCTCTATCTCTCTCCCTTCCTCTCTGTAAAAAATCAATAAAATATATTTAAAAAACAAACAAAAAAACTCTGCTTATTTTTGAGAATCTTTTGATAGGGAAGCCAAAAGCATGTTTGTTCTTAGCTCATTTCTAAGGGGATAGGGGAAGATGGATGGTCAACAATTTAAGAATAGTTTTGTATTTTGTATATATTTGTCAAATTTCACTTTCTGAATGTATTTCTACACACCATACATATTACCTTAAATATCCCCACTCCCCTGAAATGTGAGTTAGCCTGATTGGGTATTGAGGGTGTCCTCCAGGCCCGGAGCAAGGATCACCTTTCATATCCTGTCTTCTTGTAAACACCCATCACACAGCATTTATCTTAACACCTAGGAGAATTGGGCAAGGCCTGGACTTTTGTCTGCCACATGATTTATCATGTAGATGTAGTCCATTGACAATTCCAGACACCACGCATGGGAAAAGGAATTTCTAAAGGAACACATCACCCTCCCTCGTGAACAGCAGAAACTCCATCCTGTGTGTGAATACTTGCTGAGTCAAACTGGGTCATCTGATTCACTCCATGAAGAACACTTATTGGACGTTGTTTAGTCTTGGCTATGCTAGCCCATAACTGAGGCACTGGAGACATGAGACCATATTTCTATATGCACATGTGCACTTGCTTGTGTGTACACACGTAGTTCTATGTGACATGAGATTGGCTCCCAATTGCTTATTGGAATGCTAAGTTAAATGCATTTTCTGAAAAGTTGGCTGTTTACAAAATTTTATGTAAAGCCATAAGGATTGAAAATATTTTCTTCAATTTCTAGACAATGTGTCCAAATTTTTGGTTTAAAAAATATGGTTACCAAATATATACAATGATGCCACTGACCTACCATCAGTACGGCACATACTTTTTGCAAACACCTTGTGATAATCCATTCAATTTACTCATCTGGGAATAATAAATGAATTAGTAAGATGCCTGGCTAGATCTTGCAATATGTGTCTATTACAATGGGTTGGAACTAAGTTATGGCCCCTATCAGGAATAATCTGGGTCAAAGAGGGAAAATGATGCGCTGAAAAGTTGGGAAATAGTATGATGCACATACATCCCATGTAGGACAGCGATTCTAAAAGAAATCAGTGAGCTCAGAGGGAAGACAGGGGTGAGGGGAGAGGGAGTAAGAGATCAACTAAAGGACTTGTATGCATGCATATAAGCATTACCAATGGACACAGACACTAGAAAAAGGAAGAAAGAAAGAAAGAAAGAAAGAAAGAAAGAAAGAAAGAAAGAAAGAAAGAAAGAAAGAAAGAAAGAAAGAAAGAAAAGAAAGAACAAAGAAAGAAAGAAAGAACAAAGAAAGAGAGAAAGAAAGAAAGAAAGAAAGAAAGAAAGAAAGAAAGAAAGAAAGAAAGAAAGAAAAAGAAAGACACAATACTATACCTCAATTTCCCCATCTCTGAAGTGTTTATCATCTCTTTTCTATAAAAGCGTTTCCATAATCTGATTCTTTACACAATTTGTGTTCTCATGTGATTGATTTATAAATAGAGAAAGAACTGTTAATTAGCCAGATAGTTAATAAACATATAAACACCTAGACCTGATAATTCAGGTTTTAAATCTAATGCTACATTCGTCAATTTAACAAATAATAATTATTTTCTTACTTAAAGGGCAAAGTGGGGTGGAGGAAGAAGAATTCATTTTTAATAGTCTACTATGAGTTGTGCATTTGATGCATAGTACCTTACGTCCAATTCATAACAAATGCTATACTTAGCCCTATGTTACAAATGAGAAGGAAATGGAGATTCAAAGAAATTAATAACTAGCCTTAGGTCACAGCGCTAGTAGTCAGCAGAGCTAGAATTTGAAATTTTGGTGACTGCAAAATTCAGGCTCTTTTCAAAAAACACTGAGCTGCCTCCTAAGTGTCCCAGTTGAGCTGTTATTGCCCAGATTAAAAAAAAAAAATGTAAACAAGGAAAATAAATAAAACTAAGGAAAATTGGTGAGAATGTCCCTATGTTATCCAAGTTTACCTTGTTCCTTCCTGGCAGCTCAAATACCCATAGAATCCCTGGTGATTCTAATCATTTGAAGATGAATGCATAAAGTGTGAAAAGTACCTGCATTGAAGAGCTAATTGATCAGCTAATCCAGTGGTTCTCAACCTTCCTAATGCTGTAACCCTTTAATACAGTTCCTCATGTTGTGTTGACCCCCAACCATAAAATTATTTTCGTTGCTACTTCATAACTGTAATTTTGATACTGTTATGAATCGTAATGTAAATATCTGATATGCAGGATGTATTTTCATTGTTACAAATTGAACATAATTAAAGCATAGTGATTAATCACAAAAACAATATGTAATTATATATGTGTTTTCTGATGGTCTTAGGCAACACCAAAGGTCTCGACCCACAGGTTGAGAACCGCTGAGCTAATCCTTCCAACATGTAGCGCTTGGCAGCCTCCACAGCAGTGTGTGCCGGGGAAAATGAAATTTAAAAGAGAGGAAGTACCACAGCTCCTTTTATTGGAGCAGAAACATAAAAGAGGAGGTCAAGCAAAACACATCTGAATGTTCATTTGGAATTACTTCTCTTCTAACTTAATGTGGAGCCTTGGGTCACATGATAAATTAGCAGTTAGGGCACTTCCAGGCATTATAGCTTCCTCTCCTTTTGTAGATAACAGTCTGAGAATAACTCTCCCCAATATTTAGCCTCGGCATTTTTTAGCCTTTTAGCTGACCTTTTAACCTTATGCTTGTGGTTTGCCAAATCTTCCACTTTCCTTTTCCTTAGTTTTCTTGTTGTTCTGTCAGACCTTATTTGGGTGTCACCATATCCTGGCTTACAAGTAAGGGAACAGAGAACATGGTCTGATATTTTCAGGCCCAGACTTGCCATTAGAGAGACTCAGGTGCATAAGAGCTAAGGGAATATGGAACCTGGCTGGGCAGCCAGGTGCCCAGAAATAACTAACTGGATCCCTGTGCAAGAAGGGGAGAATGAATTCTGATAGATCATTAGTGGACTCCACCATATCACTAGATGTATATCTAAAGCAAAGACCAAATGTAGATAATAGTCAGTATTGTTAAAGATAATTTTCTAGATCATTAGAATAAGTCCTCTTAAGAATGAGGACTCAATGTTTGTGCAAAATCTTAACAAAGAGGAATAGTTATCTACCATAAAATAACACCTCCTTCAGCCTGATACCATCCAAAACACTTGTGTTTCTTTGTGCCTGTCAGTTTATGGTGCACTTTCCTACTGGGGTTACTCAGAGTTTCTCTGCTAACATTTAGGGCTGGATAATTCTTTGTGGTAGGAGCTGTCCTGTGCATTGCAGGATGTTTACAGCATCCCTCCCTCTACCTACCAGACACCAGTAATGTGTCCTCACCCCCAGTCACCATTGTAGCAATCGAAAATGTTTCTGGACATTGCCAAGTGTGTTCCTGGGGTCCAAAATTTTCCCCATTTTAGCTCTCATCAAAACTGCAGAAAATATGGCAATTTTAACAAAACATACTTTTCAGTTAACCTCTTTCTATGAATACATAGCTAACCCTCTATCTAATCACTTAACACATAACTGTATTGTGAAAGTGATCTGTGAGCATTAATATTCTCTTTCCTTTATATTATTAGATCATGTTGCTTCATATGTTTTTAGTCATAGTTTATAAAACATGATTGATGTCAATATTTTGATTTTAGGTTAAGAAAAAGCAGTTTGAAAATGGTTCAGTGGTGGCAAAAAAATAAGATTTTTATGTAAATTATGTAGGATAATTAGGTTGTAAAAAGTCAGTAACAGCTGTTTTATTTTATTTTAAAATATATATATTTTATTGACTTTTTACAGAGAGGAAGGGAGATGGATAGAGAGTTAGAAACATCGATGAGAGAGAAACATCGATCGGCTGCCTCCTGCACATTCCCTACTGGGGATGTGCCCGCAACCAAGGTACATGCCCTTGACCAGAATCGAACCTGGGACCCTTGAGTCCGCAGGCTGATGCTCTATCCACTGAGCCAAACCGGTTAGGGCTATTTTATTTTTTAAATATATTTTTATTGATTTTAGAGAGGAAGGGAGGGAGAGAGAGATAGAAACATCAATGATGAGAGAGAATCATTGATGCGCTGCCTCTTGCATGCCCCCTATCCAGGATCAAGCCCTCAACCCGAGCATGAAACCTTGATTGGAATGGAATCTGGGACCCTTCAGTCCACAGGCCAATGCTCTATCCACTAAGCAAAACCAGCTAGGGCAGTAACAGCTGTTTTAGGAGAAAGTTTGACGGCATATTAATTGGACTCATTAAATGGATTTCCACCACAAGTGTGGAATTTGCCTAATCCTGTTCAAATTATTATTCATCTTTACAAGATAAAAAGTTTGCTTAAGAAAGATGGTTAAAATTTATTTTCTATTTCATCTTTTTGCCTTTGGATTTAGACAAGTATTTGATTGTCAAAGCACTAAGCTAAGTACTGTGAGACTATAAGGTGCCTCCTTCAAGGGACTGGCAGTGAGGGGAGCAGGAAGAAGACTGAGTGCTAAGACTGCGCTTCTTCACTCCCAACTCTTCTGAAGGAACTTAAGGAAAAAGGAATCACCACCTGGTATTGAATGGCATCTCCTGTGGCTTTCTCCTCTTGGATTCGCCTGACTCCCTCATATGGAAAATCTCCACACCCACAGCCTGGTTAGCCCATTTTACATCTCCTGAAAAACCTGCCTAGCAACCTAAGCTGATTGAACCAGGAGTAGATACAAGGATATCTGATTTTTGACAGTGACTTATAACATTGGTTCTAGATGGTGAGCTAAGCCAAGCATATTTCCTCTTGAAAATTTAATCTAGGAAATGTGCAGTGAAAGCTGAAGTTAAATAGACTGCATAGAGAAATGGGCCATGAGGCAGTTAGAATCTTAAGACAGACTCAGAGCTATGCATTATGCCAAACTAGCATTATGAATAAGAAAATTATTGATGAGTATACAGAAACTAAAATTTAGAACGAATACATTCAGAATAGAGGAAAACAATAACTTGTTGACTAGCTGTTTGGGAAATTAAAAATAACCACTATTTTTGAATTTTTACTTCTCTCCTTTAACTAGAATTATTGTAAGGCCTACATCAAAAGCCAATATTGTGTGTTGGTCAAGTGTATCGTCTCTGGTTAGGCAACCTGGGTTCAAACCTCAGATGTACACTTTAATGGTGAAGGTTCATAGTTATACAATTTACAAAACTCTCTGCGCTGCAATGTTTTCCTTATTCAGAATCTGGAGATGATAAAGCTGATAGGACTTCCTTTTAAACATAATTTTCTTCTTGATGGGTCTCTGGATATATTTCCATTTTTGTTCCAAGCCCTCAATATTGTTTGGGGCCTTTGGCTTTCCTGTTACTTTTCCAGGTCCCAAGTATGTTCAAAGCAAAACAAAACACCCACCATTGTAAACTAGTTAGTAGCTTAGAATATTGTACCCTTCTGGGAGGTTTGGGGGCAAAACATTACTTTTTAGGATACTAACTGCTGAAAACCTCTACCTTCCCCAGCCTTACCTCTTTTTTTTTTTTCTGAGATAATCACTCTAGCCCTGACAAAGTTCTTGATTTCAAATGTGTCTCTGTCATCCAAGTTTCTCAGTTCTGCTCACTATATATCTGTTACCCAGTATTCCCCGATGTTCCTTCTCTTGACTTTCTGGTCTTTTATGAACTATCCCTGACCATCCCACCCCTGACAAAGATTCTCTCCTTGATCCTTGGCATCTGTCTTCATCCTTGTACAGTCCGTTTTTAACAGGAATCTTGTTAAGTCAATTTAGCCAAAACCGTTCATCATATTATCTGATCACCCTCCATATCTGACCAAATTCCTCATCACCCCCTGTAATATCTGATGACCCTTGCCTGCCTTCAGCAAGAATCTTGTTAGGTCAGTTTAACAACAACAACAACAAAATTACCCTACCCTCTTAGTAATTTCCATCAACCACAACCCCACACTCTGCTCCTTGGCAATAAATCCACACTTTTCCTTGTGTTTTGGAATTAAGCCTGATCTCTCTCTCCCTTACTGCAAAACCCCATTGCCGTTGTCTCTACACCTATGACAATAGTCCCAAGTAAAGTCTGCCTTACCATGTTAGCAAGTATTTTCCTTTACCACTCACGCCGGCCTTACCTTCCTCTTGTCTCACTGTGTGCACAGCTCATTTCAGCCATTATAAGCGGTTTGTGGTGTTACTTCTGTTCCTCAGGCTCTGCATGAAATTGTTCCATGTGCAGTATGGTGCCCCAAACACTAAAAGTGTTTAATAAATTAGCTGTTAATTCTTCTAGGGATAAACATAACTCTGAAAGTTTGCCACGAGAATGGGCAATGTGGTGGCTGAAAACCCCTGGAAAAAAAAACCTACCAAGAGGCTTTGTCTGTGAATTGTGGGAGCAGGGGAACATCAACCACCTCGTAGCAGGTTGGATTGTCCGGGAAGCAGATTCTAAGACGGTGGTGAATATGCAGGAGGGTTATCAGGAAGCACTCTTGGGGTCAGTGACTATAGCAGGGGAGGGGAGGAAGCAAGATTGGGAAGAGACATAAACTGGGTTGCAGAGCAGTTACAAGGCCGAGGCAGACCCCATAAGGGACACTGAAGCCACGATGACCATTCAGAGACTTCCCAAATCAGAGCAAAGGGACAAGACCTGTACCTCCTCTCACCCCGTTGACCAGTTTCACCCCGTTGACCAGTTACTACGTGTGGGCTGCTCCCAGAAGGGGCATCTCTCTTCAGCTGAAACAATTCCCAGAGGAGGCAGACAACTGAGGCCTATCTGCCGGCAACACTCCCAGAAATTGGGGGACTCTGTCCTGTTCTGAAAGGGGGTCTGGGAGGCAGAGCACAGTGTCCCAAACAGACTTTGGTGAAGACGTAAGGATATTGAGGCTAGAAAGACCTAGTCTAGACTCTATTGTAAATTTCCATGTCTGTGTTAACAACCTGCTTTTGACTATTTGGTAGGTTCTCTCTTGCCCATGTAACAAAGTATAAACTCTTGTCCTGGCATCCCAGCTCCACAGTGAACTTTTCTTTCTTTCATTGCTTTACAACCCCCAAAATATCAGAATTACTTCTCCTTGGCTCATGCTTGTTCCTCTGCATGAAAACAACTACCCTGGAAGACAACCCTTCCCTTCCCATCTTGTCTTTCATTGACTCTTCACCCCAACCTTGGCTACCGGTTCCCCCCATAGCACACAGACTGTCCCATCTGCTCTGGGTGGCAGTGTATCTAGGAGATGTGTGTATCTTACTCTGCCTGTGAGCAAACTCCTTGAGTCCAGAAACTATTTTTATGACACTCAGCATAGGGCCTGGTACATAATAGTCATCCAAAATATATTTACTTCTCACAACCTGGCTCAGGTCAGCTGTGTAGGAGAAAAAAAAAATCTGTGTTTCTTAAAAATGTTCATGAATGGGCCTCACTTAGCTCTCTTCACCTATGGGTGCGCTGCTCCAATGAGAACTCCACTCACAGCTCAGCAGACAAAAGAAAAACGAGGAAAAGCAAAGGATGAAGTCCCTGCTCAGATGTACTCCTCACTCACCGCATGCTTCAGAGCAGGAAATAAAGACTTCCTGCCAATTCAAATGGCATTATATTTGTGGAAGCTTATCCACAGGCATGCAGAAAGACATGCACAGAGAGTGAGTTAATCATATATAGCCTAATTTGGTTAAAATTGAGTTCAAGTAAAGCAGAAATTTTTGAAGAGTCAACAAAATTTCAAAATTCACCGTCATTTCCTGAAAGTAGAGTCTGGTAAAATTGGCTTATCACCTCACTTTTAATGCACATATGTGATTTCCTGCTTAACAGCATTTCCCAAAGGGATGAGAAAAAAATACTTCACAACCAGGGAAGTTTTATAAGAGGGATTATCTATAGTTCCTGAATGAGAAGCCTTCTCCCTCCAGGCACACCTGCAGTTCCTAATAACTGACTTATGCAACTTTCCTCTCTACTTGGATCCAAATTGGCAAGAAATATTGTATATGTCTCTAAAAAGTGAAGTTTTAATTTTTTGCATTTACTGGTTCTTGAAACTTGTTCCCTCTAGTTTACCAGCGTGGAGGCATGCGTTTGCAGGGAGCAATTAGGGATAAGATAGCCAAAGAAACACAAAGTCAGTTGAAAAATGAAATCTGTGTCTGGCTCTCTCTATGAATTATGACTATTCAAGAAGGGGGAAATCTGAACCTTTGCCAAAAGCCTGGCGTGTAAAGGGACAGCTGGAGTTTTCTGCTAGGAGTTACAATGCATTGCTTGTTCCTTTAGGGAGGAGGGGGATCACTTACCACAGCGACTCACACATCCATGGGACACTAGCACATCTCTACCTCATGAGGCATTTTCTTCAAAGGAAAAGAACTAGATATTCCAGGAAGGTCAATGAGGACTTTCGGGTACAGACACGCTGACCTTCCTGGTAGAGATTTGTAGCCTTTGTGGTTGGTGTCTGGACTCAGTTTCTATAGATGCCTTCATTGTGCTATAGGTTTTATACAGGATGTATTGTTGCAACTGCCAACCCTAATTTCAATTCCCCTGGAGACTCAGGAAACTCTTACCAAATAAAAGAAAACCTCATTGTGTTATTATTTGGTCAAGACTCAAATAACATTTTGAACAAGAATGTGAACAAACACATAAACATGGCACAGAGTGGGATCTTTCAATGGGACTCTAAAATATAAATGTCTTAAACAGAAAAATACAAATGAGGGAAGAAGAATGCAAACCAGGGGCTATCACTGCTGTGTTATGCCCCTGAATTGGTGGTCACACAGGTCTGTCTGTTCACTTACCAGCCCTGAGAATGGTGCTACCCAGTGTGGCTAAAACCTGCAAGGGCAGCCCTCCCCCACCAAGGTCAATGCAGACACAATGGGAGAGTCGCATCTTTTCCTAACTCTGGATTTAAACAATCAGACAAATTTTTAAAGGCTGACTGGGCAAAACATGGTCAGTGAACTAGGATTGGTTTATTGTATGCATTCAGGGTTAACTTCCTAGAGTCCCAAAAGGAGTGAAGGGTCAGACTCCATCTTGCTGATTGAGCACATCCTATATAAAAAAAAGCTAATATGCAAATTGACCAAATGGCAGAATGATCAGTTACTATGACACACACTGACCACCAGGGAGCAGATGCTTAACCCAGGGGCTTCCCTCTGGTGGTCAGTGCACTCCCACAGGGGGAGCGCTGCTCCACCAGAAGCCCTGAGCCGGGCTCACAGCTGATGGGCACAGCAGCGGTGGCAGGAGCCTCTCCCGCCTCTTCTGCAGCACTAAGGATTTCCGGGGAGAGCGGACCTAAACTGTCATTTCCCGAGGGCTCCCGAACTGCAAGAGGGCTCAGGCCAGGCTGAGGAGCACGCCCCCCCCCCCCCCACACACACACCCCAAGTGCACAGATCTCGTGCACTGGGCCTCTAGTCAGGATATACTAACTTAAAAAGTTATCACACGCACACACACACACAAGTGGTATCACATATTAGATTTGCTTTAGTCTCATGTTAAAATAGGTACTCATAATGCTTATGAAGAGAAAACATAGAGCCTGGTACATTTAAGCCAACTTTGAAGTGTGGGGGATTCTTCAATCAAAGGAGAGTGGGTTCCAGCATTCCCAGTAACAGCCTTCTGGCAAGCAGCCAGCTGGAGATAGCACTTGGTTTTTTTTTAACGGTGGGGCATATACCAGTGCTTCTGGTCTTCTGGGAACATGGCCTCAGCTATGATGCTGCACTCATGGCTTAGGGGTCGTTCAAATTCAAGGGCAACACTGAACCATAGCAATAGAGAGCAGGCCCTTCGCTTGCTATTGGGAACCCCTCACATACTAGTACATATTTACTAGTAGACCTATGGCAATTGTGGTAAGACTTCAACAGAAAGAAGGAACTACAGTTGGTGTGAAGTGTTTTCCAAAGGGCTCCAGTTGCCTGAAAGATTTGCTGTCATTTAAAATGTCTGTGGGCAGGTATATTAAATAAAAAGAATGTTTTCTCACCAGGATTTTATAAAATTGCTTAATGCTCATATTAACGATAAAAGACCTGAAACAAAATAAGAGGAGCCTGTGTCATATTTTATAGTATTTGCTCAGATTACATATTACTGTTTCAGGAGGCAGGTCATTACCATTTCTATTAAAGAGACCCCTTTCTACTTCATTTACCAGTTTGCTTCTTTATTATCTCACTGACTAAAGGAGTTTGTTTACCTTTTTTTTTCACTGAGCTTTCATCGTTGTTCAAATTTTATTCTATAATATCTTATATAAGAGTATATATTGTTAAATATATTTTTATTGATTTCAGAGAGGAAGTGGGAGAGAAAGAGAGAGAGAGAGAGAGAGAGAGAGAGAGAGAGAGAAACATCAATAATGAGAGAGAATCATTGATTGGCCGCCTCCTGCACACCCCCTACTAGGGATCCAGCCTCAACTGGAGTATGTGCCCTTAGCTGGAATCGAACCTGATACCTTTCCGTCCATAGGCTGACCCTCTATCCACTGAGAAAAACCAGCCAGAGCAAGAGTAAATATTTCTTAGAATTGGTAATGCCTGTAATCTTTTAAAATGTCATACAAAGAAAATAAAAGGCAGTCCTTAGTAGTTGATTGAAGAACCATAATTTAAATCATAGTTCTTTTTCTTTATCATTTTAGTTTTTAAATGTGGTAAAATCAACACTAAAAAAAGAGAAAAATGGTAATTGGCGTACGAGCTACCCTTTTCATTGGCTAATCAGGGCTATATGCAAATTAACTGCCAACTAAGATTGGCAGTTAACTGCCAACAGGATGGCGGTTAATTTGCATATGTAGGCACAATGCAGGGAGGCGAAAGGGAAAGCAGGAAGAAGCCCCCTGCCACTGACAGTGATCGGAAACCCAGGGGGGAGCTAAGAGCTGGGGGGCAGGGCAAAGGCGGCCCTGGGGCCGCCTTTGCCCTGCCCCCCAGCCATGATCGGAGAATCAGGTGCCTTTTCCGCCCTGGCCAGTGATAGCAGGAAGTAGGGGTGGAGCCAGCGATGGGAGCTGGGCACGGTTGAAGCTGGCAGTCCCAGGAGCTAGGGGTCCCTTGCCTGGGCCTAAAGCAAAGCCCACAATTGCGGGGCCGCTGCAGCTGTGGGTCCCCGCTGCCCGGGCTAGACGTCTAGGCCAGAGGCATCCTGCAGGAGCAGGGGTGGAGCCCGCGCGATCGCGGCGCCCCCCGCTGCCCCGGGCCGGACGCCTAGGCCAGAGGCGTCAGGCCTGGGCAAGGGGCCGATCCTGCGATTGGAGGGTGATGGGGGTCAACACCTGAGGGCTCCCAGTATGTGAGAGGGGGCAGGCTGGGCTGAGGGACACTCCCCCCCCACACACACACACCCAGTGCACAAATTTCGTGCACCGGGCCCCTAGTATTCTTAATATAAATTTACCATCTTAACCATTTTTAAGTATAGAGCTCAGTATTGTTAAGTATACTTTATATTATTGTGCAACCAATTTACAGAATGTTTTCATCTTGCAAAACTAAAACTCTGTACTCATTAAACAATTCCCATTCCTGCTTCCAGCCAACCCCTGAAAACCACCCTTCTACTCTCTGTTTCTATAAATTTGACTAGTAAATACCCCCTATTAGTGAAATCCCTTTTGACTGGCTTATTTTATGTAGCATAATGTCCTCAGGGTTCATCCATGTTGTAACATGTGCTCGCATTTCCTGCCTTTTTAAGGTTGAATAATATTCCATTATATAGATAGACCACATTTTGTTTATCCATTCATCTGCTGATGGACACTTGAGATGCTTCCACCTTTTGGCTATGTGACTAATGCTTCTATGAACATAAGTGTACAAATATCTGAGTCCTAGCTTTCAATTATTTTGGATATATATCCAGAAATGGAATTTGTGAATCATCTGATAATTCTCTTTTCAGTTTTTTGAGGAACTACCATACTGTTTTCCATAGCAACTCATCGTTTTATATTCCCACCAACAGTACACAAACGTTTTAATATTTCCTCACCAACATGTCATTTTTTTCCTCTTTCTGGTAGTAGCCATTCTGATGAATGTGAAGTGATTTTAATTTGCATTTTTCTGATGATTAGTGATGTTGTTGAATATCTTCTCATATGCTTGTTGACCATTTATATATCCACTTTAGAGAAATTTCTATTCAACTCATTCGCCTATTTTTTAATCAGGTTATTTGTTTGTTGTCAAATTGTAGGAGTTCTTTATATATCCTGTATATTAATTCCTTATCAGATATATAATTTGCAGTTTTTTCTCCCACTCTATGGGTTGCCTTTTTATTCTGTTGATTGTATTTTTTGATGCATGGACATTTTTAATTTGATGTAATCTAATTTATCTATTTTTACATTTGTTACTGCAACCACAATTGAGATTCGTACATTGTGTAGGAATTAATCAATATTGTACATTTATAGTTGAATTTAATGCTGTTCCCATTTGGCAATAGTATCTAGAAATTTTTCCAAGTTTTTCATCTTTACAGACAAGATAATGACTCCATCCTTTTAAAGGGTTAAGTTGATGAAAATATAAAGATTGGAGTATATTTAGAGGGCAGAATTTTTTTTGTCCAGCCAAATTTATGCAGCTTATTTTTTTTCCAGTGAAAGACTAAAGGGATATTTTTATTGCCATATATTTTAGCTCTCCCAAGCATAGTAAAAAGGAAGAAATTGTACTTTTAGCATACAATCAGAAGTCTATGCCTTCAGACCCAACAGGGAAAGCAAGAGATATTGTTCCTCTCAGTAACTACAATTAACACAACCTGCCTTTCTCTAAAATCCAAATCTTTTGATCTACATTGAGACTAAACAGGAGTTTCTTTGTATAGTCCTAGAGGCCCTGACTGATGAGAAGCTAATGCTGGAGGATAAAATATTAAAGAAGCTCTCTTTGTGTTAAGAGAGTTACTGCTCAACATTTGTGCAAGCTACCTCATTTTAGTGAAAATACTACTGTAGGATTGTAATTACTGGATGGAAAATATGGTTGCAAAATATCAAAAAAAAATAGCTTATATGCACGTACAGGAGAAAGGAGACAAGAAACACAAACATCTGTTATTCTTTCCAAACCTTCAAATCTTATTTTGATTTTTTCCTCCATTGTATTGTTATGTGTGAAATAATAAATCTGTAATGTAAGGCATTTTTGTTGTTGTTGTTCTATGCAAACCTGTATTTAAGCAACAATAAGTATTTTATTTATTTTTTTTCTATGATAACCCAACAGCTACTAAAGTGGATAAAGTTTAGTGTCCAAAGTATCTTCATAATTCTCTGTCATTCATAACAGATGGGTTTTGATAGGTCAAATCTGAATTTGGTCTTTGCAGAACATTCAAGATCTCAAGGTTATCTCAGACTTTGTGGCCATTTACCACTTTTGACTCTCAACCTAATGAGAGAGAACGTATTCCTGCTGGTCCTGGTACTTTTTGTTCCCATGTAATGTGAGATTTATAAGAATCTGGGTAATTTCCTGATGACCATGGGTACCTTCTCGAGGTGAGCACCTGATTAGATAATACCTGTATGGCCCTTCTGTGAATATTTGACAATCTGTGAAAGACAAATTGTGCTTATTACATTCAAAGAAATATTTTTCTATTTTTTGTTACTCTGATATTAATATTGCTTTTTACATTTTGTATTGGAAGAATAATTGTTTTGGT